>NC_040083.1:85131220-85432707 GCF_003369695.1 Bos indicus x Bos taurus | reverse complement strand
CTTGCAATTTTACTCACTGGTGTTAATATTTCTCCTAGTCATGAAAACAGATGTCCACAGAAAGACTGGTACAGTGTTTACAGTAGCATCAATCAAAAAAACCCAATCTAGAAAAAAATCCCAAAATTGATTAATCAATAATCTAAATGTGATATATCCATACAATATGCAGCAGTAAAAAGGAATGTTCATGTATGTTACACAGTGAGTTAACTTAAAAATATGCTAAGTGAAGGTAAAACTCTTAAGTTCCATTGCTACTCTATGCTCTATTTCTGTAAATAAGCAGTAGGCCTTATGTAATACATTGCCCTCTGCTGACCTTATTTTATATTCACTTTTTAAAGAGCATTTCTTTGTGATCTCTCACAGCAGATTCAAACTTCTCCTCTTAGAGATCAGGTTTTATAACTTTTAATGTGTTAGGTTGAAAATTTAGCTACTGCTTATTATGTTCCCATATCTTAGAAAATATGCTCTGTAATTATTTCATTCATCAAATGATCTCTATGAGGTAGATTATTACGATTCCTATCAAATAGGTTAGAGAGATGTCAGGCCATGCTAAGACTTAGCTTCATAGACTACTTTTCTGAACCAGGAGTCTCTTCTGGAAGATCATGTTGACTGTACATGATGTGCCCTAAAGCTGTGTGTGCTCCCTCAGCTGTGTGACTCCATGGACTGCCGCCTGCGTCTCCTGTCCATGCGATTTTTCAGGCAAGAATACAGGACTGGGTTGCTATGACCTCCTCCCAGGGATCTTCTCAACCCAGGGATCAAACTCGCCATCTCCTCCATCTCTAGCATTGACAGTCAGATTCTTTACCACTGAGCTACCTGGGAAGCCCCCCAAAGGTATATGTGCATTTAACTTAGGTGTTTGTGTGCTTTTACTTGAACTACTGACAAGTTATTCAGGATAGCTTTGGATAATATATATATATATATATATATATATATATATATATATAAAACACATATAAGAAATTTTCTTATCTAATTGCTGTGGCTAAGGCTTCCAATATTATGTTGGAAGAGAACTGCTGTTACTATTCAAATGCATAAAATGTTTCAATTTCTGAATGTCAAAATGCTCTCAGTTCTAACAGAAAACTTCATTTTTATTTAAAGCAGTTTTAATAGTCTACCAAACTCAGGATTGTTCCCTAACCCATTTTCGAGGATGATCTGTTTCCAAGGTGCTGACATCTCAGCACCAGGAAGTGGTTTCTGGTCCACATGTTGTCTTGGTCCTTGCACACTGTCACTTCTAAAATCTAGGTTTCTAAAACATGGTCTTTGACATTAAAGACTTTTCCCTATAGCATGTCATGCTCCTGTTCAGGGTCCTACCATGGTCTCCAGATACCAGAGATCCAGTCTCTATCATCCTTACCCAGCCACAAAACTCCTTGCCAGTTGATGGTCTGGTTGAAAGAGGAGTGAACACCTTCACTCCTCTTTCAGACTGACACATACTTAAGGGCTTTCCTTTGACTTCTCTGTAAGAGCATACTCACTCACTCTGTGGGATAGTTCATTCTTCTCACAGAACTAGAAGTATGGAGGTGGGCAAATCTAGGACACTGTCTCAACAGGCTCAAAGATGTCAGAATCCTGGGTTGGCAATGACCTCCCTGCTTCCCTGTGGTCTCAATGTGCCTAGAGTAGCTCTGGTCATCACACAATCACATTCAAAGTTAAGCAGCACGGTCCAATACAAGGCAGTTTCTCCTCCAGAAAAATTCCTCTTATGAAACCCTCTCCCCCTCCACCACTCCTTACATCTGATTGGTCAGCTTTTGGTCCACCCCTACGTCAAGAGGTAAGGCACCTTTCCTGAGAAAGAATCCATACTTCAGGAACTTTTGAGGTTCTCCTGTTAGTCATTTGGGTAAGTGTTCCACAGGACCTCCACAGATAACCACAGCACCCCTCCAACCCTTACTGATGAGGTTATCAGGCTGTACAGTCTTCCCTACAGGTCTCCCAGCTACGCTGTAGGGAAAGGGAAATTTGCAACGGCCTCATCCTGGATCCCCACCCCAATCCATTTATGGAATTCCACAATACCCATCCCAGAGCACTAAGAGCAGGGACCATTTCTCCAGTACTCACCAAAGTCTAACTCAAGTCCCATTCCCTCCTTATTGTTTAGTTGCTAAGTCATGTCCAACTCTGTGAACCCGTGGACTGCAGCACACCAGGCTTTCCTATCATTCACAATATCCTGGAGTTTGCTCAAACTCATATTCATTAAGTCGGTGATGCTATCCATCTCATCCAATCGCCATTCCCTCCTTACCTGCTGGTAAACCTCTTGGGGTGAAGTTTATTACCATTTTCTTCTGCTCTGCTGCCATTGTGCAACTCATTATCAGTCCTCCACGTTTAGCTTTAGACAAGTTTATGCAAAATTACAAAAAGTCATTTAAAGTACCTGCTTCTGGCATTAAATTTTCCAGAGGCAATTTTGGCACTCAAAGCCAATAATTTGTCCTGTGGTCATTGCTGAGTTATGTACTCACCATGGTGCACTAAGCTAAGCCTTTTAACCTAATTATAATAGTGGAAGAACTTCAAAGGTTAACACAAAAACATGTGTTATTAAATGTACTACTGTGGTCAGGATGAAGGGGACATAGGGCATTATGTGAACTCTGTACTTCCTGCTCAATTTTGCTGTGAAAGTGAAGCTACTTTAAAAAGTTTTAAGGGGGAAAAAAAAAACTTTATTAGGTTTAATGTTGTACCAGGCCCAGTGGTGGGAGTATATGTATCTTAGGGTCCCTGCTGGTCCCTAACCAGCCTTCACCTTAAAGTCCCTTCTGACTGAACCTTTCCATTTCTATTCAAACTTTTCAAGCCTGTAAGTCAGCGGTGGAACAGTACCCATTAGTCTTTATGTCACGTGTTTTTCCTAATTCCCTCTGCTGTTACCTGCTCAGTCTGAAAACTGGCCCGTTAAGTCATTTTCCAGCCTTCCTTGCAACCACAGTAGTGTAATTGCAGCACCAACTGATGACTCACAAAGGAGTCACTACTTGGTGTCATTGGAACACTCTTCAAACTGGTTTGGCGGTTGAAATGTTCTTGCCCTTCCCCTTATGTCTTCCTGCCTGAAAGAGGAGTGATGGCATTAATAACAGTCATTGTGACAAAGAGGAGACCTTAAAAATGGGAACCATGTGCTAGAGTTCAAACACATCTTTCTAGAAAAGCTAGAAAGTATCTAGGCAGCAATCATGAAGCTTCCTTACTATCACTGGGTAACCGTCATATTTACTTGAAATGCAAATTTATCTAAGCTACTGATGTTAACAGCAGTTCAATTACTCCACCCAGATTTTCTTACAGAAAAAATATCCTTATACCAAAATAAAACTTTATGAATCCCAAGAAATACAGCAAAATTTTAAGTTATGAATCCCAAGAAGTTAATATACCTGCTTCCCTCAGGTGGGCCAATAACCAAACTTTTTTTTAGATTTATAATACTGTGTCAACTTCAGGCATACACCGGTGATGTTTTTCATAGGTTATAAGATAGTGAATATAGTTCCCTGCATTATACAGTAAATCCTTATCGCATATGTATTTTATGTAGTTTGTATACATCTCTTTGCCATCAACCCCCAACTTCCTCTCTGGAATAATCTGTTATTAAAAATTCTTTTTTTTGTTGTTGTTATTAAAAATTCTGAGTGTTACATGTTGATTCACTTGTATTATCTTTTAGTTTTCACATGTATCAGTGGTATCCTATCTGACTTCACCTTACTTCTCTATTCTTGCTGCTGCACATGGCAATCTCATTTTTTAATGCTGAGTAATATTCCATTGTTTGCATATACACACCTTAAATCAATTGTTGATGGCTGTCCTTGCTATTGTAAACAGTGCTGCTTTGAACACTAGGGGGCTTGTACCTTTTTCAATTAGTTTTTCCTCCCCCAGATACATGTCCAAGAGTGGGACTGCTGGATCCATAACGTAGCTGTTTTTAGTTTAAGAACCTCCATACTGTTCTCCATAGAGGATGAAGCAATTAACATCACCACCAACAATGTAGGTTTCCCTTTTCTCCATAACTTGTCTACCATCTATTATTTGTAGACTTTGCTTATAGCCATTTTGACTTAAGTGAGGGGATATCCAATTGTGGTTTTGAATTTCTCCATGTTAAACACTTTCCATGTGCTTTTTCAACCATCAAACTTTTCTGAAGGCACTACATCCAATCCCCAGGAGCCCCTTTCCAGCTCACCTCCCACCAAGATCCCAACCACAGGAGGCAAAATAGGAAGCACAAGAAAGAACAATCTGGAAAATCAAGTTCGATGGGATGGGGGAAAAATGAAGGTTGGCTGGTGTGGCCCAAAGATTTTAACAATAAGATGGTTAAAGTTCATTTAGAATACCTTTATAAGCAAAATTAGGGAAATTCTGAAAAATTAAAATCAATTTACAGAGGAAATGAAAGCCCCAGTTGGTCAGAGGTGTGGAACATGCTTACACCTCCTGACCTTGCTTCCACTGGATCATTCTCTGAACTGGAAACAGGATGGGAAACTTCACTGACCCGATAGTCTTTTAAACATATTACTATTCAAATCATTTGAAAAAATTTTAAGCTGCTCCCCAGTATGGTTAAGTGTTTGAAGTAGGCTGGAGAAATGAAGAGGGATAATGAACAAGGTAGTGTCTACTTTAGAAGACTCACTAGAATGAGAATTATTTCAAGAAAGTACAATGTCCTAAGCAGATGTAATTACTACAAAGACAAAACCATTTCCAAAAATGAAAGAGTAGGGTACGGCTGGAGTTAGCTTCACTAATACACATCTGTGAATAGTAGAATCAGCAAATTACTGCAAAGAAAAAAATTAAGTACTTTAACAGACCTTAAATCTAAATACAGAATAAAAAATTGCATCTAAATCTGAAAGGATGGTTAAGAATGATTTAAAAGCACCAAGTTTTAGAAATATTATTTTTATTAGAAAGATATTTAATAAAATATGTATATATCTTATAACCTTTCATTTTTGTCGACCTTCCAGTCCTTGCACATATTAGAGAGAGATTCAATCACAGGATTATATACCAGAATGGGTGCTCAGTGCAATGATGGATTCCCACACTATGCAATACCACCCCTAAGAAGTGCTCCAAATTTGAAGTCCAGAAAACAAAAAAAAAACTAGCAATGCATAAATACAGTATAGGAAAATGCAGAGTATTTCAAAAGTTTCATTAAATGCCTTCTGGATAAAGAGTTACAAAGGGGGCTACAGCTGGCAGTGTCATGAGCAGAAAAGGGAAAATGACCAAAAACAAAACTATGCTTTCCCAAACTTTTGAGCAACCCCAAAGTGAGATTACATGAGAAACTATACTTCAGAAGTCTTAAATTCTCAGCAGTTGATGTTCATATAATGCTGCTGTTTATAAATCACTAAACCAAGCACTGCTTCTTTGGTATGCCAGCAATGTTTTCATTCGTGAGAAACTCTCCAGAAAAAAGTGTTTACACCAAAGCAAGGTACCAAGGAAACCGGTTACCGTGGTATAATAAGGCCCTAAGAAAGGCAGCAGGTCGTATAGTTACCTCCTTGTGGGCAAAATCCCTGCCCGAAAACTATGCAACCTACTACCTCTTCCTAGGAACCCATTTTTTTCTTGCTGGTCTTCTACTTAGTAGATGGACTTCAAATTAACCTGTTAAATTAGGCCATATTTGGGGGGGGGGGGGGGGTATTTAAAATTAAAACCAGTTAGAATTCACTCACTGATAGCTTTTACAAAGGCACTGGCCAGAATTCCCTGGCAGTCCAGTAGTTAGGACTCCATGCTTTCACTGTCGAGGGTCCAGGTTCAATCACTGGTGGGGAAACTAAAATCCCTCAGGCTATACAGCTAAAAAACAAAAAGCTGGCACCACAGACTTTTCAAAACATTTAACAAAGTACTAAAATATAATTTCATAAACTCTCCATCTCTTTTGATAAACTAGAAAATCAGATGACAGTATGTCTAAACCCTCTTCAGCACTGTCAAGTGAAGCTAACTTACAGTCTGTCCCCTTTAGATGCTGTCTCCTAGTTACAACCAGTCACTTCTAGGCCCAGGTTATCTGGGGTTTTGACCCTTGACGTAGAGTAACTAGAAGCAAATTCTGATCATGGTTTTTGTCACCATCAAAAACAAGCTTTCAGAGATTGTCTCACTGTACCATAAGGTACTTTTAAATGTTTTAAAAAACATAGTACTCAACCATTTGATTCAATTGCTAGGCTTGACCAAAAAGGGTATGAAACGTATCCCTGAGTAATAATAAAAGATATAAATTCATTTTTCACCAGACCTTAGGTATTACTTAAATTTCCAATCACAAACTTGTGATGATATCCATTCTGGAGGCACATGTACTGGAAACCCACAAGAACAACTTGCCAAAAATTTCTTGAACATTCCCACTTTTCTTTGGCACACCAAAAGGTAATGACTATAAAAGGCCCCCTACCCAACAGGTCTATGTCTAGTTTGAAGACCAATTCTGGAACCATGCAGGTTTCCATCTATATGTATGCCAGGGATGAACTAAAAAAACATGAATCTAACCCAGGGTAAATCACCTGGTTTGGACCCATCCAGGAGAGAATTTGATATTTTCTCTCATGCAAAGTTGCTGCAGCTTACAGCACTGTACAATGATTGCCTAAGATACTAAGATTCATGACAGATGGAAATATTTGAGAAGAGGTAACCTCTCTCTCACCTACACTTTGCCTCTTTCTCTTCTCCCAAAATAAAACAAATGGCAAGCACTTAAAACAGGGAGCATTAGCTGATTATAAGGGCCCAAGGTAGCATTTCCTTGGAGAAGGAAATGGCAACCCACTCCAGTACTCTTGCCTGGAAAATTCCACGGACAGAGAAGCCTGGTAGGCTACAGTCCATGGGATCATAAAGAGCTGGAGACGACTGAGCAACTTCACTCACTTTCAAGGTAGCATATGACTTGGCCATTGGAAAAAAGCTGAAACATGGACTTTTTTAGGAAAGTCCTGAAGTTCCACGATTAGAAAAAAGCTAATCAAGGGTGTTAAAATTCAAACATCCCTTTCAAGCATTATCCTCACATTTTCTTTAAAACAACTATAGACTTTCTAAACTGACAAGCTTCAGAGGACCTCCCTTTGTGAATGAAGGCTCATTTCAGGTTTTGGGGACCAGGGCAAAGCTGACATCTTAAGGACTTAAAAAGGGAACGAGAGCTGAACCCAAGAAACCATTTCTCCTTTTCTAGGCTACAGAGTGAAGGTGTCCAAATCATCACTGCAACAGTAGTTACAACAATGCCTAAGGTCACATAAACACCCAATTGGGGACTGAATCATAATCAACCTGATTTCAATTTAGCTTAGACAGTACTTTTCCAGTTTGTATTTACCTTTCCCACCTAGGATCTCACCTTGGACATCTGTACCAGGGGCAGTTAACCTATTCACAATTACAAAAATGCATGGTGCCCTATTAAGATTTCTTGAAAGTTATATACTTTCTCCACTCTTTGATATTTTTGCTCAATTTCAAATTTCTAAAATATACCATATGTGAAAAATGTAAATGCTAGATCACTGTGTCTATTGTAGGTACACCATACTTGAACAGAGAATGTTATTATCAAGGACTTAAGTAAACTGTTAAGTACAAAGCAATGTCAAAATTAATTCTTCCAAGTTTTAACATCATCTAGACAAAAACAAAATGCAGCAAGTCTACTCCTCAGGGAAGGCAATAGATTGTATAGTTATCTCCTGAACAGGGTAAAATCACTACCCCACAACTATACAATCTACTACCTCACTCTGATAGAGCAATCTTTTCTTCTGAAATGAAGACTGCAACTCTTTATGGTGCATTATCAACATCAATCAAAATAAAATATACACTTATTCCAACATGCAGAAATGAGAAGCAAAAAGTATCCCAATCCCCAATCAGTCTAGTCTCTAAAATAAGCAGCAACCTGAACACTATTAAGAAATGCTGCACTACAGCATTTTTACACAAGTCAATCTTAAATGCTGCACAATTAGTTATCAACTGTGTGAGGTTGTTTGGATGCAGATTTTTCTATCACCTTAGGAAAGACAGTAGATTGTATAGTTATCTCCCAGTGGTGGGTGTGACCCTAAAACTATACAACCTACTACCTCATCCCACAGTGAAGAGAATGTCCAGGGAGAATGCTGAAACTGGACCAGAGCTGGGCATCACAGGAAAGCTCTCTCCTAGGTAATCCTGGTTCTCCTGTGTGATTAAAGGAGAAAAAAAAAAGTATTAGACTACTTTCATTCACTGAATGTGAACTAAGTTGAACTGAAACAAACCTTCCAAAAATCAGCAATTTAAACTGTAGCAATATTCATGATCTGAACAGTGCTTTTATTCCTTATATTTAGTATTATTCTAAATTCTTAGCTATCTGAATCCATGTATTTATAAGATTTAGAAATCATGATTTTATTGCATCTTACTTTATTTATCAACTTTAATTTTCTTAAGTTATCAGAACACTTATCCTTCCCTTGAGAAACCCAAAAACTCCATTACAAAGGAGGAACAGAAGATCCTCTAAAACACAAAAGTTCTGTACAGTATGCATAATCCATGATTAAAGGAACGGCAAAAAATATACAGAGATTCTAATTTTTAAATTAACGTACTCATGTATTCCATGCCGGCAAAGAAAGGCACTGTGAAGATCAAAGTGTGGAATCAAGCTATTTAACGTTTTGGTACAATACTCTCCGAACTAAGCAATATGATCAGCTTAGTTTTATAATCTAGATCTTACAAAGCTAAATCATATTAAACATCAGTCTTCAATTTACTTATTTCATACTTAACAGACAGCTACCACAAAGATTTCTTGATTTGTTAAGGAATGCACCAAATTTAATGTCAAGGAAAATTACTGAGTGGTGACTTACTAACAACCAAAACCTATAATCAAAACCATTTTTATGACATACAGCTCCATGTTATTAGAATTGAAAGTTCAGAAGTAACCCCTATACATTGGGTCAACCAATTTTCAACAAGAGTGCCACAACAATTCAATGGAGAAAGAATAATTTTCAGCAAACAGTGCTGGGACAACTGAATACCCACACGCAAAGAGAATAAATCTGGGTCCCCACCATATTTAAGTAACTTAAAATAAGTAACTTATTTTAAAGAAGGGTAAAGAATAGCCATTTCTCCAAAGATATGATCAATAAGCAAAAAATGGCCAAAAAGTACATAGAGAGACACTCAACATCATTTATTACTCATTAGGGAAACCTGAATCATAATGGGACAGCACTTTCAGATCCATTAGGATGGCCATAATCAAAAGAGAACAGAAACAAAGGAAGCATTATTGAGGATATAGAGAAATTATATTCCCAACTACGGTTGGAATGTAAAATGGGTCAGGTGCTTTGGAAAGTTTAGCAGTTCATCAGAAAGTTAATTCCACTCATAGTTATATTCCTAAGAAAATTAGACACAAAACTTGTATATGAAATGTTCACAGCATTTGGAGTCAACAAAAGTCAAGGTTCAAACCCTGGCCCAACCTACTCACTGCCACTGAAGCCATGTGCAAGTAACTTAAGCTTTTCTAAGGTCTCTGTAACATCAATTGGACTAAATCATCTGTAATGGTAAGGGAAAAAGATTTACCACACCCTCGATATACATATGGCCCAACATTAAGCCCCTTCATGTGTGCCATCTTATGTAAGTCATATCATCTCTGTTTTACATAGGTGGAAACTGGTGCCAAGAAGTTTAATAACCTGTTCCAAATTATTGAGATCTCCAAACTTATCATATCTGAGCCTATTTCAATTCTACAAGGCCAGATGATGATTCAGGCATGAACATGCAAAAAACCGCCCCTAAAAAGTCAGGGCTTTACAAGCCACTAGATGGTGATTGCAGCCATGAAATTAAAAGATGCTTACTCCTTGGAAGGAAAGTTATGACCAATCTAGATAGCATATTCAAAAGCAGAGATATTACTTTGCCAACAAAGGTCCATCTAGTCAAAGCTATGGATTTTCCAGTGGTCATGTATGGATGTGAGAGTTGGACTGTGAAGAAAGCTGAGCGCCAAAGTACTAATGCTTTTGAACTGTGGTGCTGGAGAATACTCTTGCGGGTCCCTTGGACTGCAAGGAGATCTAACCAGTCCATCCTAAAGGAGATCAGTCCTGGGTGTTCATTGGAAGGACTGATGCTGAAGCTGAAACTCCAATACTTTGGCCACCTCATGCAAAGAGCTGACTCAATGGAAAAGACCCTGATGCTGGGAGGGATTGGGGGCAGGAGGAGAAGGGAATGACAGGGAATGAGATGGCTGGATGGTATCAACGACTCGATGCATATGAGTTTGGGTGAACTCCGGGAGTTGCTGATAGACAAGGAGGCCTGGCATGCTGCGAATTCATGGGGTCGTAGAGTCGGACACGACTGAGCGACTGAACTAAACTGAACTGATCTTTCTCCAGAACCAGCAAGTGTTGTATTAAGTCGCCTAGTCATGTCTCACTCTTTGCAACCCCATGGACTGTAGCCCGCCAGGCTCCTCTGTCCATGGGATTCTCCAGGCAAGAATACTGCAGTGGGTTGCCATTTTCTCCCCCTAAGGATCTTCCCAACCCAAGGAATGAATCCAAATACTGGTCCATGACAGAACAGTCAGACAGACTGGTCCAGACAGAACAGTTTACATCTCCCACTCCATTCCATTTTTGGCAGAATATAACAAGTAATGGGCTTGAAAATTTGAGTACATATCTACTGTTTTCTTAACTTTTAATAAAGTTTTCAAAATCCAATACATGAATTTTGAATATATATTTTTAAAATTAAAAATTCATTATTAACTTCAGTGGGGGTTAAAAAAAAAACCCTGCATCAAGTTCTTCGACTCTTCAGCAGATCTCAGGTGCCAACTTCCCATTTTCAGATGGCAGGTCTATTCTAATAGAGCCAGTTTATACCTTAAAATCTATGTCCAAATACATGTACATTCACACACAAGGACTTACATAAAGACAACTTTCTGAAGCATCATTTCACATCTATCATCTGGAAAATTAATGAACAAATTCATCTTCTCATTTTAGGTCTACTATGAAGGGTAATAATGCAATATACAATGCCATATCTTAAATATAAGTATCAGTAAGTGAGAATACTGAACCAGCATAGTCCTTACTTTTAAAATGACAGCCAACAGTAAAACCAGCTGATACCTCTACCACAACCCTCAAGCCCAGCCCAGTTTTCTCATCTAAAACGTCTGAATCTTCATCAAACATAGGAATCTAAGATTAAATAAACACTGAATCTAAAAATGTATTCATTTTTCAACTTTGGCAAGTGTGGCCTGCTTATTTCATACTATTTAAGTTGGGAGTTTATGGGTGAGCAGCACAGCGAACAGGTATCTACTATGTAGCATCACCATTCATAATTCACAAGAAAAATATTTTGTATTTTTAAACAGTACTCACACATACACCAGAGAAGGCAATGGCACCCCACTCCAGTACTTTTGCCTAGAAAATCCCATGGACAGAGGAGCCTGGTAGGCTGCAATCTATGGGGTCGCTAGAGTAGGACACGGCTGAGCCACTTCACTTTCACTTTTCACTTTTATGCATTGGAGAAGGAAATGGCAACCCACTCCAGTGTTCTTGCCTGGAGAATCCCAGGGACGGGGAAGCCTGGTGGGCTGCCGTCTGTGGGTTCACACAGTCGGACACGACTGAAGTGACTTAACAGCACACATACACGTCTATACATATGTAACACTAAATACTAGTATTACGGTTGCTTTAGTCACCAAGTCATCTCTGACTCTGTGCTGTGCTCATTTGTGTCAACTCTTTGCAACACTTCGGACTCCTCTGTCCATGGGATTTTTCCGGCAAGAATACTGGAATGGGTTGCCATTTTCTCCTTCCCAACCCAAGGACTGAACCCATGTCTGCTGCACTGTCAGGTAGATTCTTTACCACTGAGCCACCAGGGAAGCCAAATACTAAACTAATATAGTAAGATACTAATATTCAATACTGTTCACAAATGAACACTAACTCCTACTCTTTTATTTTATACATTATTATACACATATATTGACTTTATGATCCACTGATGGTTTTCAATCTTCAGTTTTTCAGATTAACTCTGATTACAGCAAATTTTGGAAACTAAAATCTAATAGCAAAGAGGAAGCAATGTTTAGTTAAGCAAGCTTTCAGAATACAATCCATAAACTAGAATTTATGGATTTTAAGAACCCATGGGAATGTTCACTAAGAAATAAGGTTAAATAAAACTCAACATACACACTGATCACAACTATACAATCTTTGGCTGGAGAAAGAAGTTATGTAGCTGACTAACGTGTTTTCATTCCTTAAGATTTTCCCTCTAAAGCGTATTTCAGAATCAGAGATCCAGTTTGAATCCCGGTTTCTCATTTACCTTGTCTTCAGACACATCAAGTGATAATCTCTCAGCTTTTGTTATTTCAACTCATAAAAATCAGACAAATCTTACAGGGATGTTAAGAGGAATTAGAAATAAAATACAAAAACCACAAAGTATACCAAGTGCAGAGTGGATGCTCAATAACTTTCAGCTACAACCATCAGTATTAGACAATTCTAAAACATTCTTAGACAAGACTATCAGCTAAAACTATCCGAATGTGACCTTTTACATATTTTCTTTTCTAACAGTAACACAATTTTACATGCATTTTCTATCCTGTTCACTTACTACCTCAGTCTGGAGCTTGAACTCCTCCCCTCCCCATTAAATACCCTAGTGACCAAAAGTCTCAACTCAACTTGCACAAAATGTTTCTGTGCAACATGGCAGTACAGGAAAGGAGTTTACAGGTCAGGCAACTACGTGGCAGCTGTGTTCTTTTTCAAGTTAAATAACCTCCTTGAGGTTTAGTTCTCATCTCCAGTTGGAACCTAACATCCACACCTCACAGGATTGTTCTGAAGATTAGGAACACACACAGATCATCTCAGTGATCCATCTTAATGACATCTTAGCTGACATACTCAACAAATGGTAACCATTTTTCTTAATAAATTAAACCTATTTGAGAAACTAAAAAAACTAAGACTGCACCTGCAACACAGGAGACGCAAGTACAATCCCTGGGTTGGGAAGATCCCCTAGAGGAGAAAATGGCAACCCATGCCAATATTCTTGCCTGAAAAATACCATGGACAGAGGAGCCTAGTGGGCTACAGTCCAAAGGATCACAAAGAGTTCGACACAATTGAACACAGCGCACAGCAAGACAGTTATTTTACCTTCTTGGGTATACTTGTGACAGTCAAAAATACTTATCTTCAGTTAAATCATGCATCAATTTAAAATGTCCTGTGAAAAGGCAATCTACTTATTTATGTTTATCTATATTTATATAAAAGTTTCTAACACTTTTAATATTCACTTATATCTTGGTAAACGATAATGTATGACATCATATAGTTTAATATACTTGTATAGTCAACTTTGGCCAGAGTTCTTAACTTGCATCCATAACCAGCTTCAGTAACCACCAGAAATTGTATATACAATTTCTCTGCAAGTTTCCATAGCTTTTGCCACATCTGCAAAAAAGTCTATAACCAAAAGAATGTTAACTGCCATGGCATTAAAAACACATTTGAATATATATTCTAAAGGCTACATATTAATTAAAATATATCAATACCACCTTTGCATTTATCAATTTTCCTACTTAGTCCAAACACAGGCATACCCCATCTTTTCTACATACTTAATATCTATTAACACTTTGATATTCTGAGCTAAAATGTTGTTTTCTCCAGCAATCGAATATTCTCACCTTTTATATTTACATACTCCTATAAACAAAGTAGCTCATTAAAGTTCTACTTTTTACATATTTCCATCTCCATTTACATGCCATCTTACAGGTGACTAAACATTTTTTTTTTTTTTGGTCAAACTTTTATACAAATACAACGAAGCATTTCCTTTAGTCTCATCACCAAGTTTCACTTGATGATAAACACAAATCAAAATTAGAACACTGGTTACTTAATACAATTTCCTTCAAACACTCAGTTGAATATTAATAAAATTATCTGATGATGATGGCTGAATATTTAAACATAAATACATATACAAATTCTCCAATTGTATTTTGATTCCTTTGACAGAATATAGGCATTATTTTTAGCCATGGATTGCCCCATCAAGGTTAAGTTGACAAGTGAAATTGACAAGATTAAGTTTTTGGCAATAACTAAGTTTTACTAACAAAATTAACCCACTTTTAATCTAAGATCTTAATTTCTTTTTTGAGAGGGGCTGAATTTTTTTAAATGGAGGTATAATTGACATATACCATTGTATTAGTTCCAGGTGTACAATGTAATTTGTTATTGTATAACTGTGAAATGATCACCACAGTAATCTAGCTACATCCACTAAATTTATTATCCTACCAAATACTGCACTAAGCCTGAGACTCATGTTGAGACTCATGTTAAGTTTTAAAAGCTAAGTACTAGGTCATGTTTTCCAAAAGGACCATTTCCTTTCATTCACTTAGACACACAACATAAGGCATTCTAGATTAGATGAAACTATCTAAATTCTGAAATTTAAAAAAATGTCAGTTCAATTCCCAATATTCCTCTGAAGATTCTGCAATGCAAATTGTTAATCTAGGGCCAACATCCCTGCTGTTAAGTACATTCTAAGCTACCTCCCTATATTCTGCTACACACCCTATAATGCACACAAAAATTTCGGGTAAAGCAGAGTACTCCACTTGGGTGACTTGTTCTGCTTAGTGGTCCTTATATATACACCATTATTTCTCAATCCTATCATATTCGACCTTCCTATCCTTAATTATACTGATATGTACCCAGGTTGAAAAGTCACCGTTTAATTCACACAATCCCCAAAGTCAAGAAAAGGTGGCTTCTTGTCATTAAATCCAGATTCCCCAGTTTACTATAACCAACCGTATCCTTAGTCTACAATGTACAAGAAAAATATTCTATAACTGACTAAAAAACTGGGGAGAAGGGAAGAAACGGCCAAGTGAACAAGTAGTTTAACTTCATAATGAATACTGGCACAAAGCAGAAAAAGCAGATTAAAGGAACATCATCATTAATATCTGCTATTTTAAAACAAATCATTCAAAATCTCCTAAAACATTCCTAGAGAAGCAAAAGTGATACTTAATGAAAGCATAGTTGTCATCTGCCTCAGAGTCCTTAAATCTTATACCCAGAAAGAGCCTAAGAAATCAACTGATGAAACTGCCTCACATTTGAGATGAGGCCACAGACAGAGGGGACATTTTCAGCTGATAATCTGAAACACACTTAGCCAGAGAAAGCCAATTTCTGAAGAGCAGCTAAGCAATCCACTATCCATTTGGTGTGGTAGTCAGTAGCCACATGTCACTCGAGCACCAGAAATGTGACTAGCTCCAAATGAGATGTGCTGTTACCGTAAAAGACACTCTGGATTTCAAAGACTTAATATAAAGCAAAATAAAAAAGCCAGTAGCTCTCTTTTTATCCTAATTGACTGTGCAATGTTTAGTACACCCACAGTCAAAGATCATACAGTGATCAAGCCTTCTTTATTTCACCCGAGGTCACATTAGGGCAATGTTGACAACTCATTGCTGGGGATCCAAATTCTCATCCTGTGCTGTGCTAAGTGGCTTCAGTTGTGTCTGATTCTCTGCGATCCAATGGAGCCCACCAGCCTCCTCAGTCCGTGGGTTCTCCAGGCAAGCATACTGGAGTGGCTTGCCATGCCCTCCTCCAGGGGATGTTTCAGACCCAAGGATCGAACCCACGTCTCTTATTGTCTCCTGCACTGGCAGGCAGATTCTTTACCACTAGCGCCACCTGGGCATGTACATGGAAAAATCATTCATCAGTTAATATTCTGGGGTGAAGAGCTTTTACTGTCTAAATAAAAGCTTCTCCAGATTTAAAAACATTAAGTGATTAAAATGCATGCTGGCCACTGATTGCTAGCTCCTGAAAACAAAAGTGAAAGGAACATGTTCCACCAAGTATAAATAATCAGGGCCACTTTTAATACTCCTTAAAGACCAGTGATATAAATGGGGGGGGGGGGGGGGGGGGGGGGGGGGGGGACACACGCATTGGAAGAAATGTTCTCCAAACTTTTTTGATACTCATCTTCAGAGAAGTATTTTTGAAGGAATAAACATTATACAACAGAATCATCAGTTTCATATAACAAACTATTGATACTATTTTCTGTTTTTAAAAAATTCTGACCACCCACTGACTTGATTTCATAACCCAGTAAGTCAGGACCTACAGTTTGAAGAACTTGATTTAGGATTCATTTTCATCAATTTCCACTACAAAGCTATTAACTGTTCAAAGAAAAAGCACACAAATATCTATAGTGTGTTGTACTCTAAACCAAGAAATTCTAGTTAATGCTAACCACTCCACTCTCAAAGTTCACAAGTTTCACAATACTACCTAACTGGGTATAGTAAATCAAACACCCTCAAAAAACCACCGAAGTAACTTACAAAACGTTACTTAACTACATATATTTTCTGAATATTCTATAAACGAATCAGACTGCCATACAGCAGAAAAACTTGGACAAAGGACAATTATTATACTTTCTGAACAACGTTTCAATTTAAAATTTAACGTTTTAAACAAGTGCGTGATTTTCTGGCCATCAGAAATGAATGAGGACTGCTAAATGAGGTTTTTACTCTAGCAACTGCGTGCCAAGAAAATAATCATCAGTAAAGTTACAAATAAAAAAAACTCATCCAGTCTTCTGATTTACTTAAAGAATTCAACATTCACTATCCCCGATGCCTTTTCCCATTTGCCAGCCCTCTCAAAATCGAGAAGTCTATTTTAAAAAGCTTTAGAGTTGACCTCTGACACAGAGGCAGGGGGGCCAGGCCGTACTGTAAAAGTTGGCAAGACTGAAGGCCATCGCTAGCCAAGGACATAAAGGTTACGCATTCCTCACACCGGAATCCTCCAGGAACGTGCATCAGCCAACCTGCTTCCAGGGTGTGCAGCCCCCAAGTCAGGGATGGGGCCGCTGGTTGGGGCCCAGGTCGCCATGCATGAGCCCGTCCCCCCGGGATCCCACTTCCTCCCGCCCGCCCTCTCCACTGCCAAGGACGGCCGCAGGGGTGGACCGGCTGCACAGCTGCTCCAGGACCGGAGGCTGAGTTAGGCCGGCGGATTAGCAGCAGCGAGGTAGCCCAGAGCCTGCCCGCCCGCTTGTCCCGGCCCTCCCCCGCACTTCCTACCTTCCCTCTGGCATCCCAGCCCCCAAGGCCAAGGTCTCCCCTGCCCACAAACCTGATAGCGGAAGTGACGTCAGGGGACCTGGCGCTGTCCACAGCCAGTCACGCCATAGCGGGAGGGAACGCTGGCCAATGGGCAAGGCGCGGAGGCGGGACTTCCCCCGCCCAAGTTTGATTGAAGTTGGGGGAGGGGCGGGGTGAAGAATGTGAAGAATGACCCCTCCCCCCGTCCGTGAGGCGCTGGGCGGGAAGCGGAGGGGGTTGGGACCGACCACGCCACGCGGCGCCCATCCCCCACCCGCGCCACCACCTACTGCGGCCTCTGCTCTCAACCCGCCCGCCCAGCTCGCTCCAGCCCTTCAGGCCTCCACCAACCGGTTCGCAACACTCCCGTTTTCCCACCGCCGCCGGGGGGGGTCCGAGAGATGGAAAATGGCGGCCCCGCGCTCGCCGTCCCGCCTCTGTACCCACCTCAGGCTTGCGGAGGAGGCCGCCGCCTGCCGCTGCCCTCCGCGGGGACAGCCCAGCCCTCGCGCCCGCCGCCCGCCGCCACCAGAGAGCTGCACACGAGGACCCGGATGGAGGAGGCGCGGGCGGGCGGGCCGCAGCAGCCAGAGGGAAGGCAGCGCGGGCGCCGGGAGGCTGAGGCAGGGGCGGGCTCGAGAGCAGCGCACGAACTCATTGGCGGGACCTTTTGACTGACGTGTGTGTCGCCCTTTTGCCTCAGCCGAGTTGGGCTGGCCGGACCCCACTGGAGACGGCATCCGGACCCGCCCCGTACTGGGCGGCCTTCGGAGGAGGGGCGGGCGGGACCCGCCCGGGACCCGCCCACTTTGCCGCTCCCCGTTTCTTATTGGACGGCTGGGAGAGTGGTGGCGCAGAATCCTGCCTCTGCTTGTGAAGGACCGGCGCCGTCACGTGGCCTTCGAAATCGCGCCGGGCTGCGGTGCGCCGCGCTCTGGCTTTAGGACAGTGTACCGCAAGCCTCACAAAGGACTGTCCCGCTCGCCGTCACCCACTCCGCGCCTCCCCTCGAGGACTTAGACCGACCCGCTTTGCCTCAGTTTACCCGCAAGTAGGTGAAGCAGTCTTGTCCGCCGTTTGCCCCAGGTTTTGAAGATTCTTGTTTTTTCAAAGTAATCCATAATTTTCCTAACTTAATAATAGCTTAAAACATGGTTCGTCCATGCCGATTATAACTTTCCAAACTCCGGAAAGCACTGGTTGAGTACCCTTTCAGATCTCTTTATGGCTGGGAGTCCACCACCTGCACCTCACTGTTTCTCTTAACTCACTGCTACTTTGTGCACAAGATACTAAAAAAAGACAAAACGCATTCTCATGGATAACAGAACTGTTTTTAACAGCACTAAAAATTTACCTGGTGCGTCTACATTTATGATCTCAGATGGCACTATGCTAGTATTCGTCTTAGTGCATGCAAAAAATGCCAAAGGGGTTACTTAGTTAATTTTGTGGGCTGAAATGAACAAGAGATGAGGAGACAAAACTTGAACTTGGACCTGAAAGATGAGCATGATTTAGGACTTACAGAAAGAAGATGTATTCAGAAAGAAGAGCATAGGCCCACTGGGCTGGCTGGAGTTACGCTGTAGAGAGATGGAGTCCTCATCCTTGTCTGTCCCCAGTACCTATCACAGTAGGAGTGTGGCAGTCTGGGAGTGTAAAAAATTCTGTCGAATGGAACCAGTATCAATGATGTAGGCTGAGGTGGGAGGAAAATGCAGAAAGGAAACAGGTCAGGATGTTGTTCAGTTTTGAGATGAGAGGTGATGGGATTCAGCTACACAACAGCGACCCCACAGCACTATGAACTTTAGTGACGTTTTCTTCACATGTTCACCTACAAGTGGTTAATAAGGTTGAAAAAGTATATATGAATTATATTATGCTCTACTTTCCAATCCGTGCTTCATTTTCTACCGTTGAAGGCCAACCAAACAATGCTGAAGTCTATAAAGAAAAAGATTAATAGATTTGTCCATATGAGTGAAAACACACACACACACACACAAAAACCTTTAAAGTTAAAAGACAAATGACAAATTGGAAAAACAATTTTGTATAATACATAGCAAACAAACATTAATTAGAATGTCTAGTGGTCAGGAGCAGGGACCTGAAACCAGGCTGCTAACTTTGAACCCTGATTCTACTTCTTCCCAACTAGACAGCTATGGACTTACCAAACCACTTATTCTCTCTGTCTCGCGTTCTCATCTGTAAAATGGAGATGACAACATCAGTTACCTTATAGTATTGTAAGGATTAAATGAGTAAACTTTACACGTGCTTAGAACAATGCTAGATAATAAAAGCATTATATAAGTGTGTGTTAATGTTAATCCTTAATATATAAAGTGGATTTTTTTCAAATCAGTAGTTAAAAGTGAATGACCCATTAAAATATAAACAAAAGATAAACTGTCAGTTCAACTGTCAATCTTATTAGCTATCAAATAAATACAAATCAAGTTGTCTCCCAGGTCATCATAGGTCATCTCTTAAACATTCCATGAATAAATATGATGGTGATGTAAACCTAAATTTATCAGTATAGGAAGACTATGAGACTTACATTGTTATGAGAGAAATAGGTATATGACATGACCTTATAAATTTTAAACAGTTACCTCTGGGATTACTTGCAAACTTTATTGTCTTTACACCCTTCTTGGCAGTAAGTATGAATTGCTCTCATAATCAGGAAAAAAGTATAAAAGTTATCCAGAAACATTTATTTGTTCCCCCATAACCCTTGTCTCCTTTGTCTGTATTAAACAGAAACCAGGTTCTTAGGTGACAACAGAACTAGAGTGCCCTAAGATGTAACCATGGGGTCGCTAAGAGTCGGACACGACTGCGCGACTTCACTTTCACTTTTCACTTTCATGCATTGGAGAAGGAAATGGCAACCCACTCCAGTGTTCTTGCCTGGAGAATCCCAGGGACGGGGGAGCCTGGTGGGCTGCCGTCTCTGGGGTCGCACAGAGTCGAACACGACTGAAGCGACTTAGCAGCAGCAGCAAGATGTAACCATCTGACTAAGTGCTGGCTTGAGATGTGAACAAAGTTTCTGGCTTCTGCCCTCCAAAGGAGGGACTTGCTCTTTCTCTCCGCTTTTCTGATTTCCAGCTGCCTAAATAGAATGGAATATGGTGGAGAACCTCATGAAGCAAATCCCAGCCCCCTTCTGATGTCATACTGTGCTCTCCACTTAAGCTTGAATTTGAAAGAGATGTGACTTATTTAAGCCCCTAAAGTTTGGAGAAACTTTCATAGGAAGCCAGCCTGACCAGCTGGGCAAGCTCATGCAGTGTGCTGTCATTGTGTGTGTGGATTCTTAGGAGATAGAGAGGGCATATTGTGGGAAGAACATGAAGTTTTTGGAATAGAGCAAACTTGGATGAAAGGCCCAGCTCCTGTGTCCCAGGGGCACCCTTGGACGGAGACTGTGTGTTCAATTAAATCATAGTAGGGTATGATTTGGAACTGCTGAGTGATGAACAGAAGCTGGTTGTCTTCACAGTCATTGTGAGAAAGGGTGGCAAGAGCTGCATTTGAATCCTTGCTTGGGACCACTCCAGTATTCTTGGGCTTCCTCTACAGCTCAGCTGGTAAAGAATCTGCCTGCAATTCGGGAGACCTGGGTTTGATCCCTGGGTTGGGAAGGTCCCCTGGAGAAGGAAAAGGTTACCCACTCCAGTATTCTGGCTTGGAGAATTTCATGGACAGTCCATGGAGTTGCAAAGAGTTGGACATGACTGAGTGACTTTCACTTTCACACCAAGGGGGATGACCTTGTTGGCAATGCAGATCCGCCTGTCATAAGTCTTAGGTTCAAATTAGAGCTTGTTCCCATACTTCACCCTATCCCCAGCCTGGCCTCAAGCTCCCTTTCTACTCCCAATGCTTGTGGGAGTCCAGCACCTGCCGCTGCTCAGGCCTCCTGGAATGGTCATCTTTATCCTCACCTAGCCAGTCATGGTCATCCAGATCTTTTCTGACCACCCAGTCTATCTCCTACCATCACTCTTTCACCATTCTATTTTATAACACGTTCGGCATGTTAGCCCACTTTGAGCCCATCTTGCTTGTGTTCTTGTTCTCCCCACAAGAGAGCAAAAACCTTGTCTGAATATTCACAGCTGTGTCCCCATGTTCTAGAACAGGACCCTGTACACAAAGTAGATGCTTTATTATCTCTTAGAGTGTAGAATTACAAGCAAAGACTAGGGCAGTTCATAGTGGAGGCTGAGCTCAAAGGATAGAAATTTTACCAGCAGGAGTCCAGGAAGTGAGAGCCTTAACCAGTAGACCATATGAAAAGCAGAGGGAGCAGCAGCCAGATGGGCCAGGAAAAGGAAGAGGTTTGGAGTCCTGAGAAGACCCACAGACTTCCATGGCTGGAATTCCTGGAGTAGCCAACCCCAAATGACCAGAGGCCTTGCCATCTCAGATCCCACTTCTTGTCCACAAAAGTTGCTGTGGAGGCAACCTCAGGACAGAGGCTTCCCTCCACCTTTGTGTGTGTGTGTGTATGTGTGTGTTAGTGGCTCAGTCATATCTGACTCTTTATGACCCCATGGACTGTAGCCCACCAGGCTTCTCTGTCCATGGACTTCTCCAGGCAAGAATACTGGAGTGGGTAGCCATTCCCTTCTCCAGGGGATCTTCCTGACCCAGAGATCAAACCTGGGTCTCCCACATTGCAGGCAGATTCTTTACCATCTGAGCCACCAGGAAAGCCCCCACCTTTGTTTACCTGCGACTAAAACTACTGAAGTAAAGAAAACACATTCCAGGGAACACCCTCTGACCCTGCCCTCCATCACCACCCCTCTCCAGGTGAGACTGGTGCTCTTTGTGCAGCTGCTTCCTCTGGCCCCTCACTCAGCATGCTGGGTCCAGATACTCAATTTGCCTTTTGGTCTCCCTGCTTTTTACAGCAGATTCCCTTATCTTTAATTTTGCCCTTAATCTTGGGGCCCTGCCTCAGTGGGCCCAGGTTTTAGCTTGGAGCCTGGGGGACATGACCTTTTAAACTGTGGTGTTGGAGAAGACTCTTGAGAGTCCCTTGGACCTCAAGGAGAACAAACCAACCAATCCTAAAGGAAATCAGTCCTGAATGTTCATTGGAAGGACTGGTGCTGAAGCCGAAGCTCCAATACTTTGGCCACCTGATGCTAAGAACTGACTCATTGGAAAAGACCCTTGTGCTGGGAAAGATTGAAGGCAGGAGGAGAAGGGGATGACAGAGGATGAGATGGTTGAATGGCATCCCCAACTCAATGGACATGAGTTTGAGTAAGCTCCAGGTGTTGGTGATGGACAGGGAAGCCTGGCGTGCTGCAGTCCATGGGATCACAAAGATTCAGACACGACTGAGCCACTGAACTGAATGGGGGACATGTTGATTTGGAGATTGATGTCTGGTCAGTGCCTCTGGCGATCTCACCCACTCTAAGTGCTGATGGCTCCAAAGGTCTCCTGTTTTCCTATGTAAGTGCCAGAATTTCTGTCTAAGAGTCACAGTGGAAGAAGAGAGGCCCCAGGTTTGGCCTACACCCCCAGTATCCCTAGGGTGAAGTGGGCCATTATTATATTGTTGTTATAGTGTTCACTTTAGCCAGAGGTTGCAAACTGGTGATGTCCTGGAAGTCACATCTAGTTCGCAGAAGTGCTTTGTGATGCCCCTGCAATGTTTTAAATCTATTTTTAATTAGCTGACAGCTTTCAAAATAATCGAGATATTTAATGCTAAAAAGTCTAGATTTCTTGCTCTTCTCAAAAAAACTAGAATCTCTGGCTACACTCAGCCAGCATTTCAACAGGACAATAGTTTCTTTATGCACAAAATGGGCTCTGCTATTTGTCACAGGCCCCACCCTTCCCTCCACCTCCAGCCTGCTTTGTTTTGTTACAAGCCTGGCTCCCGTGGTCATCTGAATCTGCGTCCTTGCTGCCTCCACTTTGGGGCACTGTTCCTGTCCCACTTGGACCATGGGATTTGGGTCTAGATCAAGCAGAGTCCTTTCCTGAGGATGTCTTAAACAGGAACTGGGAGAAGAGAACCCCTTAGTCCTGGACCCCAAGCTATAATGACAGGGGAGAAGGGATCCTTCTGCAGGAAAACAGCAAAGCAAGCTTGAGAAGCAGAGACAAAAGAGAGGGGGGCTTCCGGTCACAATTGAGTCTAGTTCCTATCATCCCTGAGGCAGCCCTACCCTTTCCCCAGTGCACAGCTGTGACTAACAATGAGGTAGCGGGAAGGAGAATGGGCTTGAGAATGATACAGATCTGCCACTCTGCGATTTTGGCTGAACCACTGATAACCTTCTGAGTTTCTTCATCTGTGCAGTGGGGACACTATAGCTTACCTCCTAAGATAGGGTGGGGTTCCAATAATGTCATCTATGTGAAGCATTAGATGTAATGCGTGTGCATAACACATGCTACTAAGGATTCCATAAACAGTGAATTTTACGGTAGATGTTTACTAAAAACTGATCAGTTAGAGTTAAGAAGAGTGAGCGCCTTCCTGAAGAATAGTAGCAATGTTCTTTAAGGAGATAAATCCTAATCAGTACTGCCTTCAGAGACTCGGGTAGCCTGGAAGAAGCTAAGCCTCTACCGGGAGGAGCTGGATTTGCATAACAGTTCACCCTTTCAATGACTGTGTCCACTTGGAATATTTACTTAAATTCTCTGACCCTGAGGTTCCTCCTCTAAAATGGAGACACACTCAGTCACATTTGCCTCTTTGTGATCCCATGGACTGTAGCCCGCCAGGTTCCTCTGTCCATGGGGATTCTCTGTCCAGTAGGATTCCCTACTGGAGTGGGTTGCCATGCCGTCCTCCAGGGGATTTTCCCAACTCTACCCAGGGATCGAACCCACGTCTCCCACATTGCAGGCGGATTCTTTACCGATTGAGCCAGCAGGGAAGCCCAAGAATACTGGAGAGGGTAGCCTATCCCTTCTCCAGGGGATCTTCCCAAACCAGGAATCAAACCAAGGTCTTCTGCATTACAGACCTATTCTTTACCAGTTGAGCTACCCAAGAAACCCATCTTTTTCAGTTTTGAGAATGAAAGTAACTCATTAACGTAAGAATGGCTAGTAGTGTTTGTGTCCTAAGCATTCAATAAATTGTATTTATTGTGATGGAAAAACAACAAAAGCCACAGTCCAGAGCTAGCCAAAGGTTTCATTTCTGGGGGAGTCATTGCTATTGTGCTTTCTACTATCTGAGGCTCAACTGAGCTAAAAGTGCACACTAAGTCATCAGAACACAAAGCTTTTCTGTTCAGTTTGTGCCAAGAACTCACCTCCTGCACCACCCACCCCGACTGCCAAATTAGCAGCCCCCATGATTCAAACCCTCCTATGTGAGCTTCAAGCAAGTAGTTTTTAAAGCAGATTTCCATTTAAAAAAGAAGAAAAAAAGGCTTTGGATGATCAACACAAGACCAAAATCAAAAGAGAAACCACAATGTAGAATTTTTTAATTTTCTTTTTAAGAAGCAAAGTCCAGCAACTTTCAAGTTACAGACAAAATGATAAAAGTTGTTGACATCTTGAGACCAAAATAATACCTTACACGGTTGATTCTCTAGAACCAATCTCACTTCCTTGTACTGAGTAAGCATAAGATGGGTTCCTAGGAAGCTTTGCCTCTTGATTTGGTTTTGGCCCTGAGCCCGACACTGCCTTGCACAAAATATCCTCAAGCACTTGTTGCGACAGACGGCCCTGCATGGCACAGCCTGCCTGCCAGGCCTCTTGGAGCCCAGCCATGCTGGCCGGCACTTGGTCAGTCTCAGGCGGGGCAAAGGCAGTGATGTCTATTCCTCTAATGAGCTCTTGAAAATAGCGCCTGATGGAAATAGTGTCCTTGGTGGGGACTGCGGGGGACACGCTGCCCTCCACGAGTCTCTTCATCTCCCCCTTGAGCCTTTTATGCTCGTGGAGAAATTGCACTGTGTTAGCATGATGCTGCAGGAGCATCTTCATCTGCTGGTAAAGCTCTCGGGGGGCTTCAAGTTCCCGGGCAACCAGCTGTAACTTCTCCAGCTTGGAGCAGTGCTCACTCTGCAGTTGCTTTTTCAAGGTGGCAATACGACATTTGATGCCACTGAGCAGGCTGTCTCCGATGGCGTCGATCATGGCCAGTGTGTCAGTGGCGCTGGTAGAGAGTTCCCTGATGAGCTTCTCCATGTCCTGTGGAGGCAGCATGAACATTTCTTAGGAAAGACCTTCAGCATTCAGGCCTGGGCACCTGGTTCATGGCATTGCCTCTTCTCCACTACTGAACCAAGAACTCCTTAGGGGTGGTGCCCACTGCTAGCTGCTAGCCTACTACCCTTTTTTCAACTCTTTCCTACCAGAGAACCCTGATTCTTCCAGCCAGTGATGTGTGGGCAGCTAAAAATACTTACATTCATTTCCTGCTTTCCTTGTAGTTCGGGGTGACAAGGCATGCAACAGAAGCAGAAGTCTGAGTTATTGGGTGCGGCTTCTGGGAAAGCTGCCTAAAAGTAGACAGATGCTTCTGGGACAAGTCTTGATCCTTCCCCTTTCTCCTGCCAGGACCTGGGGTCAATGCCCCATGGAGTAGGCTCCTGGTAACCTTGTGCTGACAGGAGCACGCACGGCAAAGCTGAGAGAAAAGGGTGGAGCATCATGGGGCCACTAAGCTGGCATTCTTGACTTTCTACCTATGCCCATTTCATTAAGTTAAAAAATAAATAGAATCTCTAATTTTTAAAAAAGCTTCAGCTTGTGAATTTCTATTACAATCAAACGTACACCCTTACTAAAAGAATACTCAAGTGGAAGGAGTTACCTGAATATTTTGAAGGGAATGAAATCACAAACCATCCATTGTGATCTTGCTAGAAAAAGTCAAGGTCTCTTACTCTGGACTCTCCATGACCTACAGTGCCCTTCCCCGTCTGGTCAGCTTGTCCTGCAGCTCATCCTGTCAGCCTGAGCTCTGCATCACCTCTGTGATCAGGTCTCCCCTCGGGGGGAAGGAGTGTAGGGGAAACAGTTGTAGAGGCACTCGGAGGTAAGGCCAGGCAGCCCCTAGGTGTGCTTGTGGCTCTTACATCTGAATAGTCCTGCATCTTAGATTCCTACCTTGAGGAAAGGAGATCATGGGTGCTGAAGAGAACTAAATGAGATGATGGACATATAGTGCCTAACACCAGACCAGCATGTAGTAGGCACTTAACAAATTCATCTTCCATGGGATGAAGAGATTCTTCCATTCTATTGATAAATGTTTCTATAGGTCTCATATATGTCACCGTGGCTCCCAATAGTACAATATAATAGTACAATAAGCAGGGTGACAATATAAAGCCTTGACGTACTCTTTTCCCAATTTGGAACCAGTCTGTTGTTCCACGTCCAGTTCTAACTATTGCTTCTTGACCTGCATACAGATTTCTAAGGAGGCACGTCAGGTGGTCGTCTGGTATTCCCATTGCATTAAGAATTTTCCACAGTTTGTTGTGATGCACACAGTCAAAGGCTTTGGCATAGTCAATAAAGCAGAAACAGATATTTTTCTGGAACTCTCTTGTTTTTTCGATGATTCAGCAGATGTTGGCAATTTGATCGCTGGTTCGTCTGCCTTTTCTAAATCCAGCTAGAACATCTGGAAGTTCATGGTTCACATACTGTTGAAGCCTGGCTTGGAGAATTTTGAGCATTACTTTGCTAGCGTATGAGATGAGTGCAATTGTGCGATCGTTTGAGCATTCTTTGGCATTGCCCTTCTTAGGGATTGGAATGAAAACTGACCTTTTCCAGTCCTGTGTCTACTGCTGAGTTTTTCAAATGTGGTGGCATATTGAGTGCAGCACTTTCACAGCATCATTTTTTAGGATTTGAAATAGCTCAACTGGAATTCCATCACCTCCACTAGCTTTGTTCATAGTGATGCTTCCTAAGGTCCACTTGACTTCGCATTCCAGAATATCTGGCTCTAGGTGAGTGATCACACCATTGTGGTTATCTGGGTCATGAAGATCTTTTTTGTATAGTTCTTCTGTGTATTCTTGCCACCTCTTCTTAATATCGTCTGCTTCTGTTAGGTCCCTACCATTTCTGTCCTTTATTGTGCCCATCTTTGCATGAAATGTTCCCTTGATATCTCTAATTTTCTTCGAGATCCCTAGTCTTTCCCATTCTATTGTTTTCCTCTATTTCTTTGCACTGATCACTGAAGAATCAAATGGGTATATCTTTCCTTTTCTCCTTTGCCTTGAGCTTCTCTTGTTTTCTCAGCTATTTGTAAGGCCTCCTCAGACAACCATTTTGCCTTTTTGCATTTCTTTTTCTTGGGTATGGTCTTGATCACTGCCTCCTGTACAATGTCATGAACCTCCATCTATAGTTCTTCAGGCACTGTGTCTATCAGATCTAATCCCTTGAATCTATTTGTCACTTCCACTGTATAATTGTAAGGGATTTGATTTAGGTCTGCGTTCAGTTCAGTCGCTCAGTCATGTCCGACTCTTTGTGACCCCATGAATCGCAGCACGCCAGGCTTCCCTGTCCATCACCAACTCCCAGAGTTCACTCAGACTCATGTCCATCAAGTCAGTGATGCCATCCAGCCACCTCATCCTCTGTTGTCCCCTTCTCCTCCTGCTCCCAATCCCTCCCAGCATCAGAGTCTTTTCCAATGAGTCAGCTCTTCACATGAGGTGGCCAAAGTACTGGAGTTTCAGCTTTAGCATCATACCTTCCAAAGAAATCCCAGGGCTGATCTCCTTCAAAATGGACTGGTTGGATCTCCTTGCAGTCCAAGGGACTCTCAAGAGTCTTCTCCAACACCACAGTTCAAAAGCATCCATTTTTTGGCACTCAGCCTTCTTCACAGTCCAACTCTCACATCCATACGTGACCACAGGAAAAACCATAGCCTTGACTAGACAGACCTTTGTTGGCAAAGTAATGTCTCTGCTTTTGAATATGCTGTCTAGGTTGGTCATAACTTTCCTTCCAAGGAGTAAGCGTCTTTTAATTTCATGGCTGCAGTCACCATCTGCAGTGATTTTGGAGCCCCCCAAAATAAAGTCTGACACTGTTTCCACTGTTTCTCTATCTATTTCCCATGACGTGATGGGACCGGATGCCATGATCGTTTTCTGAATGTTGAGCTTTAAGCCAACTTTTTCACTCTCCTCTTTCACTTTCATCAAGAGGTTTTTTAGTTCACTTTCTGCCATAAGGTTGGTGTCATCTGCATATCTGAGGTTATTGATATTTAAAATGGTGTATAAAATAACCACGTTTATTTAAGAATGTATTCCAATATCAAACAGCAAATTTCAACAATGCAAAACTGCAATTACTTTAATATATTTTCTTTTCTCTTGGGTTTTGAAACCTAGAAGAGGAAGAGCTGAACCAGTTATTTAACTTTTTAAAAAATTACCAAATTGTTTTCCAAAGTGTTTGTACAATTTTACATTCCCAGCAGCAGTGTATGAGAGTTCCTTACCCAGAGTCCCCTACATCCACACAAACACTTGATCTATCATTTCAGATAGATGTGTAGCTGTATCTCATTGTGGTTTTCATTTGCATTTCCCTAATAACTGAGAATCTTTTCATATACTGTTTGCCATCTGCATAGCTCATTTGGTGTAAAGTCTATGCTAATATTTTGCCTATTTTAATTGATTTGTTTGTTTTCTTTTTTTTTTTGGCCACACTCTGAGCCATGCAGGATCTTAGTTCCCTGACCAGGGATTGAACTTGTGCTCCCTGTATTGGGAACGTGGAGTCTTAACCCCTGGACTGCCAGGGAAGTCCCCAAGCTGTTTGTTTTCTTATTGTTGAGTTTTGAGAGTTCTTTATATACTCTTTATCTTTTATCAGATATATTTTTACAGAGATATTTTTCTCCTATGTTTTCTTCTACACATTGTGCGGTTTTAGTTATATATATATATATAGGTCTACTGTCTATGTAGGATTAATTTTTGCATATAGTGTGAAGGATGGATGAAGTTTTGTTTTTCTTTTCCTTCCTTTTCTTTCTTTCTTTGTTGCTGTTGCTACATACAAAATTTCAATTGTTCCAGTACCATTTGTTGAAGAGGCTAGTCTTTCTCCACTGCACTGCTTTTGCAGTTTTGTCAAAACTCAGGTTCTATTTGTGTACAGATTTGTTTCTGGATTCTTTATTTTGTTCCATTGTTTTATTTGTCTGTCTTTATGCCAATACCATGCTCTTTCAATTACCAGAGTTTTAGATTAATTGTTGAATTCAGGTAGAGTTAACCCTACAACTTTATTTCAAATTGTTTTGGTTATTCTATAACCTTTACTTTTGCACATGAGCTTTAGAATCACCCAGTCATTAAAAAAAAAAAAAAAAAAAATGCTGGGATGTTAATTGTGATTGCATGAAATCTGTTGAAGTATTTGGGTAGAACTGACATGTCAATAACATTGAGTTTTGCTATGCATGAAGAGTATATATTCTGCCATTTATTTACTAATAGATCCTCTTAATTTCTCTCAGCAATAGTTATATCGTTTTGCTTCTTCCTTTCCTATCTGAATGCTTTTATTTTTCTTGCCTAGTTGTACTGGTTAGAACTCCAGTACAATGTTAAATTGCAGTGATGAGAACAACATCATTGTCTTATTTCTGATCTTGTTGGGGGTGAATTTATTCAGTGTTGCAAGATTAAGCATGATGTTTGTTGCAGGTTTTCACAGATGCCTTTTATTATCTTCTATGTTGTGGTATAATGGGAAATATATGGCCTTTGTCCCTGGTTCCTGGTACAAAGCTCATAAAATTCTTGGAATTTCCTGAGTGATAGGTATAGATTTTGTTATTCATAATAAGCCCTTTTTAAAAATATATGAGATTATACTAATTACGTGACTCTTGGTGGGTCCCTAGATAGCTTCAGGATGGATCCTGGTTGCGAGAAAGACCAAACATGACTAAAGAGTTGGAACTTTCAGCTCTACCCTCAATCTCTGGGTTTTAGCCCTACCCTCAAACTCTGGGTTTCAGCCCTGCCCTCAACTGGCGGTATAAAACTCTGAGAAGAGGAGAGGGATTAGAGATTGAGTTCAATCACCAATGGCCAATGATTTGATCAGTCGTGCCCTACATAATTGGGGAAGGAAATGGCAACCCACTCCAGTATTCTTGCCTGGAGAATTCCATGGACAGAGGAGCCTGGTGGGCTGCCGTCTTTGGGGTCGCACAGAGTCGGACACGACTGAAGCGATTTAGCAGCAGCAGCAGCCCTACATAATGGAATCTCCACAAAAACCCCTTTAGAAAGGGTTCAGGGAGCTTCCAATTGGTGAACACTGTTATGCTGGGAGGACAGGACACACGGAGAACTCATGCAAGCTACCCCTCTAAATACCCCACAGCTCTTACCTTGTCCTGTGTAACTTTTCTGTTTAGCTGTTGCTGATTTATATCCTTATAATAAAGAAGTAAAAGCAGTAAAGTGCTTTCCTGAGATCTGTGAATCATTCTAATGAATCATCAACCTGAGAAGGGGGTTGTAGGAAACCCAAGTTTATAGCCAGTTAGTCAGAAGTACAGGTGGCAACTTCAGACTTGTGACTGAAATCTGAAGTGAGGGCAGTCTTATAGCATAGCCCTTAACTGGTGAGGTCTGTATTAACTACAGATGGTTAGTGTCAGAACTGAATTAAGTTTTTGGACAATCAGTTTGGCCTCTGAGAACCAGAGCATCTGAGATATTACTAGATTGCTTAGTTTTATCAAATTAATATTGAATTCTTGCAAAAAAGTATTCTGTCTACTGAAATCATATGATTTTTCATTTTTCTTTTGTTATTATAGTGGACTACATTGATTTTTGAATGTTAGCACTGTATTCTGGAGATAAAGCCCCTTTTGCTTGTAATGTATTAGGCCTCTCATATATTTTTGGATATGATCTACAAAATTTTTAAATGAATTATTACATCAGTGTTCATAAAAGATATTGGTTGTAATTTTCTTTGCCTGGTTCTGACTTCAGGATAACCCTGGTCCTATAGAAAGAGTTGGGACAAATTCCCATTTCTTTAATTTTCTGGAAGTTTGTGTATATTTGTTATTGCCTCTTCCTTAAATGTTTGGTCGAATCATCAACAAACCTACATGGGCTTGGAGTTTTTAATGCAAGCAAGTTTTTAACTACAAATTTAACTTCTTTAACAGATAAATGGCTATTATAACATTTCTTCTGGGAGAATTTTGATCATTTGTGTCTTTCACAGAATTTAATCTAAATTGTCGAGTTTATTGCCATAAAATTGTTTGCAGTTGTCCCTTATTATGTGTTGGAGCCACTCCTCAGAAACCTGAAGAGTGATGATGTCACCACAGAAAGATGTGATGAAAAGGGCTATTACATAATGAAGCTTTCTGGAGGAGAGCAGGGCAGCTTCCAGCCAGGTCTGAAATAGCTTTAAAGAGCAGAGAAAGCAGATTGGTTTGGAATTTTTATGGTGGTTATGAGCTGTGGAAGGTTCCCACAGCTAAGCTGGGCTTATGTGGTTTGAAATCCTGCAGGTGCCAAAGAAGGTTTGCTTATCAGCTTTTCCAGATTTCAATCAGAAGGGGTAGAGGGAGAAGGAAGGTTTTAAAAGCTGTGAGCAGTTTAACATTAAGCATAGAGTTTGACTGTTGTATTTTAAATACCTATAGAATTTGTAGTGATGTTACCTCTCTTATTCCTGGTTTTGGTAAATAATGTTCTCTCTCCTCTCACCATCTCTATTTCCTTGAGTAGTCTGGCTAGAAGTTTAATTCTGTTGATCTTCTTGAAGAACTAGTTTTTGGTTTTATTTATTTTCTCTATTGTTTTTGGTTTTCTAGCTCATTTTTTTCTGCTCTGTCTTTATTATTTCTTTTATACTGCTTACTTGGATTACTTCACTCTTTCTTTTTGCACTTTCCTAAGGTGGGAGCTGAGATCAGTAATACCAAGTCTTATTATTTTCTAATTTAAATTTCCCACGTGCTGCTTTAGTGGCAACCCATAATACTGATACGTTTTGCTTTCATTTTTATCCAGTGCAAAATACTTTATAATCTCCATTTTGGTTTTTCTTTGACCTATGAGTTAATCAATCCATGTTATTTAATTTCCAAAAATCTGTAAGTTATTCATTTCTAATTTAATTCTGTTGTCATCAGAGAAACTCAACATTTGAAAAACTAGGATCATGGCATCCAGTCCCATCATTTCACAGCAAATAGAAGGGGGAAAAGTGGAAACAGTAACAGATTGTATTTTCTTGGGCTCCAAAATCACTGCGGATGGTAACCGCAGCCATGAAATTAAAAGACACTTGCTTCTTGGAAGGAAAGCTATGACAAACCTAGACAGTGTATTAAAAAGCAGAGACAACTTTGCCAATGAAAGTCCATGTAGTCAAAGCTACGGTTTTTCCAGTAGTCGTGTACAGATGTGAGAACTGAACCATGTAAAAGGCTAAATGCCAAAGAACTGATGCTTTTGAATTCTCCAGTGGTTCTGGAGAAGACTCTTGAGAGTCCCTTTGATAGCAAGGAGATCAAACCAATCAATCCTAAAGGAAATCTACCCTGAATATTCATTGGAAAGACTAATGCTGAAGATGAAGCTCCAGTACTTTAGCCACCTGAGGAGAAGAGCCGACTCATTATAAAAGACCCTGATTCTGGTAAAGATAGAAGGCAGGAGGAGAAGAGGGTGACAGAAGATGAGATGGTTGGATAGCATCACTGACTCCAAGGACATGAGTTTGAGCAAACTCTAGGAGATAATGAAGAACTGGGAAGTCTGGTGCACTGCAGTCTATGGGGTCACGAAGAGTTGGGCATGACTTAGCAACTAAACAGGGAACGTACTTTGTATAAATTGAATTTTTAAAAACGTTTAAAAAATAATTTTATTTATTTATTTATTGGCTGTGCAGACTTCTCTCTAGTTGCAGTGAGTGGTGGCTACTGTGGTTGCAGTGCACGGGGTTCTTACTGCAGTGGCTTCTCTTGCTGCAGAGTACAGGCTCTAGGGCGTGTGGGCTTCAGTAGTTTCGGCTTGAGGGCTCAGTGGTTGCGGTTTCCAGACTCTAGAACACAGGTTCAATAGCTGTGGCACACGGGCGTAGTTGCTCCATGGCATGTGGGATCCTCCTGGACCAGGGATTGAACCCATGTCTCCTGTATTGGTAGGAGGATCCTTTACCATTGAGCCAACAGAAAAGCCCCAAATCCTTTTAAATTTGTTGATACTTGTTTTATGGTCTATCTTGGTGAGCTGTGTGAACTTGAGAATGTGTTCTATTGTTGTTGGGGGGGAATGTTCCATACATGTTAGTCAGGCCTGATTAACAATGTTGTTCAAGCTATATATTTGCAGAATTCCTGCATACCTGTTCTATCAGTTATCAAGGAAAAGAATATTGAAAATTATTGATTTGTCTATTTCTCCTGGTAGTTTTATCGGTTTTTGCTTTATATATTTTGAAGATTCCTTATTAAATGCATAAACATTTCAGACTGTTTTTATTCTCTTGATTAATTGATCCATTTACGAAAATGAAATTACCTTCTTTCTCCTTGGTATTAATAATATTATTTGGCCTGAAATCTTCTTTGCCTGATGTTAATAGAGCCACTCTGGCTTCTTTTGACTCATATTAGCATGACATGTCTCTTTCCATTCTTTCACTTTTAACCTATTTGTGTCTTCATATAAAGCACAGTTATCCGAGTTGGGTCTTGATTTTTTTTTTTTTCACTATGATGAAAGCCTTTTTAATTGGAGTGTTTAGACCATTTTCAGTTGATGTGATTATTGATATGGCTAGATTTGAGTTTTATCATCTTGCTATTTGCTTCGATTTGCCCAATCTGGTTTTTGTTCCCTTCCTCCTCTCTTTCTACCTTCTTTAGGATTAATTGTGTATCTTTTATAATCCTATTTTATCTCCACTGCTGGCTTATTAGCAATAACTCTTTACTATTTTAGTGGTTGCTTGAGGGCTTATGGGCTTCCCTGGTGGCTCAAATGGTAAAGAATCTGCCTGCAATGCAGGAGACCCAGGTTTGATTCCTGGGTCGGAAAGATCCCCTGGAGAAGGGAATGTCTATCCAGTCCAGTCTTCTTGCCTGGGAAATCCCATAAACAGAGGAGCCTGGCATGCTTAGTCCATGGCATTGCAAAGAATCAAACGCAACTGAGGGACTTTCACTTTCTTGAGGGCTTATAGCACACATCTTTAACTTATCACAGTCTACCTTCATCTCACTTCACATGTAGTATAAAACCCTTATCGTACTGTACCTCCATGATGTCTCTCCTAAGCTCATGCTATTATTGTCATGTACTTTACTTTTACATGTAATGAACGTCATATGACATTGTTATTTTAAAAACAGTGAGTTATGTTTTGAAAGATTTAAATAATATGAAAACAATCTTACATATTTACGGTTTTCTTTGCCATTTCTGGTGTCCTTTATTCCTTTTAGATTCAGATTTTCCTTCTGCCTGAAGGACTTCCTATAACATTTCTTATAGTGTGAATCTGCTGGTGATGAATTCTTTCAGCTTTTGAAAGAAAGTGTTTTTATTTTGTCTTCATATTTGAAAGATATTTTCACTAGATACAGAATTCTAGGTTGACTTTTTTAAACTGATATTTTAAAGATTTTTCTCCACTGTCTTCATGCTTGGATTGTTTCCAGCAAGAAAGCAGATGTCATCCTTATTTTTGTTCTTCTGTGTGAAATATGTGTGTGTTTTTACCTTTGGGTGCTGTTAATATTTTCTCTTTATCACTGGCTTCAGCAATTTGACTATGATGTACTCTGGTATAGTTTTAGCCATATTTATTTTACTAGATGTTTGTCAAATTTCTTGGATGTATTTTTTTTATATAGTTTTCATCAAGTTTGGTAAATATTTGGCCATTATTTTTTAAGATAGTTTTCCTGTCCTTCCCCCACCCCATCATTTCCTTCAGGGACTTCAATTAGTCAAATATTGGGACACGAAGCTCTTCCCCTGCTAAGTAATTCTGTTTTAAAAAAAATTCTCACTCCTCTCTGGGTTTCATTTTGAGTAATTTCTATTGCTATGTCTTCAATTTCACAAAGCTTTTCTTCTCAGTGACTAACCTGCTGTTAATCCCACTAAGCGTATTTTTCTCTCATCTCCAGAAATTTGATTTGAATCTTTTTTATATCTTCCTTGTCTCTAACTTTTTGAAATATGGACTACAATTACAATAATTATAATTATAAATATAATTTAGCAACTGAAAAAACCAACAAATTATTATTTTCATTATGGGTCATATTTTCCTGCTTCTTTGCTTGCCTGGTAATCTTTGATGTCATACATTGTGATTTTTTACCTTGTTTGATGTTGTATATTTTTACATTCCTATAAATCTTAATATTTTGGGAGGATACAGTTAAGTTACTTGGAAAAAATGATCTTTTAGTGCTTGCTTCCCTGGTGGCTCAGATGGTAAAGAATCTGCCTGCCAATGCAGGAGACCTGGGTTTGATCCCTGGGTTGGGAAGATCACCTGGAGAAAGGAATAACTACCCACTCCAGTGGTCTTGCCTGGATAATCCCATGGACAGAGGAGCCTATAGTCCTCGGGGTCACAAAGAATCGGACACGACTGAGTGACTAACACTTTCATTTTCACTTCATTATTTATTAGGTGACTCTGGAGCCATGCTCATTCTGGGACTAAGACTTCCTGAGTACTCACTTCAATGTCTCATGATTTACAAGTTTTTCCAATCTTGTTAGTGGGAACAGGCTTTGTTCTGATTCTGTTTGAGCTCCAAGCACTGCCCTCAATCTTTTCCTGTGGAGCCTTTCATGGCATAAGGTAATTTTCTCACAGACAGGTGCTGAGCTCTGTTGAACACTCAAAGGAGACTCTCTGCAGATCTCTGGTTTGTCTCTCTGTGCAGTGCTCTCTTCTCTGAACTCTGTCTTATGCACTTGAAATGTCTTGACCTCCCCAGAGGCTCAGTTCCATCTCCTAAATTCAAAGAATCTGCCAGGCTTTGCTTGGGTTCCCTCTTTCCACCCTTTCAAGCTCTCTCAAGGCAGTAAGTTATAGCAACTGTAGAGCTAATCTTGTGTATATCCTGTCTCTCAGAGATTAGTATCTTTTATTTCTTGAGGTCCAGTGTCTTGAAAACTGTTGTTCCATATATTTTTGTTTATTTTGTTTTATTTTTCCAGAAGGGAGAATAAATTCAGACTTTGTTACTCTATCTGGATCAGATGAGGAAATAATAAAAATCCAATTTTAACTAATATTTGGTATTTAGAAGAAGATCTATAAAAGTCAGCTATGATAGACAGAGATATTCTGCCCCAATCCCCCTTTCCAGAGAGGACTTACTGCCTGTTGAGGTATGACCAGCCTCCAGGTGTCAAATCCTTTGGGATTGCTGTGCCCTTCCCACATCAGCCTACATTTGGAGGCTGAGCAAAAGGACCTACAGTCTCCTGCCCATTGCAGCTCAACATAGAGTACTCTAATGGGCAAAGCTGGATCAGGCAATGCTTGTCAGGCCTGTGGTGTAGTTTGCCTTCTCCTCTGTTTCATCTACCTCCTCCTACTCTTACAGATGGCAGTCTTGGATATCTTGTACCCCAAACTCTGTCTCAGCTTCTGTTTCCAGAGACTCAACCTATGATACCAAATGTTAGGTGGCTAGTGTGGCCCAGTCCCCAGCAGCCTCTGCCTTGGCCATTCTGCAGGTGTCCCTTCTCTACAAAAGCTAAAGTTTAGAATTTGTTTCTCAAAGACTGTCTAGTCTTCAGTGTGTGTGTGTGTGTGTGACTTAGAAAATTTTGTTCTCTTGACAAATGTATCCAGAGATTGATTCCTAATATCTAAGTTTTGGGGGGCGGGAGAAAGTTATAAAATAAGGAAAATATACCATAGAAGCTAGGATGCATCTTACTTTGTCATCTTAAAAGAGTTAAGTGAAGTGAAAGTCACTCAGTCATGTCTGACTCTTTGCGACCCATGGACTATACTGTTCATGGACTTCTCCAGGCCCGAATACTGGTATGGGTAGCCATTCCCTTCTCCAGGGGATCTTCCCAACCCAGAGATAGAACCCAGGTCTCTCACACTGTAGGTGGATTCTTTACCAGCTGAGCCACCAGGGAAGCCCAAAAGAGTGAAATGGCCATTAAATGATCATTTTGGAATCCCTTTAAGCAAACAGAATTCAACCATTTCTCAACATGCACATTTCAAAACTTGACATATTTCACAACACACTTAAGGAGACTCACTCTCTAGAGAATTTCTCCCTCATATTTAAATACTGCTTTTGTTAATGTAGTGTCCTCAAGAGAACAGCAGTCATTTGAATGGAAGCCAAATATTGCCCTGTTGTTGGAGAAAAGACATGAGCCATATGAGCCATACCTGTACTGCCTGTGCCGCGCTCTCAGATTTCTGCAGCACCAGCTGAATATCCTTAGCAAAGTTCACTTTCCTCTCTGCATAGGCATCAGAAATCTTGGCTACTGGGTGAGTCTTGTGGTCCCCAAAGAGCTTGCACATTCCACATATTGGTTCTTCATCACTTAGGCACATCTGATTGACAAAAGAAAAGTCAATGACACTTATTTCCCTTCTTATTCCAGTCCTACACACTCAGAACCTTCTGTAACCTCAGGCTACTGAATGTATTCTTAAGCAGGTATCAAGTCAGTTGCACAGGAGGCTTGATGTATGGAAGACAGAGATGGTGGTAGTACCAGGATGCTTGAATGATAATTTAGTAAGCACATACCACACTTGGTTTTTCTTGGACTCCTCATAATGACCCTTTGATTTGGATAGTATTGTGTCCATTTTACAGGGGAGAAAGCTGAAAAGTCTCCAAGTTGTTAAATGATTTGCCCAAGGACACAATGCCATGAAGGGATAGAACTGGGGTTAGAAGCAAAGTCATTTCCACTTGGCCAAGCCAAGGGCTGTTATAAAGATTAAATATGATGCATGGAACATGCTTGGTATGCAATCTGGCACTCGGCAGACATTATACACATGGTAGCTACCAATAATATCATAAAGACTTCAACAAAGTTGACCCTGCTACAGGCTCAAGATAAACTGGGCCTATTTTAGATGAAAGGGATTGAGTAGGACCTCACTGTCCTGCTGGCCCCTTCACTTGGCTAATGGGAGCCTTGGAATGAAACCTTATGAATGAAATGAAAACTTACTAGTGAAAACTTGGAATCTCAGAAAGGGAGGTTACTGCTGAGGGTGAGAGAACCACTGAGAATTTGTGATAAATGAAACTGATTTTCAAAGGCAGAATTCAACAAGAATACCAAATCACATTGTATTCTCTTGGGTCCTCTTAGTGGCCTGAGCTAGCCTGCCCCAAACATTCCATTTATGTCCTTGCACGAGGAGGGGTGGCTGGAAGAAACAGAGCAGAAGCTGGTGGAGCTCAGAATAGCCCAGGAAAGTGGCTGAGGGTGGCGACTCACAAAGAAACCCTGCCCTCTGAGGACAGACCCTGGATATTCTGCCCTAAAGGGCTGGGGGCCCTGGAGCGATGAAGCCCTCACAGAGCTCCATCTATGCTTTAGGAGTTGGCTGCAGAGCTCAAGCTAGAGCCAATTATAAAGACTCAGGAAAGCTTTTGACCTTCTCCAAGGAAACCACTAACTTAGTTCACCCCTGACCTTTATCAAAGCAACCTAAACCTGGTGGGTGCTGCATAGTCTGTGAGACGTGGGAGCTGCCTCATGCTGTCCCTCCAGGGCTGCTGGGGAAAGCAAACAGGCTCAAGGTTGTGTACAGGCTTTGTTGACTGTGACGAATGAAAGCTAAAGTGGTGTTATGTCTGATTCATATCTGAGTTATATTTGACATGGAGATCATCCTAAAGCTATTACCAAAGGGGCAGATTACATGTATCAAATCACCTGTGAAGATCTCTTAGCTGGGGAACATGGAATTAGAGTGGGGTACACATGGTTTTATTTAAATCACACTGTAGACACGTGTGTATAAACATATAACATGTATAGCATCATACAGAGTACAGTAAAGAGTTAATATGACATATTGTATCAAAAACTCATGCTTAAGATTAAACATCAGAGTCATACACAGCTCTCCAAATGGGATGTGGCCAAAAGGAGGAATGGCAGATTCCTGGTCCCATCTTACCCTACCCTCCCTCTCTGCGTGATCATGGGTAGCTAAATTCTCATAGATCTGACTATCATGCAACTTCTTTGTAACTATGTGAGCCTGTCTATCTGTGGTCCCTTTAATCTTGCTGCAGTTTACCTGACTGAATACCACACACACACACCAAACCCTGGGCTCCATCACTAAGAATGAAGGTAGCGTTGATATGTGCATTTGTCTGGAAAGTAATCCTCTACTATACTCCTAAGCAAATATCTGATTTCAACAATAGGTTGCTGAGTAATTTGACAGATTGGGTAGCTAAGCAAGAATAAAATAAAATTAAAAGTGTGATTGAATACCAGATTCACACTTTCTCCATGCTTTTCACATGTCTGAGCAAGTTGATTTTGCTCCTTGGTGTGAAGAGTCTCAAGTTCTTCCTTAAACTTCTCCAGTATGTTTTCAGCCAAGATGTTCCTCTGCAATCCGTTTGTTCCCCTTCCCCTCAAATAAATGACCTAAAACACAGAACCGGCATGAGCTTGTGGCAAATTCCCATCATCAACTGTGACATCGTCATGGGGAAGGATGAGACACCGCCCTTCCTGCACATAAACACCAGTGAGCGGGAAGACAGCCCAGGCCACCCCTCCAGGCTTTCAAAAGGAAATGACTGTGAAGACTCCTCATCCCTGTAGAATATCTCCTCCTGCTCCAAAGCACTCTCACCTGAGCAAGTAAGTGCACCATCTACAGAGGCAATCATCACAGACTCCATCAGATGGAGCAGGAATCTGCCTTCTTTGACCTTGTAAGTCTTGGTTAGCACCTGCTCTGTCTCCTGGGGACATTCAGGCCAGTGGGAAGACAGACCTTCATGAAGGACTGTGTGCTTGGATGTATAGGGGAGCACAGAGAAGGAAGGACTAACTCTCCTTGGGGTGACAGAGGAGAGCATGACTGGAGTCTCAAGAAGATGCCTAAATTAAGCATTGAAGACCAAAGCATATTAGCCACATCTTTTATTTACTGTGTCCTGATGTTCTGGCATCTGGGGCTTGGGATGAGCCCCTTCCCATTGGCTAGCCAGTTCCTACAGACAGTAAAGGATTCACCTGGGGGCATTCATTTTACATGCAAACTGACGAATCAGGGGTCCACACCCCAACCACCTCCTTTATATTTGCTGTTCCCCTACCCACTGCCCTAGCCATTCAGGGCCAGATACTAGATATATAGGGGCAACCCCATGTCCCAGAGGCCACTGAAATTGTTCAAGCTGGCCAATCCTAAGCCTTCTCACCATACCTACCTGTTTTCTTCCTGCAGAAACCAAACAAAAGTCTTTCTTGTCCACATTTCCCCATCCCCCTGTTTCCTGACCCACTCTGATTTCCACATGTGGCCCACTGTGATGTGGTGTGGCCCCTCCTCTTGGGGTCTATGAGTTACAAGCTATTTCTCAATGGCAATCATCTCCTGATCTGTTTGTCTTGTCATACCCAAATAATAACAAGGAAAAAAAGCCAAGGCTACATGCCACCCTGAGGTACCATCGCAGTCCACTCATCTGTCAATAACCTTAAATTCCACTTGTTTAATAAACTTTCATTGAGCACCTGCCATGCTGGGAATGTGATAGTGAACAGGACAGTGCACCTGGCCCTACCCTCAGGGGTTTATATACTAGAGAGGGGAACAGACGCCAAACAACCTATGTGCCAGCTATAGCCACTGATTTCCAACCAGACAATCTAAACCCTTCTTGGACCCAGTTGTTTCTTCTGCAAAACTAACCCATGGTAAAAGAAGTCTTAACAGTGTCTTGTGTGTGTGGTGGGGGGACGCACATGAAGTGAAGAAAATGTTCTAGACGTTGGTCCAGGAGGGGCTTATATGGAAATATACATATGTGCTTTATTGGGACAAAGTGTACCTCAGATGTCCTCAATTTAGCAACTAAACGACAACAACAAATACCTCAGATGTGTGCATCACACACTTTACTGTGTGTATTTTATACCTCGAGGGAAGAAAGGTGGGTGAACTTAAACATCGTGACTTGAATTTTCAGCCTCGGTTTCATTATCTGCAAATAGAAATCCAGCCCGTTCTCTCCAGAAATGCTTAGATTCCTATTTGGGAATATGCATTAAAGGAATTACTATCATTATTGTTACAGTGAATTTTCAGTTACTTCTTTGAAAAAAAGTGCCTATTTAAGCTTGAGGGAGAAGGCGATGGCACCCCACTCCAGTACTCTCACCTGGGAAATCCCATGGACGGCGGAGCCTGGTGGGCTGCAGTCCATGGGGTCGCTAATAGTCGGACATGGCTGAGCGACTTCACTTTCACTTTTCACTTTCATGCATTGGAGAAGGAAATGGCAACCCACTCCAGTGTTCTTGCCTGGAGAATCCCAGGGACGGGGGAGCCTGGTGGGCTGCCATCTATGGGGTCGCGCAGAGTCGGACACGACTGAAGGAACTTAGCAACTTAAGCTTGGGGAGGGGGTTCCATAAAGTGGGCAGTCTTAAATTTAGAGATTATCTTGCCCGTAATCCTTATATAGTAAATGTTAACATATTTTTTTTTCTTCGAGATTGTCCCTCTCTCTAGACCGAGGAGCTGGGCTTCTCAGCCCTCCTCAACCAGCATGCCATTTCTAAAAGGTTTACACCCTGCTCAGAATTTCCCTGGCCCCTCTGGGAAGAGAAAAAAAATTCATCTTTAGAGGGGCCGGTCCTGAGTTTAAACCCCAGGCTAGCCATCGCTACAAAATGAAAAGCATAAGTAAATCTAAGCATCTGGTGTTTTTGAACTGCTGCCCCGCAGCTCTATACACACATTCTCTCACACACAACCTTCTCACTGGCGCCCTAGCCCCCGTATTCAGTTGATTACCATTGGAGAGCCGGCACCTGCCTCTCCAATCGGCCTACCCTCCGTTCCTACTGACACAGAACCCTTCATAACTTCCCTCTTCCTGCAATCCATTCATTTTATATTTTCTTCCTTCCTTCCACAAATACCCAAAGGACCTGGAGAAACACCAATCACAGTACTTTCATGCTACCTGGGGAGAGAAACACCACACAAGTCACTGTCCAACAAGTTTCCATGAGAATACATACTGCAGATAACAGTAGTTTCAACACCAGTGCTATATGACCTTTTCCAGGTTAAACATTTCTCCTGGCCCCACTGCTTACAGGACAGCATGCAAAGAAAGCCTTTTGCATGACATGTAAGACCTCCTTCAACATGCCCTGACCTGTCCTCCTAATGGATGCCCTAAGTGCCCTGGCAGCTCCCACAACCCCACACCAAAGCCTTCTTATTTACTAACCAACTCTAAGCAATCTGGCTGCAGGCCCCCCTTTAGGCCCTTGGTATCTGCTATCCTCTCTTCATCTGCCCTGCTTTGTAGTCTCTCCCCAGCTGTCAGCTCCTCTGCAGTCTTTTGTGTCTCCACTGAAGGGTCTCTCACTGTATAGAGAGCCACTGGCTCCTACAAGGATGTGTCTTGTCATCTCTGTATCCCTGGGATCCTGGCAGTGACAAGGCCCCTGGCAGGTGCTTGAAAATGTCCCCCTACCCCAGCACATACTGAATAAGTGAAAGCTGGTGTATTTTATCTCTTGGCAGTTCTGTTAGAACCTTCTAACATTAAACCACAGTGCATATCTTCCTGTAGCTCCTATCCTGGGTCCCACCATGTCTTCTAAGCCTGCTCCCCCCAAAATCCATTGATGTGCTTAGTCACTCAGTCATGTCCAACTCTCTGTGACCCCGTGAACAGTAGCCCACCAGGCTCTTCTGTCCATGGGATTCTCCAGGCAAGAATACTGGAGTGGATTGCCATTTCCTTCTCTAGAAATCTGCTGATAACCCTTCACAGATGTGAGTTCTGGCCAGACAGTCTTCATTTTGCAGGCCAAATAACCTTAGCTCTTTTATTGCATAGATTCAAAGATGTGTTGACCAGAAAGAAATCTGCTATGTCAGCAGCAGAAGGGCCCCCAGCCTCTCTTACTTTCCTACACACTGGGCAGCAGAACTGTCCGTTGACGTGGGTGCAGTTCTGGCACACCAAGATCAGCTCCAGGCACTGTTTGCAGAAGTTGTGGGAGCAGGAGAGGAGCAGCACGGGCGGCGTGAACAGCTCCATGCACACGGGGCAGGACAGCACCGCACTCAGGGCCTCCATGGTGTCCACAGCTGTCTGCCTCCCCCAGGCGGCCAGCCCCCGCCAGGCTTCTAGAACAGGCGTGGAATGCAGTCACAATAGACACAGCCGGGCTTTCCTCAGAGGATAGAAGGCGCAAGGGGCCTCCAGACACTCGGGGCCCCAGGATGTATTAGCAGGGAGGTGGCAGACCATGCCCTGCCAGGGATATCCAGCCCACAGCTTATTTTTGGTACAACTCACAAGACACAAATATTTTTCACGTTTTAAGGCATTGTAAAAAACAACAAAAACATCAAGAATATGTAATGTGCTTAGTTGTTCAGTTGTGTCCGACTCTGTGTGACCCCATGTACTGTAGCCTGCCAGGCTCCTCTGTCCGTGGGGATTCTCCAGGTAAGAATACTGGCCCTTCCTCCAGAGGATTTTCCTAACCCAGGGATCAAACCCAGGTCTCCTGCATTGCAGGCAGATTCTTTACCTTCTGAGTCACGAGAGAAGCCCAAGAATATGTAATAGAAGCCATACTTGATCTACAAAGTCTTAAATATTTACTTTCCAGCTCTTTACTGAGAGTTTTCTGACTCTGCCTAATTTAGAAGATAAACATAACTGGAATCCAGTCCACCTCATATGCATACTTTCAGCTTTAGGATTTGGTGGGATTGAGTGAGGAACAGGAAGCCTGCCTCTATCTAGCTCACAGTCTATGAGCTGGGGGATTATAAGCAGTGACTACTAGCCTTTCTCCTGTTTCTTCACCCACAGTATGTGGAACTGGGTCCTCGCTAATCCCTACCAGCCCTGTAACTCTGTGCATCTAGTCTGGCTTTCCTAACCTCCACCCCTGTCACAAAGGGGGCAGTTTTAGAGGTCTTACCTGGACTGTGGGTTCTTCGGAAGATGAACTAGTCTTAAAAAGAAGCATTGATTGGACACTCAGACTGGGCCAGGCAGTTGTCACGTTGCATGAGTGCTCAGTAGCTCAGTCGTGTCTAACTCTGGGAGACCCCATGAACTGTAGCCCACCAGGCTCCTATGTTCATGGGATTCTCCAGGCAGTAATACTGGAGTGGGTTGCCATGCCCTCCTCCAGGGGAATCTTCCTGACCCAGGGATTGAACTGTTATCTGTCATTTAATCTCCACAACTGGAAGAGGCTCAAGTCATTAGCTTTCATCTGCATCATTGAAACTGAAGCCTGGAGAGGTCGAATAACCTGCCCAGGGCTTCAGTTCATGAAGGTGGCAGAGCTTGTGATATACACTTGCTTTGCTTCTGACGGGCTGTTGCTGCAGAGATGAGGTCCTCCTACAGATGTTCCCAGTGAGATATACAGTTTCCCTACACTCCTAGATGTGTTCATGAGACCACGGAGAGCAGGGAGAAAGGAGTGAAAACCCATCATGTGTGCTCTCAGCATCCATTTGACAAACACAGATTGAGGACTGAACATGTTTGAGACACATGATGGGTCGTGTAGGGGCTTAACATGCCCATTATTCATGACAGGTTCGTTAGGACTGGTGCTTTGCACATACCACCCTGTTTACTTACCACATGGCTCCTGAGTAACTGACTAATTCATGAACACAGACAAGGCAAATCCTTGCTCGTAGAGAGCTTGCAGTCCAAAGGAAATGGCAAGTACAGGAGGAGAGGTGTGGATGTCCCAGGCGGCCCACTGGCCATTTCTTCTCTGACTGTCTTCCAGGACCGTGGCCAGAAATATCAACTCTGTCCCATCAAACTATCTGACATTGGGGAATGGTCATGTCAGAAGCTTTTGGCCAGTGAGGCTTGCATTGAAGTCTGCTGAAAGGATTTGGGAGAAACTTTCTTGCTTTCCTGATGAAAGAGATTGATGCAAATTTCAGCACAGTTTCCTTCATCTTTCTGCCTTGTATGAAAATGTAGAACTTGGAGTTGCAGCAGCCACTTTGCAACCATGAGGATTACAAATATGAAGCCTAACATCAGTGATTAGCAGCACTGATGCTGGTACTCACCTCCCTCCAGCTCAATGTACATGAGTAAGCAAAGCCACCATGAAATGGGTTTGCAATCCTAACTGATAAAACAAAGCAGCAAGTATTATAAGCCATGGTGATAAACTAGAAGCATTTTGAGAATACCATCTTACAAGAGAAAGGACTGTGGACAGTGTAGCAGAGCTTGTTGCTTACTTTGCAGAAGTGTTGTCTTCTGGCTTGCTAACAGGTCCCCAGCTACATTCAAGACTCCAGAGTGTTTGTAGGGAAAGTGCAAATTAGCTAAGATGGCTTATTCAGGCTCTCTCACCCCACGTTTTGTAAATAATGACTATGTAACGGCTGAGATCACTTATAGCACTGCACATGCCCTGCATGAAGTACTCACTTGGTCACAGGTTGTGTGGGGTACTCAGATATGTGAGCTCCACCTAGAAAGCATTTATTGCTACCTCATGGCTGTGTCTGTTGGGTTAGCCACCAGAGGAGAAACTATAAAGTGTCTACTGCTACGGCTGCTGCATCAGTCAGTGGAGAATAAACATGTCTGCAGTTCTACAGCTTCTCAAGTTTTCTTCAGACTTTCCCACTTGCACCTTATCTACCATGAGTTCAGCAAACAGTGTAAATAGCGAGACAATTAGCGTCATGAACAGGATGAAGAACAATATAGTGCTCCATCCTGAGGTGTCCCTGACTGAGACAAGACCCCAAAAGCAATGTCATCTCTCTTCCCAGTCACTCGGATCTTTAGGCTAGCTTCATTACACGGCCCACTTCCCTCCAATGAGACATTAGGGGGATTTTGCCAGAAAGTTACTGGGAAACTTTTCCACCATAATAAAAGGGGAAATATCCCACTCTTTTTTTTTTTTTTTGGCCTTGAGTATAGTTGTGTGAAGACATGATCTTGGAGCTACAGCAGCCATCTGTGATAGAGAGGTAATCCCTGAAGATCAGCAGAGGCACTGACCCAGACTGATACTGACATCAGTGAGCTGGCTCTAGACTTCTTGTAGGTAAAGTGTAGACGTCCTCAATGCTTAAATCCTATTGGCTGATCAGGCTCACAAGCTCATTCTTGGCTTGTGCACAGACTTCCTGAAGCACTAGATGTTTGGCTCCTCATGTCCAAGCCTCTTAAAGGCCGCATGGTCAGTCAGGACTGGGAGCAGCAGGCTGGGCAGGTAAGCACTGGCCTCGGTCTACTCCCCCAGTCCCTGGCTGTCTTAGGAACTGCCAGCAGGAAGCAAGCTTTTGTTCATTAAGCCATTGCTTTTTTGTTCATTTTTTATTGTGCTAAAATATACAAAACATAAAATTTACCTTTTTAAACCCTCCCTTTTTTTTTTCACACTGCATATCATGTGAGATCTTAGTTCCCTGATCAGAGATGGAACCCATGCTCCTTACAGTGAAAGCTCAGAGCCCTAATCACTGGACAGCTAGGGAATTTCCTTAACCATGTTTAAGTGCACAATTCAGCCTGAAGTGCATTCAAACTGTTGAGTGACCATCAGTTCAGTTCAATTCAGTCACTCAGTCGTGTCTGACTCTTTGCGACCCCATGAATTGCAGCACGCCAGGCCTCCCTGTCCATCACCAACTCCCAGAGTTCACTCAAACTCACGTCCATCGAGTCGGTGATGCCATCCAGCCCTCTCATCCTCTGTCGTCCCCTTCTCCTCCAACCCCCAATCCCTCCCAGCATCAGAGTCTTTTCCAATGAGTCAACTCTTCGCATGAGGTGGCCACAAAGTATTGGAGTTTGAGCTTTAGCATCAGTCCTTCCAAAGAACACCCAGGACTGATCTCCTTTAGGATGGACTGGTTGAATCTCCTTGCAGTCCAAGGGACTCTCAAGAGTCTTCTCCAACACCACAGTTCAAAAGCATCAATTCTTTGGCGCTCAGCTTTCTTCACAGTCCATCTCTCACATCTATACATGATCACTGGAAAAACCATAGCCTTGACTAGACGGACCTTTGTTGGCAAAGTAATGTCTCTGCTTTTTAATATGCTATCTAGGTTGGTCATAACTTGCCTTCTAAGGAGTAAGTGTCTTAATTTCATGGCTGCAATCACCATCTGCAGTGACCATCACCGCTCTCCATTTCCAGAATTTTTCATCTTGCAAAACTAAAACTGACCTATTAAACAGTTGCCCCTTCTCTCCTCCCTAAGCTCTTGGCAACCCTTCCCCTACCCCTGGAACCACCTCTTATAGATGGAAAGTGACAGAGAGGAGGTGTGGAGGCCATAGGTCTTTGGCTGGACCCAGGCAGGACAGCCTCTAGGGTCAAGCTCTGGTGGTGCCACAGGAGCTGGAGAGGGTAGGCACAGTATGGTGATCCTCCTCCCTCCCAGGCAGGACTCAGGTGGGAAGAAACCAAGAAAGGGATTGGAGAGGCCAGAAGGTCCAGGGGGGACCAAGGAGAGAAAGTGTCCAAGCTGCCTCTCAATTTGGTGGGGGAGACCCGGAACCTCAGTCATTACCCGTGGCTTCAGGAGAGCAGGGAGTGGAACCCACGTGGAAGCCAGATGGTTGGCTTCAGGAACCAGGAATGCAGGAGGGAGGAGCAGCAGATCCACCCACACTCTGCGCATCTGCCAGGCACCCTGAGCTCTTCCCGCAAATGCTGGACTGAGCAAAGGCAGACACCTTCCTCCCGCCTTGTCCCCCCTCCCTGTCCCATCGTGTCTCCACGTGCGAGTGGGGTTTTCCTGGTTTTCTGTTTTTTTCACTTACCCTCTTCCTGTGGCAGCGTCTTCCCTGCTTGTGTCCACCTGGGACACCAGCTCTGCGCCAGGCGCCTGCTGGGATGGAGGATGAGACTTTAATGAGAAGCTACCCCTGCCTTCCAGGATCTGGCAGTCAACAGCAGGTGGGTCAGGGAGCCAGCAGTCTGCATCCAGACTCTTGCTGTCACTTGGCATGGGCCCCAGGAAGCCGTGCAGAGAAAGGTTCCCCTTGGGGCGACCCAGGAGAATGGATGTCACTGAGGGAAGGGTGAAAACAGAGCAGGAGGGCTCAGGGTGTGGGGGTCCTGAGACCCCTGAGTCCTGAGTGGTGCAGGTGGCAGTTTGATGTCTAGAAGGCAAGGTCCCAGTGAGGCTGAGGGGGACGGGTGTGGAGACACAGCTTTAGAAAGCAAGGAAAGTGTAGAGGGAAACCCAGAGACTGAAGGGGGGTTGGAGATGAAGGGATGGAGCTGAAAGACAATTACCGTGAATCTGTGGACAAAGTGAAGGCTGGGCAGGAGAAGGGAGGAAGTGGAGGCAGAGGTGAGAGAGTGAAGCCTCTGGAGGAAACAATTAAAAAGAGCAGCGTCGTGTAAAGTTGCTTACCACCTGGCCCAGCCATCCCTCTCCTAGGCTTTTTACCAAAAGAAACCAAAACCAAGTTTTGGGGGGAGAACCTACCCAAGCTCATGTATCGTCATGTCCTTTATTCACAATTGGCAAGAGCTAGAACCAGCAAGTGTCCTCGGGGGAATGGATAAACACTCCGTGGTCCGTCCACACAACAGAAACTCCCTCAGCTCAAAAATGAGCAAACGACAGATGGAGGCAGCATTGGCGAATGGCAAGTGGATTTTGTGAAATTGAGAAAAACCAGACCTGCAAAGGCTGCATATTGTCTGACATTCTGGAAATGCAAAACCATAGGGACAGAAAGCAGATGATTGGGTGCAGGGCTGGGGGTGAGGGCTGCCAAAGGACATGAAGGGGCTTTCTATATGCATGGTGCAGTCCTGTATCCTGACTATGGTGGTGATTACAAGACAGTGTGTGTTTGTCAAAACTTAGAACATGAAGACGAAGAAGGCAATGGCAACCCACTCCAGGATTCTTGCCTGGAAAGTCCCATGGATGGAGGGGCCTGGTGGGCTACAGTCCCTGGGGTCGCTGGGAGTCAGACACGACTGAGCAACTTCACTTTCACTTTTCACTTTCATGCATTGTAGAAGGAAATGGCAAGCCACTCCAGTGTTCTTGCCTGGAGAATTCCAGGGACGGTGGAGCCTAGTGGGCTGCCATCTACGGGGCCACACAGAGTTGGACACGACTGAAGCGACTTAGCAGCAGCAGCAGCAGCAGCAGCAGAATATGAAGAAGCAATAGTATTTCAGAAAAACATCTACTTCTGCTTTATTGACTGTGCCAAAGCCTTTGATTGTGTGGATCACAACAAACCATGGAAAGCTCTTCAAGAGATGGGAATACCAGACCACCTTACCTGCCTCCTGAGAAGCTTGTATGCAGGGCAAGAAGCATCAATTAGAACTGGACATGAAACAACAGAATGGTTCAAAATTGGGAAAGGAGTATGTCAAGGCTGTATATTGTCACCCTGCTTATTATTTAACTTATATGCCAAGTACATCAGGCAAAATGCTGGACTGGATGAAGTACAAGCTGGAATCAAGATTGCCGGGAGAAATATCAATAACCTCAGATATGCAGATGACACCATCTTTATGGCAGAAAGCAAAGAGGAACTACAGGGCCTCTTGAAGGTGAAAGAGGAAATTGAAAAAGCTGGCTTAAAACTCAACATTCAAAAAATGAAGATCATGGCATCTAGTCCCATCACTTCATGGCAAATAGATGGGGAAACAAGGGAAACAGTGACAGACTTCATTTTCTTGAGCTCCAAAATCAAGAGATGGGAATACTGTGGGTAGTGACTGCAGCCATGAAATTAAAAGGCACTTTCTCCCTGGAAGAAAATCTATGAAAATCTAGACAATGTATTAGAAAACAGAGACATCACTTTGCTGACAAAGGTCCATATGGTTAAAACTATGGTTTTTCCAGTGGTCGAGTGTGGAGCTGAGAGTTGGACCATAAGGAAGGCAGAGTGCCGAAGAATTGATGCTTTTGAATGGTATTGTTGGAGAAGACACTTGAGAGTCCCTTGGACTGCAAGGAGATGAAACCAGTCAATCCTAAAGGAAATCTACACTGAATATTCATTGGAAAGACTGATGCTGAAGCTGAAGCTCCAATACACTGGCCATCTATGCAAAGAGCCCACTCCTTGGAAAAGACCCTGATGCTGAGGAAGATTGAGGACAGGAGGAGCAGAGGGTGACAGAGAATGAGATGGTTCAATGGCATCACCAACTCAACAGACATGAGTTTGAACAAGCTCTGGGAGATGTTGAAGGACAGGGAAGCCTGGCATGCTGCAGTCCATGGGGTCTCAAAGAATTGGACACAACTTAGCGATTGAACAAGAACATGAAAAGCAGAAACTTTGACTGTATATTAATTATATCTAATATTTCTTATTGTTGTTCAGTCACTAAGTTGTATCCAATTCTTTTGTGACCCCATGGACTGTATAGCCCATCAGGCTCCTCTGTCCATGGGATTCTCCAGGCAAGAATACTGGAGTAGGTTGCCATTTCCTTCTCCAGGGGATCTTCCCAACCCAGGGATTGAACCCACGTCTCCTGCATTGCAGGTGCATTCTTTACCACTGAGCAACTAGGGACGCTCCATATATATTAATAATAAACCTGAATTTAAAATAAGCAGCTACTGGAGTGACAGCCTTCTTGAGGGAGGTGGCTGAGCCAGGGTGGCTGGTCATGCTGTGAAGGGCTGAGAAGGAGCAAAATGTGAGGTCAGGCATTGGGGGAGAGTTCAGGAAGGGGCTTCTCCAGACAAGCCTGGTTTTTGGAGCTGGGGGAGGAACAGATCCTGGAGGTTCCCATTTCTTCCTGGTCATCCCATCAGTGTTCTGTGCCAGAGACAGCTTCAGGAGATGACTGACCCCCTTCCCGATCAGACCGCCCCCCATGGGTGTCCTGGAGAGGTCACCGTTCTTTTTTCACCTTCTCCTGAGTGTTACAAGAGCTCCTGCACAAGCCATCTCCTTGGCCAGTGTCAGAAAAAGGGTCAAAGAAAAGTGATTTCCTCAGGGTCAAGAGCAGATCCCAAATCAGAAGATGGGTCTCTGAACTCCTGGATCCCTGTTTGTCAGGACTTCTAGGGCACCAGAGAGCATGCACAGCCATCTACACACTCATCTTGGAAGGTGGCTCAATCTCTGGCTGCTTGGGAGGTGCCAGCCTCCAAGACACAATTCGGTATTTAAAAGAGAAAATATGTATGTGTTCCAGCCTTTCTAAAGGCACCTAGGCTACAAGCCCAGTGGGCCAGGGGAAGAAGAGGTCCCAGGCCTGTGGGATATTCAACATCTTAGCTCCAAATGATCCGTGAACCTCAGCAAAATCCTGGGGCCCAGAACAACCTCAATCAGATATTTCATCAGCTCTGGGGGGAAATGGGGACTTGGAGTCAACACCAAGTTGATCTAAACAAAGTAAAGGAATATGGATTTAAAAGAGTGGAAAAGGAGGGAGCCCCTTGAAAATTGGCACCAAAACCATCTCTAGCTTTCTCTCTCCTACAATCCAGGCACAGAGTAATTTGGTCTCAGAACGGAAGGCCAGAAGCCCTTCCATGATTGTATCTTGGTCCAGAATTCTCATCCCCTTACTTTCTGTGGGCCACATTCAAGTATCCTCCCCGGCCTGGGAGCCTCTCCTTCTTCCCAAGGAAATTTGGGTCCAGAGCTCCATGTGCTCCCAGGGCCACCTGGCTCCCTAGACGGGAACCAGCTGTGCATCCCCCGTTCCTAAGAAGGGGATAGGAGACCTGAAGGTGCTTAAGTGAGGATTGAATGGATGATGCCAGAGAGAAAGAATTTAGACGGTCCCATATTTAATTCAACTTTATGCTCTGTGGCTCAGACACAGTACTTTCTAAAGGACCATTTCTCATTTGCCTGAAGGTTTATTTTATACAGAGTTTCTTCATGACTCACAGTTCCTGGGCAGCAGCCAGGAGTCTCTGTCTATCAGAATTCCTGGGGTGATGACTCCTGGGCACACCATCAGTGCCATTGCAGGAGGCAACAGGCTGAACCTTTTCTGAAGCTTTAATTAAACTGAGGTTTCTGTGCCTCAATTTAATTAGTCTGTGGATACTGTGGTTGTCAAAATTTTTAATTGTTGAAAAAAAATCGTTATGCGGCTGTAATGGCTAAGTCTTCTCTGAATCCTTTAAATATAGAGAGCAGGAAGAAAAACATCTGGTAACAGAGGTTATGTTCTGAGGGTGGTGGCCAAAAAATTTCATGCATTAGTCAGAGTCTAGAAAAATACTGAGGAGAGAACGTAAGACATCTGTTAAAAAGCAGATTTTTCCAAACTTAGTCCTTCAGAAATTCTCAGGAAAAATAATATTTAAAATAAGAAATACACTTCAATTCATTTAAAGGTATTTTAGATTGTAAAAACAAAATTCCCACTGTAAAAATATTAAAGCTCATACAGGTTCTCTGAAGATTGAGTCAACAAACATCAGAGCCCACTTGTGTGTCAGCCATTTTTTTTAACTTTAAAAAATAACATAGTTAATATGTGGGCCTATTTGTGTTAAAAAATTTTCAAATAATGCACTTAAAGCCCCAGTCCCCTTTGACAGTAACAACCCATTCCAATCCCCTCCCAGAGAAAACCATTGTGAACATCTAATGTTCTCCTTTCCAAAATGTTTTCTTTCATCATCTACACATTTTTATTTTATCTTAACAACTTTATTGAGGTACAATTGACATACAGTATTTAAAGTGTACAGTTGATAGGTTCTGACATGAGACCAATATGACAACCAATGTGTTGACCATATCCATCTCCTCCGAAGTTGCCTCGTGCTCCTTTGTGACTCCTCCCTTATTGCCGTCCGCTACCCCAGACAACCACACACTTGTTTCCAGGCACTACAGGTTACTTTTCCATTTTCTAGAGTGATATACAAGTGAAATCATCAATATGTACTTTTGTGGGGGGAGGATTGACTTCCACTCAGCACAATTAGGCTGAGATTCATTCCTGTTTCTTTTTTTTTTTCATTCCTTTTGCTGTTTCAATGGTTGATTCCTTTTTATTGCTGGGTGGCATTCCATGTGCAGATAAACCAAAATGTAGTTATCCGCATACCCGCTCATGGACATTTGTGTTGTTTCCAGTTTGGGGATATTCCACATACAGCTGATATGAGCACTGATGTAGGAGTCTTAGTAGGGACAAACACATTTTTTTCCTCTTGGGTAAATGCCTAGGAACGTAATGGTTGGATCACATAGTAGGTGCATGTTTAACTGTTCAAGGTATTGCTAAACTGTTTTCGAAAGTGTGTATCATTTTGTTTCTTGACATCCTCACCAACACTTGGTATGGTCCGTCTTTTTCATTTTAACCATTTTGAAAGATGTGATATCTCATTGTGGCTTTCATTTGCATTCCTCTGACTAATAATGCTTAGCATCTCCTTTTGTGCTTCTCTGTCAACTTTGTATCTTTGGTGTTGTATACAAATCTTTTGCACTTTAAAAAATTTAGGTTGTTTTTTTCTTTTGTTGAATTCTGAGAGGTTTTATATAGTCTGGATTCAAGCCTTTTATCTTATATGTCTTGCAAAATTCTCTCCTAGTCTATGGCTTGTCTTTTCATTTTCTTAACAGTGTTTTTGAAGAGCAGAAGTTTTAAACACTGAGCAGTTTAAACAGAGTTTTCTTCCTTAAAACAAGTTGATTAATCAAACCTGGAGCTACTTTACAGAGATAGCACTGTGCATTTGCAAGACACGTGTCTCCCAAATGACCCCAGAACCAAGAATCTTCAGTCTAGGAAAACTCAAAGAATAGAAATGCTGCCACTGGAGCCCTTTATGAAGTGAGCAGTCCTTCAGTAAGGAAATTTCAGTTTCCAGCAGCTGATCACAATATACGGACTGATCCAAGACTTGTCAATCAGCTCACCCCTTAAATTTCACCTGAAACCCTGGATGGGGAGACAGATTTGAGCCCTGCCTCCTATCTCCTTACCTGGTGATCTTTCAATAAAGTTCTTTCTTTTCTCAAAAGTCTGTACCATAGTATTGGCTTCCATGCAGGTCAGGCAGCCAGCCCTTTCACAGTAACACTCTTGGTGTCATATCTAAATCTCTGGCTTACCTAATGTAACATATACTTTCTCCTAGAAAGTTTATAGTCTTAGATTTTACATTTAAAAGTTGATTTTTTACAGATGGTGCAAGATATGGATCCAAGTACTTTTCTTCATGTAAATATCCAAATTGTCCCAGCACCATCTGTGGGCAGACTATCCTTATTCCATTATACTGTCTTTCACTTTTGTAAAAAGTCAGGTGTTCATGTATTTGTGGGTCTGTTTCTGGACTTTTTTGTTCCTTTGATCTATTTGTACAAAATATCACAGTTTTGATTAGTGTCAGTTCAGTTCAGTCACTCAGTTGTGTCCAACTCTTTGTGACCCCACAGACTGCAGCACGCCAGGCTTCTCTGTCCATCACCAACTCCTGGAGCTTGCTCAAACTCACATCCATTGAGTTGGTTATTCCATCCAACCATCTCATCCCCTGTTGTCCTCTTCTCCTCCTGCCTTCACTCTTTCCCAGCATCAGGGTCTTTTCCAATGTCAGTTCTTCACATCAGATGGCCAAAGTATTGGAGCTTCAGCTTCAGCATCAGTCCTTCCAATGAACATTCAGGACTGATTTCCTTTAGAATTGACTGGTTTGGTCTCCTTGCAGTCCAAGGGACTCTCAAGAGTCTTCTCCAACACCACAGTTCAAAAGCATCAATTCTTTGGTGCTCAGCTTTCTTTATGGCCCAACTCTCACATCCATACATGACTACTGGAAAAACCATAGCTTTGACTAGATGGACCTTTGTTGGCAGAGTACTGTCTCTGCTTTTTAATATGCCATCTAGGTTGGTCATAACTTTTCTTCCAAGGAGCAAGCATCTTTTAATTTCATGGCTGCAGTCACCATCTGCAGTGATTTTGGAACCCAAGAAAATAAAGTCTGTCACTGTTTCCATTGTTTCTCCATCTATTTACCATGGAGTAATGGGACCGGATGCCATGATCTAAGTGTTTTTGAGTTTTAAGCCAGCTCTTTCACTCTCCTTTTTCACTTTCATCAAAAGGCTCTTTAGTTCCTCTTCACTTTCTGCCATAAGGGTGGTGTCATCTACATATCTGAGGTTATTGATATTTCTCCTGGCAATCTTGATTCCAGCTTGTGCTTCTTCCAGCCAAACATTTCACATGATATACTCTGCATATAAGTTAAATAAGCAGGGTGACAATATACAGCCTTGACATACTCCTTTCCCAATTTGAAACCAGTCTATTGTTCCATGTCCAGTTGATTAGTGTAACTTTATAATAATCTTGAAGTCAAGTAGTGTTAGTCTGCCAATTTAGTTCTTTTTCAAAGTTGTTTCGGTTGTATGAGGTCCTTTGCCTTTCCATATAAATTTTATAGTTTGTTTTTGTTTTTGTTTTTTTGCTGCACTGCACAGCCTGCAAAATCTTAGTTCCCTGGAATTGAACCCATGCTTCCTGCAATGGAAGCTGAGTCCCAACCACTGGCCTGCCAGGCAGTTCTCCTAAAATTTAGAATCTATTTGTTAATTTCTACAAGAAAAGTCTGGTTGGATTTTGGGCAGGATTGTCTAGAACCTAGAGGGGAATGACATTTTAGCAATCTTGAGTCCCCTGACTCATGGAGAGGTATAACTTGTCTTAATTAGGTGTAAGTTTCTCTTGCCAACATTTTGTAGTTTTCAGTGAACAAGTGTAGTGAATTAAATAATTGCCCCCCTCCCTCCAGCCCTCAAGATATGTCCACATCCTAATCTCCAGAGCCTGAGAGTGTGACTTTATTTAGTAAAAAGGTCTTTGTAGATGTAGTTAAAGGTCTTGAAATGAGGAGGTCATCCTGGATTATCCAGAGGGGCCTTAAGTTTAATGGCAAGTGTCCTCATGTAGAGGACAGAGAGAGAGGAGGGGACATGCAGATAATGATTGATAATGACATGAGTGGTAATGCTACAAGCCAAGACACAGAAGGGCGCCTGAGTCAGCAGAAGCTGCAAGAGGGAGGAAGGATCCTCCCCTAGAGCCTTTGGAAGGAGCACAGCCCTGCTGACACTTTGATTTTAGACTTCTGGCCTCCAGAACTGGGAGAGAACAAATTACTGTTATTGTTAAGCCACCATGTGTTATAGTTTCTTTTGGCAGCCCTAAAAAACTAATACAACAGGTTGTTTACATCTTCTGTCAGATTTATCCATTAGTATTTCATCTTTTTGATGCCCTGCCCTTATTTTTCAATTTCAGATTATTCATCGCTAGTACATAGAAGTGGAATTGATTTTTATATATTGATATTGTATCCTTTTACTTTTATGAAATCATTTATTCTCATAGTTTTTCTGCAAATTCCATCAGATTTTCTACATAGATGGTTATGTCTAATAATAGAAACCATTTATTTTTTACTCCTGATGCCTTTGACTTCTTTTTCTTGCCTGACTGTACTTGCCAGAACTTTCAGTACAATGTTAAATGGGACTGGTGAGAGCAGCCCTCCTTGATTTGTTCCTAATCTTATGAGGACAGCATCCTTACACATGGCATCCTTATATATGGCCTCAGCTACAGGCTTTTTGTAGATGCTCTTTGGCAGGTCAAGGAAGTTCTTTTCTATTATTTGCTGAGAACTTTTATCAGAAATAGATGTTGGATTTTGTCAAATGTTCTTTCTTGACCCTTGGCAATGATGTTTCATTTTTTTCTTCTTCTTCTTTTCTGTTTGTTTATATGGTAATGACCTCATCCTAGGGATGATCAGTACTCAGCTGAGCACCCAAGGGGTCCCTCTGCAGATCTCTTGGCCTGTGAAGCTCCCTCCTTGGTGGCACTCTGTCCAAAAGCTCTAGCTGCCTGGTCCCTCTTGACTCTCAGCTCCATTTCCTCCAGTAGGAAGCTGCAAGGCTGTTCTCAGTCCCCTCTCCTCTGCCACAGAAACTTTCTCAGAGCAGTAAGCTGTGTCAATAGTGAGGCTCAAAGCATTTGTTTCCCATATCTCAGAGATCACTGTCTTTTGTTTCCTGAGGTCCAGTTTCCTAATATTGTCATTGTTGCTGTTGTTGGTAGTGGTGATGGGGCATGTATGTGTGTGTGTATTTGTTTCAGGAGTGAGATATCTATGGCCCCTGTTTTTTTCCATCTTGGCTAGAAGGGGAGGTCACATACAGAAACTTATGTAAGTTAAAAAAAATATGTTGTACATATTGCTTTTCTTTTTTTAAAGTTTGCTTTATGAAAAATTTCAAAAGTATACAAAAATAGAAAAAATGAATTCCCATATACCCAACAACTAACTTTAACAATAAGTAATTTATGACCAATCTTGCTTCATCTATAACTCTGCCCAGATCCTAAGAGACCCTCTCCCCATTAGATAATTCTGAAATAAATTGCAAACATTACATCATTTTATGTATAAGTACCTTGATTTATATCTCTAAAATATGACTTTTAAAAAACATAAATGACATATATCATATATCATAATGATATATGATAATAAAACATAAATGACATATATCATCAAATATCTATATGTTGTCATCACTGTTTTATAATAGTTTGTTAATATCAGGATCCTGCCCAGGTCTATATGTTACATTTGGCAGATAGGTATTTTATAATCTATAGATTCCCTCCCTAATTTTTCCTTTGTGATTGCTTTATTTAAGAAACCAGGTCACTTGTCCTGTATAGTTTCTCAGAGAATGGAGATTCTGATTGTAGCCTCATGTTGTCTTCCACATGATTCTCTGATAAACTTAGATGTGATTCAGTTTCTGCTGCTGCTGCTGCTGCTAAGTCGCTTCAGTTGTGTCCGACTCTGTGCGACGTCATAGACGGCAGCCCACCAGGCTCCCCCGTCCCTGGGATTCTCCAGCCAAGAACACTGGAGTGGGTTGCCATTTCCTTCTCCAATGCGTGAAAGTGAAAAGTGAAAGTGAAGTTGCTCAGTTGTTTCCGACTCTTAGTGACCTGATGGACTGCAGCCTACCAGGCTCCTCCGTCCATGGGATTTTCCAGGCAAGAGTACTGGAGTGGGGTGCCATTTCCTTCTCTGGATTCAGCTTCTAGTTTTGGCAAATATTTTACAGGTTGCTCTGTATAGTAGCATCACAAATTCATAATCGGATTGTCCCTCTCTGTAGTGTTCTACTGCCTCCTGTGCATACAACTACCATGTGCAATCATACACCTTGTATTAGCCTGCTGAGGCTGCTATAACAAGCACCATAGAATGGGTGAGTTAAACAACAGAAATTTATTTTCTCACATTTCTAGAGGTTGTAAGTCTGAGATTAAGGTCTGGCGAGTTTGGTTCCTGGTGCGGACTCTCTTCCTGACTTGTGGACAGCCATCTTCTCCTTGTGTCCCTACAAGGGAGAGAGAGAGAGAGTCTGGTGTCTCTTCTTCTTCTTATAAGGGCACCAGCCCTCTCAGATTAGGGCCCCTCCGTTATGGCCTGTTAACCTTTATCATCTCCTCACAGGCCTGATGTCCAAATAGACACACTGGCGGTTATGGTTTCAATACATGGTGTTTTTGGACAACTACCAAGATTTAGTCCATAATACAGCTTAAGATTGTCTTTTTAAAACAATAAGCTTTTAGCCCCAAGCATCCAGTATCGTGCATCGAACCTGGACTGGCAACTCGTTTCATACATGATATTATACATGTTTCAATGCCATTCTCCCAAATCTTCCCACCCTCTCCCTCTGCAACAGAGTCCAGGGATGGTATGGGGAGGAAGGAGGGAGAAGGGTTCAGGATGGGGAACACATGTATACCTGTGGCGGATTCATTTTGATATTTGGCAAAACTAATACAATTTGTAAAGTTTAAAAATAAAATTAAATTAAAAAAAAAATAAGCTTTTAAAGAATAGTTTTAGCAAAGAAATAGAGTTGCAGATGCAGAAACAAATTTAATGGTTACCAAGGGGTAAGGTGGGTTGAGGGATAAATTGGGAGACAAGGATTGATATATATGCACTACTATGTAAAATAGATAACTAATAAGGACCTACTGTATATCACAGGAAACTCTATTCAATACTCTGTAATGGCCTGTCTGGGAAAAGAATCTTAAAAAAGAGCAAATATATGCTAAGTAATTCATTTTGCTATACACCTGAAACTAATAGAATCTTGTAAATCAACTATATTCCAATTAAAAAAAATTTTAATATCCATACTACCAAAAAAAGAAATAAAGAATAGTTTTAGCCTAACACAGATGTTTCAAAAATAGTGGAATTATTGTATGTTCTTGGCTCAATTTCCCTATTGTTAACATTTTATGTCACCGCAATACCTTTGTCACAACTAAGAAACCAACATTGGTACATTGCTCTTAACTGAACTCTGCACTTTACTTGGATTTCACCAATTTAACCCCAATGTCCTTTTTCTGTTCCAGTATTCAAACCTGGATATCACAGTTAGTTAGTATGTCTCCTTAGCCTCCCCTGGGTTGTGACAGTTTCTTAGATTTTCTGGTCCTTGATTAACTTGATAGTTTTGAGAAGGACTTCGCAGGTTTTTTGATGAATGTCCAGCGGTTTGGGTTTGCCTGATGTTTTCCTCATGGTTAGAGTAGAATTATGGGTTTTGGGGAGGATGACCATAGAGGGATATCAAACTAGTCAATCCTAAAGGAAATTAACCCTGAATATTCATTGGAAGGACTGATGCTGAAGCTGAAGCTCCAATACTTTGGCCCCCTGATGTGAAGAACTGACTTACTGGAAAAGACCCTGATACTGGGAAAAATTGATGGCAGGAAGAGAAGGGGGCAACAGAGGATGAGATGGTTAGATGGCATCACCGACTCAATGGACATGAATTTGAGTGAACTCCAGGAGACAGTGAAGGACAGGGAAGCAGGGCATGCTGCATTCCATGGGGTCACAAAAAGTCAGACACGGCTTAGTGACTGAAACAAACAACTACCACCACGGAGGTTAAGTGCCTTTCTCCTCATATCACATCAGGGGAAAATACTATCAGCATGACTTAACACTGATGATGCTGACTCTGATTCTCTGGCCAGCAGCTGTTTGCAGCTTTTGCCACTGTAAACTGATTCCCTTCCCCATCCCCTTCCACCTTATACTCTCTGGAAGCAACTTACTAAGTGCATTTTAGTGGGGAAAGAGAAGAGTATCTACCTAAATTAATCTGGAATTCTTCATAGGAGGTTTGTCTCATCTTCCCAGTTATTTATTGCTCACTTATTTATATAAATTTGGGCTCATGGATATTTTATACTTTTCCTATGGCTCATGCATTGTACACAAACAAGCATTGGGCTAGATTTAGAATGACCCCGAGTCATAGAAGACTCCTCGGGAAGGACTCAAGTGAATAATATTCTCTGAGTTATTTTATGTTGATACACATGTGTGGCCTTTATATATAAAAGCTGCATGATTTGGAAATACAATCATTTTCTCCATCTCTTTAAAAAAAGGCTGTTGGAATTGTATCGAATCTGTAAATAGCTTAGATAATATTGACATCTTAGCAAGATACTTGTGTGAGTATTGTTAGCTTCTGGCATGGTGTTGTTTTTGAAAAGTCAGAAGTCAATCTAATTTTACTTCCCTTTTAAATGGCTTGGTCTTTGAAAAATTTTTTTCATTTAATAATATATATATTTTATTGAAATATAGTTGATTTACAATGTTTCAGGTGCAAAAAAAGGTGATTCAGTTATACATATACATACATATTATTTTTCAGATTATTTTCCATTGTGCTGCTGCTGCTAAGTCGCTTCAGTTGTGTCCGACTCTGTGCGACCCCATAGATGGCAGCCCACCAGGCTTTCCCGTCCCTGGGATTCTCCAGGCAAGAACACTGGAGTGGGTTGCCATTTCCTTCTCCAATGCAGGAAAGTGAAAAGTGAAAGGGAAGTCACTCAGTTGTGTCTGACTCTAGCGACCCCATGGACTGCAGCCTACCAGGCTCCTCCGTCCATGGGATTTTCTAGGCAAAAGTACCCCACCCCTGGAGTGGGGTGCCATTGCCTTCTCCGATTTTCCATTGTAGGTTGTTACAAAATATTGGCTATGGTTCCCTGTGATATACAGTAAATCTTTGTTGCTTATTGCATATCTATTGTTTTAAAATTAGAAATATAGCATTTTATTCATACTAAGTCAAACAAGTGGAGTCAAAATGTCATAAAATTTTAATTAGGCAAAAATTCATACATTTTCTAAGATATATATATTATATATACTATTTATACATATGTGTACAACAGCTTTTCTACTGTACATGATACAGGTTTGAGAACGAACATCAAGAAAAGAGCTGGAGAAATTGAAAACATAAACTACATGAAATGGGAGCACTGAATATGAAGTAGAAAAAGTGAAACAAACTAGATAAAAGATCATCATACAGTCCAGTAGTTTTTAAACATGGCTGCTCATTAGAAACATATCTGGAGTTCTAGAGGGAAAAAGAAATATCTGGGCATTTGTATTTTTCAAAAAATTCCAAGATAATTCGATATGCATCTGGATTTTAAAAAGTGATTACAGGTTTTTCTATTAAATGGTGGTTTTAGTGATACAGTATTCTGTTGTTTTTCTGTTGGCTGATCATGATACAATGGTGTCAAGTGGCTTATAGTTACATAATAACAATAGTAAAAGTGGTTTATCAGTTTTCACAATCAGTTCAGTTCAGTTCAGTCACTCAGTCATGTCCGACTCTTTGCGACCCCATGGACTGCAGCATGCCAGGCTTCCCTGTCCATCACCACCTCCCTGAGCTTTCTCAAATTGGCCATCGAGTTGGTGATGCCATCCAACCATCTCATCCCCTGTCATCCCCTTCTCCTCCTGTCTTCAATCTTTCACAGCATTAGGGTCTTTTTAAATGAGTCAATTCTTTGCACATCAGGTCGCCAAAAAATATTGGAGTTTCAGCTTTAGCATCAGTCCTTCCAGTGAATATTCAGGACTGATTTCCTTTAGGATGGACTGGTTGGATCTCCTTGCAGTCCAAGGGACTCTCAAGAGTCTTCTCCAACACCACAGCTCAAAAACATCAATCTTTGATGCTCAGCTTTCTTTATATTCCAACTCTCACATCCATACATGACTACTGGAAACCATAGCTTTGACTAGATGGACCTTTGTTGGCAGAGTAATGTCTCTGCTTTTAAATAAGCTGTCTAGGTTGATCATAACTTTTCTTCCAAGGAGCAAGTGTCTTTCAATTTCATGGCTGCAGTCACCATCTGCAGTGATTTTGGAACCCAAGAAAATAAAGTCTGTCACTGTTTCCACATCTATTTGCCATAAAGTGATGAGACCAGGTGCCATGATCTTAGTTTTCTGAATGTTCAGTTTTAAGCCAACTTTTTCTCTTCTTTCACTTTCAAGAGGTGCTTTAGTTCACAATCAATAGCCAGACAAAAAAATAAAAGATAATTACAGTTGAAAATCATAATGTAAACATGATTAACCTAACAATATAAAATAATTACATATAGTTTGGGAGGTCAAGTAGAGTGATGTGGTAAGTATAAGTACATACATGCACATGTTTTCATCTGCGAAGCCAGTCTATCGTTTGGTTGGTGCATTTAATCCATTTACAATTAAGGTAGTTATTGATACGTATGATCCTAATACCATTTTCTTAATTGTTTTGAGTTTAATTTCTGTAGGTCTTTTCCTTGCCATGTTTCCTGCCTAGAGAAGTTCCTTTAGCATTTGTTGTAAAGCTGGTTTGGTGGTATTGAATTCTCTTAACTTTGGCTTGTCTGGAAAGCTTTTGATTTCTCCATCAAGTCTAAAGGAGAGTCTGGCTGAGTAGAGTATTTTTGGTTCTTCCTTTTCATCACTTTAAATATATTATCATGCCATTCCCTTCTGGCTTATAGAGTTTTTGTTGAGATATCAGCTGAGAGCCTGATGGGAGTTCCCTTGTTTATTATTTGTCGTTTTTTCCTTGTTGCTTTTAATATTTTATCTTCGTCTTTAATTTTTGTGAGTTTGAGCACTATGGGTCTCAGTGTGTTCCTCCTTGAGTTTATCCTTCCTGGGACTCTCTGTGCTTACTAACTTGATTGACTGTTTCCTTTCCCATGTTATGGAAGTTTTCATCTATCATCTCTTCAAATATTTTCTCAGGCTGGTCATTTCTCTTTCTTCTCCCTCTTGGATTCCTATAATGCAAATGTTGGTGCATTTAATGTTGTCCCAGGGGTCACTTAGGCTGTCTTCTTTTCTTTTCATTCTTTCCTCTATATTCTTTGTTCTGTGGCAGTGATTTCCAGCATTCTGTCCTCCATATAATTTATCTGATTTTCTGTCTCAGTTAGTCTGCTATTGATTTCTTCTACTGTATTATTCATCTGTTTGTTCTTTAGTTCTTGTAGATCTTTGGTAAACAGTTCTTGCATCTTCTCCATTGTTTTCACAAGACCTTGGATCATCTTCACTATCATTATTCTGAATTCGTTTTCTGGAATGTTGCCTGTCTCCACTTTATTCAGTTGCTTTTCTGGGGTTTGATCTTGTCCCTTCATCTGGGACATAACTTTATGCTTTTTCATCCTGATTAACTTTCTGTAATGTAGTTTTCAATACAAGAGAACACTCTACACATGGACATCACCAGATGGTCAACACTGAAATCAGACTGATTATATTCTTTGCAGCTAGAGATGGATAAGCTCTATACAGTCAGCAAAAACAAGACCAGGGGCTGACTGTGGCTCAGATCATGAACTCCTTATTGCCAAATTCAGACTTAAGTTGAAGAAAGTAGAGAAAACCACTAGACCATTCAGGTATGACCTAAATCAAATCCCTGATGATTATATAGTGGAAGTGAGAAATAGATTAAGGGACTAGATCTGACAGACAGAGTGCCTGATGAACTGTGGACGGAGGTTCGTGACATTGTACAGGAGACAGGGATCAAGACCATCCCCATGGAAAAGAAATGCAAAAAAGCAAAATGTCTGTCTGAGGAGGCCTTACAAATAGTTGTGGAAAGAAGAGAAGCCGAAGGCAAAGGAGAAGAAGAAAGAGATACCCATTTGAATGCAGAGTTCCAAAGAATAGCAAGGAGAGATAATAAAGCCTTCCTCAGTGATCAGTACAAAGAAATAGAGGAAAACAACAGAATGGGAAATACTAGAGATCTCTTCAAGAAAATTAGAGCTACCAAGGGAACATTTCATGCAAAGATGGGCTCAATAAAGGACAGAAATGGTATGGACCTAACAGAAGCAGAAGATATTAAGAAGAGGTGGCAAGAACACACAGAAGAACTGTACAAAAAAGATCTTCACGACCCAGATAATCACAATAGTGTGATCACTCACCTAGAGCCAGACATTCTGGAACGTGAAGTCAAGTGGGCCTTAGGAAGCATTACTACAAACAAAGCTAGTGGGAGTGATAGAATTCCAGTTGAGCTATTTCAAATCCTGGAAGATGATGCTGTGAAAGTGCTGCATTCAATAGGTAGCAAATTTGGAAAACTCAGCAGTGGCCACAGGACTGGAAAAGGTCAGTTTTCATTCCAATCCCAAAGAAAGGCAATGCCAAAGGATGCTTAAACTACCACACAATTGTACTCATCTCTAGCAAAGTAATGCTCAGAATTCTCCAAGCCAGATTTCAACAATACATGAACTGTGAACCCAGATGTTCAAGCTGGATTTAGAAAAGGCAGAGGAACCAGAGATCAAATTGCCAACATCCACTGGATCATCGAAAAAGCAAGAGTTCCAGAAAAACATATTTCTGCTTTATTGACTATGCCAAAGCCTTTGACTGTGTGGATCACAATAAACTGTGGAAAATTCTTCAAGAGATGGGAATACCAGACCACCTGACCTGCCTCCTGAGAACTCTGTATGCAGGTTAGGAAGCAACAGTTAGAACTGGACATAGAACAACAGACTGGTTCCAAATAGGAAAAGGAGTACATCAAGGCTGTATTTAACTTATTTAACTGCTATGCAGAGTACATCATGAGAAACGCTGGGCTGGATGAAGCACAAGCACAAGCTGGAATCAAGATTGCTGGGAGAAATATCAATAACCTCATATATGCAGATGACACCACCCTTATGGCAGAAAGTGAAGAACTAAAGAGCCTCTTGATGAAAGTGAAAGTGGAGAGTGAAAAAGTTGGCTTAAAGCTCAACATACGGAAAACTAAGATCATGGCATCTGGTCCCATCACTTCATGGCAAATAGACGGAGAAAGAGTGGAAACAGTGAGAGACTTTATTTTTTTTAGGCTCCCAAGTCACTGCAGATGGTGACTGCAGCCATGAAATTAAAAGATGCTTGCTCCCTGGAAGAAAAGTTATGATCAACATAGACAGCATATTCAAAAGCAGAGACATTACTTTACCAACAAAGGTTCATCTAGTCAAGGCTATGGTTTTTTCCAGTAGTCATGTATGGATGTGAGAGTTGGACTACAAAGAAAGCTGAGCGCCGAAGAATTGATGTTTTTGAACTGTGGTGTTGGAGAAGACTCTTGAAAATCCCTTGGACTGCAAGGAGATCCAACCAGTCCATCCTAAAGGAAATCAGTCCTGAATGTTCATTGGAAGGACTGATGTTGAAGCTGAAACTCCAATACTTTGGCCACATGATGCAAAGAGGTGACTCATTTGAAAAGACCCTGATTCTGGGAAAGATTGAAGGTGAGAGGAGAAGGGGACGACAGAGGATGAGATGGTTAGATGGCGTCACTGACTCGATGGGCATGAGTTTGGGTGAACTCCAGGAGTTGGTGATGGACAGGAGGCCTGGCGTGCTGCAGTTCATGGGGTTGCAAAGAGTCGGACACGATGAGCGACTGAACTGACTAAATGTTTTTATTCTAGCTGTGGGATTGTGGTTCTTCTTGCTTCTTCTGTTTGCCCTCTGATGGAGGAGGCTAAGTGGCTTGTGTAAGTTTCTTGATGGGAGGGCCTGCCAGTGGGAAAAACTGGGTCTTGCTTTGGTGGACAGGGCCTTGCTCAGTAAAACTTTAATCCAATTATCTGCTGATGGGTGGGGTTGTACTCCCTCACTGTTAGTTGTTTAGCCTGAGGCAACCCATCCCTGGGGTCTAGGGCTCTATGGTAGGGTTAATGGTGACCTTGAAGAGGGTGTATGCCAATGGGGGCCTTCCAGGACTACTGCTGCCAGTGCCCCCTTCCCTGTGGTAAGCCCCTGTCAATCCTTGCCTCCACAGGAGACCCTCCAACACCAGCAGGTAGCTTTGGTGAGTCTCCTGTGGGGTCACTGCTCCTTTTCTCCTGGTCTTGGTACACGTAGATTTTATATGTACTCTCCAAGACTAGAGACTGTTTCCCTCAGTCCTGTGGAAGTCCTATAATCAAATCCTGCTGGCTTCAAGGTCAGATTCCCTGGGAATTCCCAGTCTCTTGGTTGGATCCCCAGGCTGGGAAGCTTGACATGGGGTTCAGAACCTTCACAACAGTGGGAAAACTCCTTTTGTATTATTGTTCTTCAGTTTATGGGTCACCAACCTGGCAGGTATAGGATTTGATTTTATCGTGGTTGTGCTCCTCCTACTGTTTCACTGTGGCTTTTTTGTCTCTGGACATGGGATATATTTTTGTGGTGGGTTCCAGCATCCTCCTGTCAATGGTTGTTCAACAGCTAGTTGCAATTTTGGTGCTCTTGCAGAAGGAGATGAGTGCATGTCCTTCTACTCTGCCATCTTGAACTGGAAGCTTAAATAACTTGGTCTTTTGTCTGATTGTCCAAAGAGGCTTTTCTTTTTCTTTTAAAAACCAATGATTTTACTAGAGTATGTGTTACTGTTGACCAGCCTGGGTTGATTTTTGCATGTAAATGGAGTAAATTTGTAGTATATACTTGTAAGTACATTGCTCTTTCACTGAGCAATTTTTTTTGATAGTGTAGTTTTTAAAATTATTATTTATTTTTTCCCATTATTTCAGTTTTCTTTTTCAGATATACCTGTTATACTTACATTGAATCTTCTTTGTCCTCTGTATCTATCACTTTTCTCAAATCTTCTTAAACTTTACTTTGTAAATTTGCTTTCCTCCTTCCCTCCTTTGTTTCTCTTGGACTCATTTGGTTTTTGCTTCTCAGGTGGCACTAGTGGTAAAGAACCCACCTACCAACGCAGGAGACATAAGAGACATAGGCTCAATCCCTGGGTCAGGAAGATCTACTGGAGGAGGGCATGGCAACCCATTCTAGGAGAATCCCATGGTGAGAAGCCTAGTGGGCTACAGTGCAGAGGATCACAAAGATTTGTATACAACTGAAGCAGCATTGGAGAAGGCAATGGCACCCCACTCCAGTACTCTTGCCTGGAAAATCCCACGGATGGAGGAGCCGGATAGGCTGCAGTCCATGGGGTCGCTAAGAGTCGGACACGACTGAGCGACTTCCCTTTCACTTTTCACTTCATGCATTGGAGAAGGAAACGGCAACCCACTCCAGTGTTCTTGCCTGGAGAATCCCAGGGACGGGGAAGCCTGGTGGGCTGCCGTCTATGGGGTTGCACAGAGTCGGACACGACTGAAGCGACTTAGCAGCAGCAGCAGCAGCAGCAGAAGCAGCATAGCACATCCATCAGTTTAATATTCAGTTTCTCAAAATTTTCCTCTTTATTTCTAATTCTTTCTTGAGTTCATCTGCTTTTTTTTTCAGATCTTGTTTTTAACCAATCATCTCATTTCTGAATTTTTCATATTCTATTTTTTTGCTATTCTATCATAGCATCTATAATCTTAATTTTTAAAGCTCATTTAAATATTAGACATGTCTTTATTTTGTAAGCATATATCTCTGCATTCTTTCATTATTTATAGGAATGTTATTCCAAATTTAACCCATTAATCTTTTTTTCTTTTAATAATTTTATATGGGATTGTTGTTCATGTTATATGAGATGGGGCAGAACTGCTTCCCTAGCTTCATAGTTTCAGGGTGTCGTTCTCTGTGGTTTTTGAAAAGTGATGAAAAAAATAGCCCAAACAAAAAACCTCACACTTTCCGTTCCTCTCCCAACTTTCCTTTCCCTCTTCCTTTGCACTCATTTCTCTCTCCTTGTCAAACAGAATCCACTTCCAGCAGCATCACCTTTGTGGGAGGCTTTCTTGGGCTAACAGCTTTGGGCTGTTAGCTTTGACTTGATAGAGGCCATACGCTGTCAGGGATACCTGTAGGGGACCTGAGATTCAGGTGTCTGCAACCTTTACTTTTTCATTAGAGTATTAAGATGTTATGTGCATTTCTCATGCTCATGAATGTATGGTGTAGTTTTCCAGTGGTTACAACATGTGTGATAGTATAACAAAATGAATGCAAGGCACATATGAGAATCCAGTTGTTTTCTCTTGTCAGAACTTAGAGATTTGCAAAAATTAAAAACAATGCCACTAACTTAAAAATATTTATATTAAGAAGTACTGAATGGGTTTATGTTAAGTGAATTATTTTAGAAAGGTGTCAATTACTAATATGTGTGTGTGTGTGTGTGTCTGGTCATGTTAAATCACTTCAGTTGTGTCCAACCCTTTGTGACCCCATGCACTATAGTCCACCAGGCTCTTCTACCTATGAGATTCTTCAGGCAAGAGTACTAGAGTGGGTTGCCATGCCCTTCTCCAGGGGATCTTCCCAACCCACAGATCAAACCCTTATTGTCTCCTGCATTGGCAGGCAGGTTCTTTTCCACTAGCACCACTGGAGAAGCCATATATATATATATATATATATATATATATATATATATATATATATATAAAATACATATATATATATATAATATATATATAGTTATATATAATATGTAAAATTATAATAGTTATATAATTATTATATATTATAATTATATTATATAATCACACATTATAATTATATAATTGTTATATAATTATATATTATATAATGTATTATATAATTATATATTGTAATATGTATTATTTATATAATAATTATATAATACACATATAAAAATCAATAAATATTATATAATAGAAATAAGCAAAAGCTGTTTGAGGAACTCACTGATGCTTAGGAGAGCAAAGTTGTCCTGAGATAAACCAGTCAGAACTGCTGCATAGGAGCCCGTGTTTGTTGTGTGCGTTTGTGTATGTGGAAGCCCCTGTTGTATGCGTGTGCCTGTTTCAGTGACTCTACAGCTTTGCTTTCTGTTGCACAGTCTCTCAGTTGCTGAGAGTGGGATGGTGAAGTTATAAGCCTAACTGTGGCTTTGTCTATTTCTCCTTTCAGCTCTACCAGGTTTTGCTTCATGTATTTGGAAGCTCTGATGGCTGGTGTGGACTTACTCAGAATTATGTATCCCTGGTGGGCTGATCCTTTTATCACTGTGTAATGTTTCTGTGGGGAAGGAAAAGGCAACCCACTTCAGTATTCTTGCTTGGAAATCCCCATGGACGGAGGAGCCTGGCAGGCTATGGCTCATGGGGTTGCAAAAGAGTCAGACACAATTTAGCGACTAAACAAGACACAAATGTTTCTGTAATTTTCTTTGCTCTAAAGTCTACTTTATCTAATAAACCATTCTGTTTTTAATAAATAATGAATGATATAACCTATCTATAACATTGTATTTTAATCTTTCTGGAAGGTAGGATTTATTAGTCATTTTTATCTACTAAGCCAATCTGTCTTTGGTGCATTCAGACCATCTGAATTTAGGTAATTGTTAGAATTTGTCAGCCATTTTATTATTTGTTTGTTTTCTGTATTCCTCATTCTTCTTCTCTTTCCTTTTTTTTTTTTTTCTCTTTCCTGTTGTAGTTATTTGAACATAAAAAAAAACCCCATCTTGATTATAGTGAGTATATTACTACAGTTTCCCTAGTGCTTACTCTAGATAATATGTAACTTGGCGTAGTCTACTGGCATGGGATGTTTTATTCTCCAGGCCAGCATCCTGGAGTGGGTAGCCTTTCCCTTCTCCAGGGGATCTTCCCAACCCAGGGATCAAACCCAGGTCTCCCGCAATGCAGGCGGATTCTTTACCAGCTGAGCCACAAGGGAAACCCAAGAATACTGGAGTGTGTAGCCTATCCCTTTTCCAGCAGATCTTCCCGACCCAGGGATTGAACTGGGGTCTCCTGCATTGCAGGTGGATTCTTTACCAACAGATCTACCAGGGAAGCCTGTTGAATGAAGTGGAGAACCATTACTTCCATTATGCCCCTATACACTCCACTTCCTTGTTTTTATTTATTTAAATTAATAATAATATAATGGAGTATAGTTGCTTTACAATGTTAAGTTTCTACTGTATAGCAAAGCGAAGCTATATATATACACATATCCCCTCTTTTTGGGGTTTTCTTTCCTTTTAGGTCACCACAAAGCACTGCATAGTTTCCTGAGCTACACAGTAGTTTTTCATTAGTTATCTATTTCATACATTGAATCAATAGTGTACATATGTTAATTCCAATCTCCCAATTCATCCCACCTTCCCCTCTTGGTGTCCAAACATTTGTTCTCTACATCTGTGTCTCTATCTCTGCTTTGCAAATAACCCAATTTTTAAACATAACTGACCCAGGTATTTTTTTCTATATACACTGACACCAGGGCTCTACTTTCCTTTCCTCCACCCTCTTCCCTTTTACGCATATTACATTTGTTGAGTCCTCTCTATGCACCAGTGTTACACCAGGAGTAGCAGTTTCATGGATGAAAAGAAATACCAACAAATCCAGCATATTATGTTTAAGTCACGTGAGACACACATACGGACTTTGTTTTTAAACTTTATCACTTCTTAAAAGGCCTGTCTCCAAACACAGTCACATTCTGAGGTACTAGAGGTTAGGATTTCAACATATGAATTTTAGGACTTAATTCAGCTCATGACACCTCCCTACCTCTGTGGTCATCGGGTAGTTGAATTTAATTACATTTAACAAAATGTTAATTAATACATAGTTTGAAGGGATCAGAGCTGAGTTTTGAAGGACACTCAGAATTAACAATAATAAAGTATTGAGAATTATTCTTCCACCATTGTATAGAAAGAATGAAGGTGTGGACTGAAGTGGGTAGCTAGGTGGCAGACAATGCAGAACTCGTTTTGGGTGCTGATGGAAGGAGATGGCATGAACAAGTGGCATACAGACATGCACTAGACTTGGCTCCTGGTGAAGGGATGAATGACTGAATGATTCCTGGGTGTCCCCAGCATCAGCAGAGTGGAAGCTCAGAGGAGCACAAATCAGTTGTTGAAAGAATAGTTTTATATTAATCTCTTTCATTTGTTTTGGAACTCTGAGCATAAAGGACATCCTTAGAAAGCAACTAATCATCTAAACTTTGCTAAAATAATTTAGAAAATGTCACCTACTGGTCCCAGGAAAATTAAATTTAGTATTCAGTTAAAACTGTATAAAATGGCCCATATTTGATAATTTTTGACCTGCAGAAATGGCCATTCAGTATAGTTCAACATAATTCAATGTCTGAGTAGTCGGTTTTATTTTTAAGAGGAGAAAGAAATGAAAAGGCAATTCACTAAATCAAAACCAAGTAATATTTGCAGACTGTAATCAAATGGTTAGGTAAGTAGGAATGTATTCTAAAAATAACTTTTCTCCCAAAGAGGCAATCTGAAGAGTAAAACATCTTTTAATTTTAATCAAGAAAGGCAGGAGGCAAGGGCATAATAGCCTTCTGTTGTGATGTAAATTGCAGTGGATGTATGAAACTTTTATTTTTTCAGGGCAAAAGATTTTATGATATTAACATCTTATTGGGACATTATTTTTAGTGACTAGCTATTTTAACTGACGATTTAGAATGAAGGTTCACTACAGCTCTACTGTTGAATGGCTCCATTGTGATTACTTGTAAATCAGTTTTATTGTCAGCCAGAGCTGGGCTAATCAGAGATCAGCTCATGCTTAAAAGCATAACTAAAAAATAATCCACCGCTGTGTAACAGGATTTGTTGAATCTTTCTCCTGCCATTTTATCTGTAAATAATTTTCAACTACCTAACACTGAAAAGTGAAAGTCGCTCAATCGTGTCTGACTTTGTGACCCCATGGACTATTCAGTCCATGGAATTCTCTAGGCCAGAATACTGGAGTGGGTAGCCTTTCCCTTCTCCAGGGGATCTTCCCAACCCAGGGATTGACCCAAGTCTCCCACATTGCAGGAGGATTCTTTACCAGCTGAGCCACAAGGGAAGCCCAGATATTAGGGCTTCCCTGATAGCTCAGATGGTAAAGAATCCGCCTGCAATGCAGAAGACCCCGGTTCAATTCCTGGGTTGGGAAGATCCGTTGGAGAAGGGATAGGCTACCCCCTCCAGTATTCTGGCCTGGAGAATTCCATGGACTGTATAGTCCATGGGGTTGCAAAGAGTCAGACATGACTGAGCAACTTTCACTTCAACACTGAAAAGGGCTCCTTGGGTAAGGTGTTACTCTTGGGTCACATTCATGAAAAGCACCAAAGGAAATGTGGTTCTTAATTTACTGAAAATGTATCAATGCTTAATAATTTTGAACAACAAAGATCCTATGAGTAAGCTGTCACTTTTAAACAATTCCTCAAATTATCCTCAAATTATTTGGGGACCTTCAGATATCAAGAACTTGGGGCACACACTCTGTCTACAATATACTATCTCTGGAAACTTTTTCAGACCTCTAGAGAACAGCCAGAAATAGCACCCAAGCATATATAAGCAACTGTCCTCCATTTAAGAGAGAAATACAGAAACTTCCTCTCTATTGAAGTATGATATATGTTTAATTTTCATGGAATCCAGAGTGATGAAAGCACATACTCTTTCTTTCTCAGATAGAACTGGGAAGTTGGTTGAAGCTATGAGAAAGTAGATCAGCATAGTGTTTCTGAGTTATACAAACAGATGAGGCAACTTTAAAATAGCAGCACTTCATCTCAAAGAGCATCAGCAAGTTCACTGAAACAGGAAAAAGAACACAAAGTGGCAAGAAATCATGCACTTTCTATATATGTATGTATGTTTGCGTGTGTGTATCACACACATATATATAATAGCAATAGAGTGAGCTCAGTCTTTTTCAGAGGACAAAAATTGTAGGATATTTCCACTGAAGTTACAGAATGCGGTACTCTGTAATGCCATCATGGAATCTAGTGCTGAAAGAGTCTCAAGAGGGAGAACATACTTCAAAGTCAGTCAGAGGGGAATCCTTTCATCAGCCAAGTATGAAAAGTACTTCACTCCTGGCCTGGTAAGAGAAGTAATCAAGAAAATGCATGTGCTCAGCCATGGTAGTTAAGTTCTGAATGTGTGCAGTTTTGGCTCTTTCCACTCTGCTGAGCTTAATTTTTGTAGGCCTGTAACTTCTTCTAGTAGGTAGACTTCTATCCTGTGGGCTACAGAGAACTCTTCACCAGTTCCAATACTGGAAGGCAGGAATCCTGCTGACCTTGAGATTTTCCTCCCATACTTCTCTTAGAATCCTCCTATCTGCCTGTCTCCATCCCTTGGTCATTCTGAACCAACAGAGTCGGGGCTGACTAGAGCCTGGCCAGCTGACTACTCAGTCTGCAACTCAGACTGCTCACTAGGAAATCCTAATCACAAAGCCAAATCTTTATCATCAGGATCTCAAGAGCACTAAGCTAAAGAAGTAAAAGACAAAGATCATGTGCTTTTTCCCCCCACTTTTATTCAAATAAATACAAAACCTGTATACAACTTGATTAATCACACCATCTCTCTTTCTCAGACTGGTGCACTTAGATTTTAGACAGGCACTGCTGTGGTCACAGCATGGCTGTGCAGGATTTATTCTCTAATCTGAAATGATCATTTCAGAGGCACAGGCCAAGAGCCACTTGTCAAATGAGCCATGGTGGCACCTGTCCATTTGAGATCGACAAACATAAGGATAAATATCTTTTTAGGTATAAAATACATATCTTTATAATGTACCTTTGGATAAATGTAATTGTTTTCTCCCTGTCTTTCCCAGATCAGGCACTTGAAAATGAAAAATTTCAGGAATGGGCAAACCAATTCACTAAAATTCACTGGATTTGATTTCCTAAAAATTCAAACAGTATGGCATTTGCCACTAGAGTTAGTAAGACCAATAATGACAGACATTTTTGATGTGCTAGAGTTGATTCAGAAATGTACAAGTTGGAGAAATTTCATTTCTTGTAAATTAGTTACTCTCTCTGAAATTCTGTCTTTAAGATTAAGTAGTAGCTTTAGTTTGAAACTGGTTTAATATCACTTTTATTGGGAAAAAAAGAGAGGCTTGGCCTCTTGTGCCCCACATATTCACTTAAATATTATTTAATGGCTTTGATTACTGATAGTTTGGTTTATAAGGAACTAAATAATTTAGGCAATTACTTCCTCTTATTTAAAACCTGTAGGGTGAATGCAACCTACAATGAGTCAAATTCAATTTAAACATCTAAATTCTCACAGAAAAGCAACCAAAGATAAAGCCCTGAGGCAACTGGGTCTATGAAACAGTAGACTTAGGACGTGTGGGCTGGGGCTCATGCTATCACAATGTCAGCATGAACAGAACTGCCTCTGGGGAGTGGCTGTGGCTATGGAGGCCGCCCCTGTAAGACAGTTCTGCTGGAGTCTTGCAGCTTCCTGCACTGCTTGTCACCGATCCTACTTTCTCTGAAAAGATGCTGCTCAGCTCAGCAACAGCCCAGAAAAGTGGGAATAAGGCTTGATGTGTTAAGAACTGTTCCTTCCGCCTGTGACAGCAGAGGTCAGTGAAGTTGTCAGGAAGCCTGACAAAGAGCAAGCCTATTTCCCACAGTAAAAAGTCCCAAACACTGTACTGTCAATCCTTTAACGTAAAACTAAAACACTCACAAAAATAATACATTTGAGACTGTTTGCCACATTTGTAAAAAGGAAAAACAAAAAAATCAAAAAATGTAAAAAAAATCCTTTAAAATGTTGTAACAATAGCCTTCTTATAACAAATATCTTACAGTTTAAGACACTTGGTGACTTCCTGAAGGTCACGTATCAGGGCATACACAGTAAAGTTTTACTATTAAAATTATCTATTTGGTAAACAGATAATTCCATCAATAAAGAGACGAGCTCCATCAATAAAATAATTGTTTTGGAAAGAAGAGTCAACTTTTTCCAAAATGTCAAAAAAGAACAAGGATGTAAACACCACATTCTTAAAATATTAATACAACAATATTAATTCAGTTAAATAAATACATAAATAAAAGAAGTGGCACTGACTTTATGGCAATTTTTTAACATAAAAATGTAACTGAAGGATATTTTAAAATAAATAATTGCTCCAAACAGGAACAAGCATTTCTGAGCACAAACCGAGAGCATCTGAAATAAAGTGCTATGAAACGAAGCAGTTCCACACTTCAGTTTGTTCAGCTATGAGTAGAAATGCCACCCAGATCTTCAAGTCTGAAATAGTCATGAAGGGAAAGTCAGCGTCACTAAATGCCAGGCTCAGGGTTATCTTTTGTCATTTTTCTTTTTTCTTCCAGTGTGTGCTTAAATATTTTCTTCAGGGTGTTGTAGACTATTGGTCCATTTTCAGAATCAAAATTAACCTAGTGATAAAGAAAATTTATATTCAGTATACTATAACAAGAATTCAGGATACTATAACCAGTCTTTATTCTGGGAGAAAAGAAAGGGGGTGGAGAAAAACAAAGACTTACAAACAAAATTACATACAATTTTATAAGGACACACAATACAGTTCACATATTAGTTTAAATTAAAGTAGTATATTAGAACTGCCAATTATGTCAATACTAAACTTACAAATGAAAACTAAAACAATTAAATCTAGTGCCTGGATAGATACTGTACTCCTGAAGCAAGCCAACAGTGAGTGTGATGGGGGTTTTGAATCCAGAGACTAATCATGGCTGGCCTAAGGGAAAAGTCTCCTTATTAAAACAGTGCACACCAGGTTAAGTGTTGCACTGAGGTGACCTGAATAGGAAGCCTAGCTCTCTGTAAGCAACTGTAGCCTTGGGTCATATCTAACCTTTCTGTAAAATGGAGATCACAACATCCATCTCCTTAGGATTTCCGTGAGTACAAAATAGGAAAATCTAACACGGGCATGACACATGTAAAAACCTCTCTGTAAAGTTAATTTCCTTTCCCATTGGTGGGAAGGCACCATGGACACATATTTGGATTGCTTATCCAAGTTCACTGTATTGCAGGATTGCAATGACATTAGGACAGAGAACCAGGGCAATCACCACACCTCCACCCTACTCCCACTGCCAAATGTGCAACTCCCAAGATCAGGACTCCTTGACCAGTGATCCCTTCCCTTCTGGAGGGAGACAGGAAGGCCGTTCCCTCCAGGGGGGCTGGGAAGGGTCTCACACAACTTGTGGACACTGGCAGAAGACATGACAGTGTTGGGTCAAACAACTTTATGACTCAAGGCAGCACACGCTCCATAATCACATGGGTTCCCTTGCCTTCCAAGCCCCCTGGGGATGATGCAGGGGGACACAAGTGGAGGCCACACAAGCAAGGAGTCTGCCTCACTGCTGAGGAACTCCCCAGTGTCTGATGAGGGAGCTGTGCCAAGGCTGCTAAGCTGTGGCCTGAAGGAAATCTCATCTATTACACTGGAAGCAGATGCTACACAGATTTCCTTCACAAGCTAGTCTGGAATAAAAGCTATCAGGGCCTTATTCCTAAGACTGTACACAAGGGGAGAGACCCAAGAACAGTCTTCTAACATTTTTATAGACAGGTTTGGAACAACCAATATATTTAACTTTTCATTAGTATTGCTGTAAAAGGTCAATAGAAGTTGTAAAGAATTTCTACTGCTTTCAGGGAGACCAGTATTAAGGACTTATTTTTAATTAAATTCAGAAATTTAACTTTATCTTAATCATTGTTTTGTCTATCCTATCTGCAAAACTTAATAATATTAGTAATGGCCTGAACTGCATACTTTTGTTACACACCAAACCACAATCCTCCCCACACGGCAGGTAATCTCTGGGTCTATGAAAACATAAACACAGTTGTAAAAGATCACATAATTTGGTTTTGATGTGCTAACTCTGGAAATAGTCACAAAGAGACTGACTGAGAGGATGCAAAGTGGTTAGTGCTGTAAAGCTCTAGATGAAGAAAAAAGCTCTGGATGAGGAACAAAGAAATCTGTAAGAAGGACATCACTTTGGAAAAAGTGGATGGGGAAAGAGATTGGTAAATGAGTACAAATAACAATTGCTATTAATATAAATGTTTGCCAAAGATGCTGTCATCAAAAAACAGGGTTCTTTGTTTAATGATATTTTGGTATCACATACAAGAAACACAAAACAAATTAGCTGAGGGGAACCTTTTCTCTTGGCACGAAATCTGGCATCTTTCTTCAGTCAGGAAAGACTGCTGCAGGACAAAAGGATGTGCATGTAAAGGAAACTTTGCTTAGGATCTGCCAACCAGACACGGTACTGAACTGCCAAAGCTGCATGTTAAATTCTCAATAGGCGGTTTCTTGTTCAGACCCAAAGTAGAACTGGCTCAAGAAGAAAAGATTCTCTCCCAGGGTTAGAATTCTACTAGGCACATGATTTAAAAATATTTCCTCAACACTTAATTGTTTCTCTCTGCATAAAAGTTCTTTGTTTCAAAGTTTTCCTTCAAAAAACCCACAGTTCAGCCTTTTCTTATATCATTGTTAGGAAACTGGTATTTTTTAGCCAAAAGTCTGTAACTTTCATGAAATGTCAAACATATTTCCACTAAAGGGAAACATGGCCAAAAGTTTTATTTTAGAGAAGGATGACAACCTCTGGATTCTTTACTAAGATTATACTGTGGTCTGAAGTGGGAAGGAGGAGTGCAACCCACCTTAGTGAAAGCTTTAATGGCGCGGGCAAGAACAGCTTCCTCCACGTCTGCAGGAATCGTCTGCAGGCTCACTATGCAATGCAACACGCAAAGAATAGTTTGTTGCTGGCCCTGTTTTGCAGAAATCGAAATCAAACAAGTTGTCTGAAAAATGCCTCAAGAAATAAACTCAAAACAACTGCTGAGTCAAGAACTGGTTTGCAATCAAGTATTCACTACCTCAAATACTAAACTATCTACCAAGGGCTCTACCAATGTTTACTGTTACATGTTAATCTGAACAGCTTTCAGGAGATAATATCAAAGCTGGTTATTTATTACACAAAATATACTTGAATCTGAAGATAAGTGCAATTTTTAATCAAAGGCCTTCCATGCAGTGTACTGAAGATGATTCATTCTTGCTGTTTTTAGACACAGTCACTCAGTGTCTGGCACCTCAAGCAGTATGTGTACTAGACAACTGAGTACTCATCAGTCAGTGCCGTCATCATGTCTTGCCAGTGGCAGACAATACTGAATGGGGAAGGACAGAAGAAGAAAGACCACCACAGCCCTCCAGGAACATGCTAAAGCATAAGGGGAAAGGTTCCTGAAGAATGTGTCCCCAGCTTAACTCCTAAGGGTTGTTTCCTTTGGAGAAGCAAAGGAAAAACCCTATCACTGGAGCAATTTGCATCCAACACACCCTGTCCACTGAGTCACTAATTTTACTTCTGAAAATCTACTCCAAGGACATAATCTGAAATGCAGAAAAACATGCGATCACAAATTATCATTACAGTGATCTGTATCAAAACTCTAAATAATGTAAACACCCTGCATGTGAGGACTGGAGTGAATACTGTGGAAATAGCACAACGAGACAGAAAAGTACAGGACCTTGGTGCCAGAGTTTGTATCTTGCTCTGACACAGGCTGCGTGCTGTGGGCAGACTGCTTCGCATTCCCTCTTCTGAAAAGTCGGGCCCCTACCTCTCTGAGCGATGGAGATGAACAAAGGTGAAAACAGAAATTATGACCCAGCAAGGGCCTGGCCCACTGCCACCCAGTCAGTGAAAGTTAACTGCCTTCCTTATCCCTGCTCTGGATTCATCTCTGTCATTCAAGTGCTCATGGGCATCACACAACTGTGCACAAATGCCGGTGTGTATCTCTGTGTGTCTATATTAAGCAATAGTTCGTAGCAGAAGTTTGGAAGCAATGAAATGTTTATACCACAGCATAGCAGATTACTCAAGGCTGATTATGAGGTAACATTGTTTCCTAAAACAAAACAAATCCTATTTATAGATGAAAATTTACTATCTCTACACGGTTAAAAATATTAAATTGTATAAAAGAATCTACAATGAAAAGTCTCTCTTGCTTTCTAGATCCACTGACTCCTATTACTATTCTCTAAAGGCAACCATTATTATCAGTTCCTTATTTTTCCTTCTATATTTTATATATACAAAATTATACACATAAATGTATATGTGACACACACCCTTTTTAAAGACATACAAATGAATGTATATTCCAACGCACTTCAGTTAGTCACATTATATGCTCATAGTAAATAAGTAGAAATAAACACCTGAAAATGAGAAAGTGATTAGTTATAGCATATCTCATGTTAGAGCATTATCTACCCATTTAAGTTTACATTTATGAAAAACACATGGAAAAACATCCATATTATAATTTTGAGCAAAATGAAGTATAACATTTTACGTGAAATAATTTTTACCAAGTTAACATATGTGTTGATAAGACTGAAAGAAAAAAACTTGAAAATGTTTCAATGAAAATGTTTAAAGTAGCTCTCCTGACTCATTTGATGTTGGGAAAGATTGAAGGCAGGAGAAGAAGGGGACGACAGAGGATGAGATGGCTGGATGGCATCACCGACTCAATGGACATGAGTTTGGGTGAACTCCGGGAGTTGGTAATGGACAGGGAGGCCTGGCATGCTCCAGTTCATGGGGTCACAAAGAGTCTGACACGACTGAGTGACTGAACTGAACTGAACCTGGGGTTATGGGTATTTTCCCATTTTACTTTAGTATCTTCTGAATGTTTATATTGGGGATGCATTTCTTCCCTTACCTTGGAAAATTTTAAATTAGACCTCAATATGGAGTTCTGTGTGAGTCCTCTTTTTTAATGGTTATTTTTAGTGTTTAAAACTTGTACTGAGGGCCTCAGTTAACTTCATCAAGTGTTCAACAGCTATTTTACCTTTTCTAATAAGAACAGTGCTTCCGAGGCATCTGCACATCTGTCAACCAACATGTCCATGTCCTCTTTGGTTATCACAGGCTCCTTTAGCTGCTCCACCCAAGACCACATCAAACTGCACAGGATGAAAGGATCCTTTTCGCCACATATTCTTTCCCAAGCTCCGTCTCGGGAATTTAGTTCTTTCTAAAAAGGGAAGGAGAAAGAAAAAGAAAGAGAAAGGAGAGTGGACAGGACAAGAGAGGAGGGAAAGGTACAGAGAGAGAGAGACAAAGCGAGGGAGAGGAGGGCAGGGAGGCATGCTGTGATATCTGATGAGCCCTAGGCTCTCCAGGAGAGTGAAGCCTCAGGCTCTGAGGTGGGGACTGGAACCCCTCCCAGTGGTCCCACTTTCACTCAGTACCCTGGGCTAAGACATTTAATTTCTCTAAGCCTCAGTTTCCCTTTGTGAAATTCATCCCCACCCCACTGGTGCGCTGAATAAACTGAGAGGGCTGTTAAAGCTCCTGATACTGAGAAGGCTTAGTTAACCCGAGTTCTCCATTTCATTCAGAAACCACAGAAACAATTCAAGAAGGAACCTTTCTTTTCAGGCTCCTTAGAACAAAACAAATATTTACTGCAAGGAAGTTGAATGGTAAATGAAAAAGTATAAAAGTGCCAAAAAGTTAATAAATGTGGTATATATAACCTATTTCTTTCAAATTCCTTTTTAGAATCCCATGTAAAATTTAACAAGTTCTGCATTCTGAATTTGATAGGGTAAAACAACTAGGAAATTTTGCCAATACTCCAAATGCCTGGAGATAATTTAAGGAGATTTTAAAACTTTACCTCACAGAGAGTAGGGGGGAAAGTAAGGTAACTATTTTTAATTTTGAGAGGGTTCAGATTTATGTTTTAATAAATAAAATACATGTTTGCAATAGTAATAAGCAGAATAATTACCACCATTCATTCATTCACCCAATCTAATATTCATAGAAAACTTGTAGTATGACAGGAATGATGACACAAGACTTTTCTCTGCTTCTTATAGCAACCCAGCATGGAGGTTCCCTTTACTGATGAATGTACTGGGAGGCTCATAAAAGAAGAAGTGATTTTCCCAGGAGCCCAAACTAAGAGAGCACATTCCCGACCCAGATCTGCTCTACCCCAGTCTGTGATGTTTTTCTCATGCTATCAGGGTCCTCCAGCACTGGTTTCTCTTTATTTTCTCATAAATAAGCCCAAACTTTTAGTTACGCATAGTCCTTCATATCTCATTGATCATGTACATAGCAGAGTAGCTTTTATTCAATTTTATGTTATTGCACAAATGACATGACTTACAGACCCTCTTAGTAAAATGACCATTACATCATTGCTGTTTTCTGAAAATTTCCAATGGGGCTAGGAAAAACATCAGGGATGATGTAAAGTATTAAACACATGAACTGTATCCTGGCTCTGCTATATTCAGACCACATGACCTCAAGCACATCCCTTGACCTCTGTGAGTTTTCCCACCTGTGATACTTACTTCGTAAGTACTGAAAGATTAACAAAGAATTTGTAAATAGTATCATCTGTCTCACAGGATTACTGTGAAAATCACATGAAACAATGTGAAAGGGCCTTAGGGGTGCACAGAATTCAACTGATTTTCTTTACTACTGAAAGACCCACAAAAAAATCCAGAAAGGAAAAAAGGCAAACCTATCCAAAGGATAGAGTTGTATCTACATCTAGAAAATGCTTTTGTATATATTATGTGTTCAAATAGTTTGGTCATGTGGGGCAGACCCACGATGGGGTGGTGAGCTGTCAAGCCTGAAACCGGAGGTCCTGCCGCTAGCTACTGTGGCTCAGTTAGACGGAGGAGACCTGCCCACTGAGTGGAATGCTTGTTCAGCTTGGAGTACAAAATAAAGAAAATATTTCATGTTGGAAGACAGCAATACATTTAACTACTGATTAAGCAAAACACTACAATTCTGATGAAAAAATCATGCGTGGAAGTGCTCTCCTCCTGTCAAATAGTTGTGAGTGAAGGCAGGCTCCATGCCTCCTCTTCTTGCCTCTGCGTCTGGAAGGCCTGACCTCCTGGAAAGTGTATACACCTTGCTTGATTAGTGGTAGGAGATGGAAAAGCAGCTACAAATAATTCATGGTACATTTTGGGCTAACAAGCCAATATCACTGAGCCAGGCCTCCCCAGGTCAGCCCCACATTTGGGCAGTTTACCATAACTAGGTTTATAAGGCCTGTCTTCTCTCTAATCAGCTGCTCATTCTAGGCAGAGAGCATGATTTAAGACTGCTCCCTCATGAAAGTACAACACAAAACAATGTTAAACTTTAAAACGTCATATTCTAATTTAAGTAAAAGCCAAGAAATAGAACTCAGGGACTCAATCTCAGATAAAACCAGTGGACAAAGGGGCTCTGTGGCCACTCCCATTTGCTCTCTGGAATCTAACACCTGCCTTGTTTGGGTGGACTGGGGAGGGATTGCTGAGCAGTCAGCATTCATCACTCATCCTTCTGTCCTTACTTGATACTTGGGTTAATGAGCTTTGGGAAAGAATTGTCTCTATTTCATTTTATCTCTCAGCTCGGGGTTCTCAGTGTGGTTTCCTGCTAGGGCTCAGGTTAGAGATGCTTCAGGTCAGTTCCTACAGTTGTCTATCCATCTGGCCATCAGTCCCACAGGCCCAGCAAGGAAGAAGGAAACTATGGTCATCAATCACTACCACTGCCATGTTCAGTCAAGCACCCTGACGAGTGCTAAGCAGTAAGTGCTTTCTTTCACAGAGACTGAAATGAACCTATACAAGAGACCTGTGTCTGTTATTTCAATGACAGCAATTTGGTATTACAGTTGAGTAACGACGTTCAAAGGTTATGTATTATACCAACATGTCTTCAAATTCCTGAAAACAAATGAACTTGGGAAAGTGTATTACTTTTGTTCTGACAAAAATATTTCCTACTCATAAATAATTGAATGAAATTCAAATACCTGCCACATTTCTACTTTCTTTTTCACTTCCTCCTTTTCTGCAATCTCATTTAAATTTGCCAGGGCTTTGGCTGCCAGTATTCTCCTTGCTTCAACACTCAACTCAGACTGTAAAGGCATATGTGCAGCAACTTCAGACAGGTATTTGCTGTTCTGAGTTTCATTCCCCAAGAACTGTGCTTTGGGACTGGACCCACAGTCCACAGGGCGGCGGCAAGTCTCACCATCCTCTGCAACAGAGCTTGGGCCACAACCACCATGACTTTCACACTCACAGTGGTACACTTTCTGTTGAGTAGAGTTTGGTCCCTTAGGAATATTTGCAAAGTTTGGTGTGACTGGTTCCCCAGGGTTGTATGAATCTGAAATTCCTGAAGAGAAGGTTCTACTTCGCTGTACTTCCTTTGGAATGCTCGTCCTATGGAAAATTGATGACCCATCATCTTTGAGTCCCTCTGGGACTCCAAATTTAGTGTGATTCCAGAAAGAAAATGTATTGCGGACCAGCGTTTCCTTATTTAAATCTAGCTGTGGAGACTGTGGGGAGTAACAACGGCTTATGTGCTTCTGCTGCCTGGGATTATGGCAAAGCAAGGCTTGGGCAGGCACCGTCCACGGAGTCCTCCCTTGCTCCAGAAGCGACTCGGCCCTTTTTAAATCTGAATCACTGTAGCTGAGCTGCCTTTTCAGATGAGCCAGGGGCTGAAGACACTCGACATTCCGCCTCTTCCAAAGAGGGTCCAACTCCTGCTCACTGGAAAGAACCACATCCTGATTCTCAAAATCCATCACTACTGCAGTGGGGGTGAAAGAGTCTGATGCATCACTGTCATGTCTCAGTAACTCCTTATCCAGCTGCCTTGTGATCATCTCAGAAACAGTTTTTTCAATTTCAGCTGAGAGGCCAGGTATGTCTGCCACTTCTGTCACCACCGGCCTGTTCTCAGCTAAGTCCAGCAGCAATTTGCAAACAAGGTGGATAATTTTTGGTATATGTTTCAGAAGTCGTGCCTCATATCCATGAAGCAGATGCCGCTGACGAATGAGATACTGTGCTAAGGTAACAGCATGTGCCTTGGGGTCACAGCAAGAGAATATATTGCGAAGAGGAATCAGAAACTGAGTAAATTCCCTTACACAGAGTAGCTGTCCTCGAGTTTGTATGGAATTAGGTCGCTTTGCCCGAACAAATATAATTGCTTGGTCAGCAGTCATTCTTGTTGCAAAAACTAAGTAACATGCTATTAAAACACCTAAACAGTGAAGAAATGAAGATTGGTATGAGAAAAATTTATATTTTTATTTATACTCTTTGATGATTTTAAAATTTGAATATGTATTAGGAAACCATATATATAGAGGAACATTTTAAGAACAATGATAACTTTTAAACTTTTGGTACAGGGGTTCACCTATTTACTTGTCTCTATGGTAACCCTCCCCTTTACTTAGAAACCTTGGTTACCTCTGTACCCCAGGGCAAGCACAAGCACTGTCACAGTGAACCTGAGTAGGTGTGGAGTAAGGGAGGATGGCTGAGTGTGGAGGGCAATGACTGAATGAACTGATTACCTGGTTCATTTACCCTCATTATGCCTAACTCCAACATGGAAGGAAGCCAATACTGCTTTCCACTCTGAACAGTTCTTAAAAATTTCTATTCAATCACTCCGTACATTCTGTTTAGAACTTCCCACCCCTTTCAGCTTTGACATCAATTGGTGGCACATTCCAGACCTGCATTTTTCCCACTTGGGTATTTTGTCTTTGGTGACTATTCATTTTCACAATCTATTTTGTCTCTTGAAGTTTCTTCTTTAAGACTAAACTAATGCCTAAACTAATATATATTTTCCTCCAGACCACAGATACTTTTCTATAAGTACCTAATATTAAGGAAGACCACATTAACAGTGTAAAAACTATGTACTATCATTAATACTAAACTGAAATGAATAATAAAAAGGTGATAAATTAATCTAAATACAATAGTTAATTAACATCAAAAGGCAAATCAAAAGATATCTGTGTGATTCACGAAGTTTCTGAATCTCATTACATGTGAAAATCAGAACCTCTGAAAAATGCCTGTTTTCCTAGTATGAGGTAAGGTCCAACATATCTTTCTCACTAGGATAAGGCAGTTCTTTAGGGTAAGCATGATATATCTGCAGAACTATCACATGGAATCCCTAGAACAATGAGATCTTGGCTCAACCATGAGAGCTGACCATCTGGAGCAGAACTATGTCCCCATCTGAAGATGCTCCCCAGTAAGTGGGAAGGCCAGTGGTAAGTGCATGGGTACATTGTAAACAGAGTCAAACTCTGGTGTCTGGTTGGATTAGATGACTAAGGAAGATTCCATCCTTTTTGTGCCCTAGTTTCGGCATTGCACTGATATTCTGCTGCATTTTAAAGTAAAATCATTGATTTTTATACATAATTTAGGCACAGTTAAGACTCTATAAACAAATCCTTGTAGCTGTGGCTTTAAATCATGGTCCTATCACTTACTAGATACAGCAAATTAAACTCCTTCAAAACTTACAGTGTTGCTAACAACTTAAAAAGATTATTGGATGAAACAATGCTTGCTATTTCCATTATTATTTTGGTTTAGGAAGATAAAATTTTAAAAAGACTTATGTATTAAAAACAAAAGTATTGACTTTTTTCCTTGAAAGAAGAAAATCAGAAAGGTCATTCAGCTAGCTATGGAAACCCACCTATTTCTCAATACGATGCAGTTTTAACTCTAAATCATTCAAAAAATACTCTCATGGATATATGGTCACTGAAACTATCTATTTAAGATATTTCAAGTATCTTTTATTGACTTGTTCCATTTGACTCCAAACCTTTGATAGGAATATGAAAACTATCCTTAAGAACTAGGAAATATTTTTCCTTATATGTTTAAATACACAGAAAGGCAATAAAACCACCCACTAGAATTTACCTGTTCGACCAAGCCCTGCATGACAATGGATAGCTACTTTTCCTTCTTGTAAGGCAAATGTCATCACCTTCACCATATCTAAGATGGTGGTAAGGGACGCTACACCATAATCCTTCCATCCAAAGTTGTAGAAATAAACTGGACAATGAGAAAGAACAAGAAGAAATCAACATGTAGGAGAAATACTTGCAAAGACATTTGAAAAAACTGAAGTCATGAAAAGTATACAGCTGTAAAACATGCAGATCTCACTAGATATGTAGACCTAAAATAACAGGCTTTTCCCATTTCCAGTAAATTTACTGTTAGCATTTCTTAAAAAGCATATTCTGTGTTATTTAACTCATTTCCTGCTGAAACTCAGAAATAATTAATGAAAAGCAGGATTATAAATTAAAGTTGATAACCTATGCCAAAATTACTCTACCATGGAGGGAAAGCATGCAACCTTGTTTAAGCACTGAAACCTGTCTGACTGACTGATAAATGACATGAGGTGGTACATACAGATTTTTCTAACTAGTGGGATAAAAAGCTAGCATGAACTTCAAGTTGTGGAAGTAGCACAGGTTGATCCTTTCCAGCTTGGTGTCAATGACACATGTTCAGTGGATTCTATGCTAAAGCTCCTGTGACTCAGAGCTTCTGGACTTGTCACATACAGAATCCCCGCATCCTACCCACAGGTTAGAGCTATGCGGTAGGTAAAAACACAAATAAGTCCTGGGTTCTAATCCTGTTGCTATGTTTAAGTTGTGTAATCTTGGGCAAGTCAGAACTTCCTCAGTCTGTGTGACCTCATATGTGAAGCACAACAACTATATATATATATATATATATAGTTAAAAGTTCGTTTATTTATTTGGCTGTGCTGGGTCTTGGTTGCAGCATGTGGGATCTACTTCCCTGACCAGGGGTGGAACCCAGGCCCCCTGCATTGGGAGCACAGTCTTAGCCACTGGACCATCAGGGAAGTCTCAGAACAACTATATTACATGAATGCTTTAAGGATTAAATGAGATGACAGGTCTGACATACTGTTTATGTTAATTATGCAGGTATTATTTCTACAAGGTCTCCTCTCAAGATCTCTCTCACAGGAAAAAAGAAATTCTGTACTTTCTTTACTTTCAACACCAATACTAAATAAGATATTTAAAGACAAAGTTATCTCATCTTCACTTTTCAGAAGCCTTACTACTATGCATGAACTTTGTTTCCATCACCTTTTTAACCTAAGAACTGAGCAGACAAAAGTCTCTGAGTTCTGTCCTTGGTAATGTATGGAGAGGAGGTTGGAAGGACTTACTGCCTGCCTCCATGAAAGCTTCAGGAAGGTATGTGAAGCCACTTTCTTGTTCCAGAGGGTTCCCACAGCTGGCATGCTCACCAGGACGCTGCAGGTTAATGATACTTTTTATGCCGTGGCTTAAAGGGAAAAGAAAAAAATTAGTCATATTGGGGAGGCAGTGTTAACAAAAAATAACCATTTTTGGTATTAATGAACATTAACTACTCTTACAACTTTGTCTTACTTGAAATAAGTTCCTCACATTTCTGTTGGTAAAATGAAAGCACTTTTCTATTTTAAGTCAAAAGCAGTGGAAAAGAAGACATAAGCTGGCTTATTACAGTGTGTAAACATGCAACATTTACCTTCGGAACTGCTCAATGATACAGAACTTCTCCAGGACCTCAGTGGATGGGCGTGCCATGGCCAGGATATTATCAGTGACCCTACAGATGGGAGGAGGGACTGATGAAATGCACAGAACTGAGAAAGCAAGATTTCAAGCCCTTACTTTTTCTATGATTTCAACAATACTGTAAGATAAGAATCTCCTTATACAAATCTGGCTTCAATTCTGTATTATGATTAGGACTCTAAGAAACCCTCACTTCTTAAACCCCTGGAAACAATTCCAGAACATAATGTATTTATGGGCTCCAGCAAAGTATCTTCAAGGACTTTGATGAGATTCTAGAGGACATGACAGAATGATGGAGAAACCTCAACTGGCAGCAAAATAACATCCTGGATTAGTTATCCAGAGGTTACTGACTAAATGAGGAGGGCCAGCTGGGAGGTATTTTTAGTTACATAGTTATCTGTACCTCAATTATCTAATGTGTTGAGTGAGGGTAATAATGCCTGCCTCATAGGGTTGGTGTGAGAATTCAATATGATGAGTATAAAGTCTTTTAGCATAAATTCTGGCATGTGGTTATGAATAAATGCTGAGTTATTGTAATTTAGAAAAAAAATATCACTTTGGAGTCACTCAGGCCTGGTTTCAAATGCTGGCTTTTCTATTTTCCAGCTGTGCAGCAAATTACTTAGTCTCTCTGGACTTCAATTCCTTATCAATAACATGACACTAACAATGCCTACTTAAAAGGGTTTTATGAGCATAATAATTTGAAAATGTCTAGCACTGTGACTGACCTGTAACCAAATGGATGTTTACCGAGTGTACAAATGGATAGAGGCCCAGTAAATGGCTGTCATTCTCACTAGGGCTCTAACTTCCCTCTGTTCTGATCAGATTTCCCGCCAGTGGTCTGGTGAAAGATACCTAAGACAGACTGTCACAAGTTGTGGGTTACAAGAACCTGAGAGGAGTAACAGAGACATCAGATGAGCAGGTCAGGATTCAGAAAGATACCATCTCTCGTGCCTGGGGCAATATCTAAAAACAGGGAACCACGAAGGTTTGGGATCCCCCAAATTTAATAGCACTTAGTGTAAGATTAGGAGAGATGTAATGTGAAAGCAGCAGAAGTGAAAACAAGATAGTTTAGTCAACAATAAACCAGAAATATTAATGTGACCTTAAGCTGCATTATTATAAATTTATGTGTCTGACCACATCTCAGGAGTAGTGTTTGCTTTTTTCATGACACTCTAAAAAAGTAGTGATGAAGGTAGTGACAGTGGATCCCAGACTATAACACTACACATGTACCCAACACATCCAATATGAAAAATACAGGGCTGGAGCTTAGTAAACTGGCTGACAAATACCTAATTTGTAAAAGGATTCTTACTTTATAAAATGATTCACCAGCAGAGTTCTTTAAATAGTGAATTCCTCTTAGTGCATTCCAAATATGGTTTTAAATATCAGAATTTTTCAGAGGTATCACTATATCAAAAAAGGTATACTTGACAATTTGCTAGTAATAATAAAAATAGCATGATTCAATAATGAATGAATTACACTTACATACCATAAACAATGAAAGCATTTTACATCATTTACTAAACTGACAACTTATACCACCCTCTACTGAGGCAGACTGGAAGTGTATGTATTTGTATGAAAATGTATCCTTTTATACAGAATACAGGAACAAAATAAAAATGAGGCTAAAGTTCACCTGCATGAAAGTGAAAAACTACCTGTATACCTCGTAATTTCTCAAATTTATAGCTGAATATTTTAATTGTTTCTAGAAATCTCTGAAATTTAAAATCTATCTAGTTACCAATTCTTTAAGATACTTTACCTACAACATTCTACTTTATTAAAAAAAAATAATCCTAAAGGGTTGGTTTTATTATTTCCATTTTACAGATGAGGAAACTGTGGTTCAGAGTGCCTGTGAGTAGGCCAGATTGTCAAGAGGGGAAGCCAGGGATGGAAGGTAAGTCAGAGGTCCTCTGACTTAAAAATCCCACATTTCTTCTTCTACTGGCTACTGCCTCTGGCCATCACCTATAACTCCATTTCCTTTTCCTACTTAGCAGTAGGTGGGAGCTATCAAAGACTGACAGAATCACTTACCAGGACGAGTAGATCCCTTTAACAGCTTGTTCCTGTTCACTCCAGCGGGCTGCATTTTCATACTTGCAAGCTTTGCCACCACATGCCATAGAACAGGCCACGTGTCCAGGAATGACATGCCGCAAACGCTCTCCAACTTTTGTATATTTTGGCGTTGGACGTCCTGAATTTCCTAGAACATACGAAGAAGGGAAGATTTAAAGTCCTACTCTCCAAATGGAACAGTAACAAGGGAAAGAGCTTCCAATTTCTCTCAGGATTGCATATGACAAGTTGGTGCTAAATCCCCTTCATTTTGTCAGGAATAAAACTGTTTCCCTTTCATATAAGTACACTATCCTTTACTTCAGAAAAGGCCTTTGCACACAAGAATCTCCATATGGGGTACTGGTAATGAAAAGGAAGAAACTGTTACAGCAGATCTTCTACAAAGAAATGAGTTTTACACAAGAACTACATTTTTAATGAAAAAAACATAAAACATTCAAGCATTTTTATCTATTACATGTCTACTGAATCTCTTAGCATAACAGACAATAAGTATAATGTAGAATTCTCAAAATTTTTAAAGGTATAAACACAGCATAGCTTCTTCACAATCATATTTAAACTCAAAGGTGTGTCAATCTTTAAGAAGAAAAGGAGCTTTACTTTTTCTCTCGGGGCAAGTTGGGTTTCTCTCAGCACAGCTGACAGAGGACATGGCCACCATCACCTGGAGAGAGGACGAGGACAGCACCTTGGCAGCAGAGCTGCGCCGCCCCTGCTGCAGCCGCAGGATAGGGTCGGAGGCAGAGTGGCGACGACCCTCAAAAAAGGAGCTGAGGAATGGCACAGCGGAGAGCCTCCGGGGTGGATCCTGCATGGTGCTGGGCTTCCAGGAGGGAAGAGCTGGAGGCGAGATGTCAGCGCCAGCCTGCTCCATGATGAAGTTACACTGAGATGTGAGCATCACTCTGCGTGATCTAACCGCTGTTCAGGATAGGCTGACTTGTTTCCATAGTGACAAACAAAGAAAGTACTGATTCCCACTCAGATCTGTACAAGCAAAATCCCTTATGAATGGATTGTGTTTTGAACAGATTGTTCAAATATAGGGAACAATAACATGTATTTTAAATAGATTATACCTAAAATGTGACTTTTCTACTGTTTCTCAAATACCTTCAAAAAGATCTGACTGCTCAGAGAATTGTATCTAAAATATTGTAATGAATTTAGAAAAATGTCTTTATGATGCAAACACACACATTATTAAAATACCTAAATTTTGTTCTTCCTTTCATATCTATTCTCTGAACATTTTGAAAAATATTCTCTTTCTACTCCTCTCTGGAAAAGGGCAGATAAAAAGTCAATTGTAATAAAGTGGGACATATTAGATATCTCTAACATTATTAAAACATAATTTTTCAAAACCAAAAATCCCTCTATTTTTTGTTTAGTTGCTATATCATATCTGACTCTTTCACAGTCTCATGGACTATAGCCTGCCAGGCTCCTCTGTCCATGGGATTTCCCAGGCAAGAATACTGGAGTGCACTGCCATTTCCTTCTCCAGGGAATCTTCCTGACCCAGGGACTGAACTCACATCTCCTGCACTGAAGGTAGACCCTTTATCAGTGGGCCACCTTGGAAGACAAAACCCTCTATTATTTTATAGAACAACTTAAGAAATGCTTGGATAGAAGAAATAAAGACATCTTGAGGGCTGGTATACTAACCAAAAGACATTTATTTTCATATTTCTATTTTCAGAATGTGAAAATCCAATTCTTGGTTATTGGATAGTTATAGCAGTCATAACTACAGCCCTCAAAAACTCAAAAGACATGCTTTTGTGTCTTTTGTTGCTGACTAAGGGGAAAAGAGAAGCTTCTATAATGTCTTGGCAGAGACATAGGAAGAAAATCCACTAAGTATCACATTTTTTAAAGGAACTGGATGAGGGGGAGGTTGCAACTTGAGGATAAAGGATATAAAGAACACAGAAACTGTAACAACCACCCATTGTCCGCCTCCTCTCTTGTTAATGTCAAACTGCAACACCCTCACCCCACCCCCTTGTCTTTTTCTCTTTCTGTTTCTCCAAATGGTATTCTGGCCATGTGCAGATGGAAACAAACCATTATCACAGATAGGGCTCTTTGCTTTGTTATGTTCTATTTTAATAATTAATAATGCTTTAAAACTTGCTCTTTTAAAAACACACCCCCATTTCTCCAAATGGATATGTTTTGTCAAATAAGATACAGCAGCTCAATTTGGTGTCTAAATTCAACTGTAGCACCCTGCCCCTATCATTTTGTAAACAGCAATGAAAAATAATTTCTTCTAATGTAGTCTATTCAGAAGGCACAGCTCCCACAGTTTGAAAGGAAAGGAAAGTACAGAGGATGTGGTGACGAAGGCATGTTGGAACCTGATGTCAAGAAGCCCTAAATGCTCAAAATAAGGAGTCTGAGTCTGCTATTGGGGAACAGGAGTCTGACTCAAGTTTCTCAGGGTTAACACTCCCTGCAAAGACAGGGATTGAAGTCAAGGACTGAGGGCCTGCTGGGACAGTAACAGTAAGTGTGGGAGCAAGATAGTACAGGCGTGGACACTGCACTGCATGCCAAGACTTCAAGTCTAAGCGAGCAGCAGCAAGACACTTAAGTCAGTAAATACGGAGTCCATAAGGAGAAGGTGCCAGAGAAAACCCAGCAGGCAATCTCCATCTGAGATGAAATGCATGTGAGGCAGCAACTAGGAGGCCTCAACCAGTGAGCAGGAAATGCCTGATCTGTGCAGCTCTAAGGATATGAGAGTCCAAGTGACTCTGCTCTCAACAGTTCTGAAAATGAGAATGAAATTGATGAGGATAGGACTTGTCTGGACCAAGCCAAGGAAGGGAAGATTTTTGTATCATCTCAGGAATAATTGCTGTGAAATGTTAAGAACTGGGCTGGCCTCAAATAAATATGCAACCACTTAGTGGACTCAGTTACCAGACAGGGACACTGAGTTTGGGCTTTCAGTAAAGTGGAGTTGAAGGCAAACAGGAATCCAAAAGGTGACTGCAGCCCTCCCTCTCAGCATATTCTTGCCTTGCTCACTCACCTGGGGCACCCAGGGGTGCTGGGATACACTGGCACTCTCTGGTGGTGAACTGGAGTGCTCCTCACCTGTGGGCACGACAGACAGGGCAGAGGCCTCCACTTCCCCAAGACATGTCAGAACTGTCAACCTCACTATTGCATGCTCCAAACTATTCCTTGAAAAAATGCCCAATTCATAGCTAAATCCACCTTTAAAAATCAGTTATTTATGCCAAATGACATTACAATAGGGAAGAGTACCTTTCATTCCACCCCTAAACTCATCTTCCTTTCAGTATCTGTCCACAGACACATGGATTTTCTACATATTTGTAGTCATAATTGCAAATAATTTCCCCTGCTTTTTCTAAGGAGCATAGCCAACACCTTCCCATTTTGCTTTAGTCTTCTCATTTTCATTTAGTGGATGCACAAGAATTTGATGCATTATAATTTACCCAGTCATTCTTTAGTTGTTGAATATTTAGGCTATTATCAATTACATTGTTTAAAAATAAGGTATTATATATTTTCAGGATTAAAATTTTTTATTTCTATTTTTTCCTTCATTAAACTAGAGATGATATGACTGGTATGCAAGGCTCATATTTTTATTTACTTGAGTCTTTACATGTTTGAACAACTAACTTTATAGAAGCAGAAAGGAGTAATATTTTTTAGCAAATCACAGGTTTTTCCTGAGGTCAGAGAGGAACACAGCATTAAAATAAATATCAAGAGATGCTGTCTCTAATAAGCTATTTTGCCAACCTCCGTGACCTCAGAAATCCATACCTCCACATAACCATGTTTTCGTTCACAGAATGTTGCCAAAAAACAATCATGCCATGACTTTAAAGGGATTATCTTTTAATTCATGGAATAAAACATATTAGAACTTGTACCAAATTAGTACAAGTTGGTCTTTCTTTTGTGTATTATTTTTAAAAAGTTATTTTATTCATTTTGTGGATCAATTTAGTTACTAATACTCACATTTTTTGTTTCACACCTCTGTAAGACTTTGTATTACATCCAAAAACCAATTAAAAATTTTAAATTGGGATGAATCATATAGATTGCTAATGATGAATTGTTCAGACTAACATTTTAATATTTAAATTATCAATAGGAAAAAGTGAAGCCTTTTCTTTAAATCAAAGGAGCAACAAGACTACTTAATTTCTAATATTTTTCATGTTTTATATAAAATGGAAGTGTTTTAGAGCAAGAGCAATTTTATGAAGGGCCATATTTTCAATAGACACCTAAAAGCTAAAGAAACTTTTTTCTGACAGCCACAGAGATAGGCTGTTGTTGTTCTTGTTCAGCTGCTCAGTCATGTCCGACTCTTTCCAACCCCACAGACTGCAGCACGCCAAGCTTCTACGTCCTTCACAATCTCCTGGAGCTTGCTCAAACACATGTCCATAGAGTCTCATGTCCATTTAGTCACGTATCTATGTAGTCTCAGTCCTAAGTCAATAAAGGAGTCATTTCCAGGAACTAGACTAGAACGCCGACTTTTCAGCTTCTTTTTTATTCCACTTTTTGTGACAGGAGGCTCATTTCTCACAAGGCAGTTAACTATTCAACTGTTCGACAGCTCAAGATATTTTCTACTGTTGAGTCATAATCCATTCTCTGTAAACACTGGTCTTGGTTCCCCCCTGTGAAAATGAAAGTCGCTCAGTTGTGTCCGACTTTTTGCAACCTCACAGACTATACAGTCCATGGAATTCTCCAGGCCAGAATACTGGAGTGGGTAGCCTATTCCTTCTCCAGGGGATCTTCCCGACCCAGGAATTGAACCAGTGTCTCCTGAATTGCAGGTGGATTCTTTACCAACTGAGCTATCAGGCAAGTTAAAAATGAAAAATAAAGCATCTCTCTGACTTGCAAGGTTTTCAAATATCTGAAGACAGAACTTCTCCAAGACTCCCCCAATTGCAGTCAAATCTTAATTTTTACAAACATTAATAGTCATTGTTTCCAGATCCTTCACTATAATTCACTTTCTTCAGAGAGCCCCCTAGCCCCTGCCTTCCCTTTACAGATAAACTTCTAAAAAGAAAATTTGACTTCATTTGCTATTTTCATTTGTGACCTGTTTCATTCTTGCTAAGGTCTCTGATGGTCCTTTTTATAGTTTTTGTCTTATTTTTACTGCTTAGCACACATCCAACAGAGTTGAACAATTTAATTTTAATTTTAAAAATATTTGGAAAGGATTTTACTTTTTGATGCATCTCAAACTTATAGAAAAGTTTTAAGTATAATACAAAGAATTTTTTTTTATTGAACCATTTGAGAATAAGCTTCAGATATGCTGCTCCATTATTCTAAATAAGTTAGTGTACATTTCCCATAAAAAATTCTCCAAAATTCCCCCAAATCAGAAAATTATAATTGATATATTATTAGTTGCCCACTATGCCAAAGCCTTTGACTGTGTGGATCACAATAAACTGTGGAAAATTATGAAAGAGATGGGAATACCAGACCACCTGATCTGCCTCTAGAGAAATTTGTATGCAGGTCAGGAAGCAACAGTTAGAACTGGACATGAACAACAGACTTGTTCCAAATAGGAAAAGGAGTTCGTCAAGGCTGTATATTGTCACCCTGCTTATTTAACTCATATGCAGAGTACATCATGAGAAACGCTGGACTTGAAGAAACAAGCTGGAATCAAGATTGCCAGGAGAAATATCAATAACCTCAGATATGCAGATGACACCACCCTTATGGCAGAAAGTGAAGAGGAACTCAAAAGCCTCTTGATGAAAGTGAAAGTGGAGAGTGAAAAAGTTGGCTTAAAGCTCAACATTTAGAAAACGAAGATCATGGCATCTGGTCCCATCACTTCATGGGAAATAGATGTGGAAACAGTGTCAGACTTTATTTTGGGGGGCTCAAAAATCACTGCAGATGGTGACTGCAGCCATGAAATTAAAAGACGCTTACTCCTTGGAAGGAAAGTTATGACCAACCTAGATAGCATATTCAAAAGCAGAGACATTACTTTGCCAACAAATGTCCATCTAGTCAAGGCTATGGTTTTTCCAGTGGTCATGTATGGATGTGAGAGTTGGACTGTGAAGAAGGCTGAGCGCCGAAGAATTGATGCTTTTGAACTGTGGTGTTGGAGAAGACTCTTGAGAGTCCCTTGGACTGCAAGGAGATCCAACCAGTCCATTCTGAAGGAGATCAGCCCTGGGATTTCTTTGGAAGGAATGATGCTAAAGCTGAAACTCCAGTACTTTGGCCACCTCATGCAAAGAGTTGGCTCACTGGAAAAGACCCGGATGCTGGGAGGGATTGGGGGCAGGAGGAGAAGGGGACAACAGAGGATGAGATGACTGGATGGCATCACTGACTCGACGAACGTTGAGTTTGAGTGAACTCTTGGAGTTGGAGATGGACAGGGAGGCCTGGTGTGCTGTAATTCATAGGGTCGAAAAGGTCGGACACAACTGAGCGACTGAACTGAACTTACTTCCTGTACCTAGATATTTTCCCCCTTTCGATTTAGCGAGTTTTCAACAATAATTTTTTCAAATGAATTTTCAATCCCCTTATCTCTTTCTTCTCCCTCAGGAATCCCTATTATGTGTAAATTGGCATCTGCTGCTGCTGCTGCTAAGTTGCTTCAGTCGTGTCCGACTCTGTGTGACCCCATAGATGGTAGCCCACCAAGCTCCCCGTCTCTGGGATTCTCCAGGCAAGAACACTGGAGTGGGTTGCCATTTCCTCCTCCAATGCATGAAAGTGAAAAGTGAAAGTGAAGTTGCTCAGTCGTGCCCGACTCCTAGCAACCCCATGTACTGCAGCCTACCAGGCTCCTCCGTCCATGGGATTTTCCAGGCAAGAACACTGGAGTGGGTTGCCATTGCCTTCTCCTAAATTGGCATCCCATAGGTCAAATATGTTGGTTTTATTTTTTCTTTTCATTTGTCCTTTTGTCTGCTAACTGTGATTGGGTGATTTCCATTATTCTATCTTCCAGCTCACTAATTCATTCTTCAGAATTAATTTGCTCTTTTAAAAAAATTTTATTTATTTTCTTTGGAGGCTAATTACTTTACAATATTGTGGTGCATTTTGCCATACATCAACATGAATCAGCCACAGGTGTACATGTGTCTCCCCATCCTGAACCCCCAACCCACTTCCCTCCCCACCCCATCCCTCTGGGTTGTCCCAAAACACCAGCTTTGAGTGCCCTGCTTCATGCATTGAACTTGCACTGGTCACCTGTTTTACATATGGTAATATACATGTTTCAATATACATACTGTCTCAAATTGTCTCACCCTTGCCTTCTCCCACGTCGAAAAGTCTGTTCTTTGCATCTGTCTCTTTTGCTGTCTTGCATATAGAGTCATCATTACTGTCTTTCTAAATTCCATATATATGCGTTAATATACTGTATTGGTGTTTCTCTTTCTGTTTCTCCTTCTTACTTCACTTTCTGTAATAGACTCCAGTTTCATCCACCTCATTAGAACTGACTCAAATGCGTTCTTTTTTACAGTTGAGTAATATTTCATTGTGTATACATACCACACATCCTTATCCATCATCTGCTGATGTACATCTAGGTTGCTTCATGTCCCAGCTATTGTAAACAGTGCTGCAGTGAACACTGAGGTACATGTCTCTCTTGCAATTCTTGTTTCCTTGGTGTGTATGCCCAGCAGTGGGATTGCTGGGTCACATGGCAGTTCTATTTCTAGTTTTTTAAGGAATCTCAACACTGTTCTCCATGGTGGCTGTACTAGTTTGCATTATCACCAATAGTATAAGAGGGTTCCCTTTTCTCCAAACCCTATCCAGCACTTTTGTAGTTCTGTCCATTCTGTCCAGCGTGAGATGCTACCTCATTGTGGTGTTGATTTGCATTTCTCTGATAGTGAGTGATATGTTTGTTAGCCATTTGTATGTCTTCTTTAGAGAAATATCTGTTTAGTTCTTTGGCCCATTTTTTGATTGGGTTGCATTGAGCTGTATGAGCTGCTTATATACTTTGGAGATTAATTATTTGTCAGCTGTTTCATTTGCTACTATTTCTCCCATTCTGAAGGCTGCCTTTTCACCTTGCTTATAGTTTCCTTCATTGTGCAAAAGCTTTTAAGTTTAATTGGGTCCCATTTTTTTATTTTTGTTTTATTTCCATTACTCTGGGAGGTGGGTCATAGAGGATCTTGCTATGATTTATCTCAGAGAGTGTTCTGCATGTTTTCCTCTAAGTGTTTTATAGCTTCTGGTCTTACTTGTAGATCTTTAATCCATTTTGAGTTTATTTTTGAGAATGGTGTTAGAAAGTGTTCTAACTTCATTCTTTTACAGGTAGTGGACCATTGTGCCAGCACTTGTTAAAGAGATTGTCTTCTCTCCATTGTATATTTTTGCCTTCTTTGTCAAAGATAAGGTGTCCATCATTTCTGTTCAATTGCTCAGTCATATCCGACTGTTTGCGACCCCATGGACTGCTGTACTCCTGGCCTCCCTGTCCACCATCAACTCCCAGAGTTTCCTCAAACTCATGTCCATTGAGTTGGTGATGCCATCGAACCACCTCATCCTCTGTCATCCCTTTTTTCTCCTGTCTTCAATCTTTCCCAGCATCAGAGTCTTTTTCAATGAGTCAACTCTTTGCATGAGGTGGCCAAAGTATTGGAGTTTCAGCTCCAGCATCAGTCCTTCCAATGAACACTCAGGACTGATCTCCTTTAGGATGGACTGGTTGGATCTCCTTGTACTCCAAGGGACTCTCAAGAGTCTTCTCCAACACCATAGCTCAAAAGCATCAATTCTTCAGTTCTCAGCTTTCTTTATAGTCCAACTCTCACATCCATACATGACTACTGGAAAAACTATAGCCTTGACTAGACAGACCTTTGTTGGCGAAGGAACATCTCTGCTTTTTAATATGCTGTCTAGGTTGGTCATTACTTTCCTGCCAAGGAGTGTCTTTTAATTTCATGACTGCAATCACCATCTGCAGTGATTTTGGAGCCCCTCAAAAAATAAAGTCTGACACTGTTTCCACTGTTTCCTATCTATTTGCCGTGAAGTGATGGGACTGGATGTCATGATCTTAGTTTTCTGAATGTTGAGCCTTAAGCCAACATTTTCACTCTCCTCTTTCACTTTCATCAAGAGGCTCTTTAGTTCTTCTCCACTCTCTGCCACAAGGGTGGTGTCATCTGCATATCTGAGGTTATTGATATTTCTCCCAGCAATCTTGATTGCAGTGTGTGCTTCATCCAGCCCAGTGTTTCACATGATGTACTGTGCATATAAGTTAAACAAGCAGGGTGACAGTATACAGACTTGACATACTCTTTTCCCAATCTGGAACCAGTCTGTTGTTCCATGTCCAGTTCTAACTGCTGCTTCCTGACTTGCATACAGATTTCTCAGGAGGCAGATCAGGTGGTCTGGTATTCCCATCTCTTTCAGGATTTTCCAGAGTTTGTTGTGATCCACACAGTCAAAGGCTTTGGCATAGTCAATAAGGTAGAAATAGATGTTCTTCTGGAACTCTCTTGCTTTTTCAATGATCCAGTGGATGTTGGCAATGTGATCTCTGGTTCCTCTGCCTTTTCTAAATCCAGCTTGAACATCTGGAAGTTCACGGTTCACGTATTGTTGAAGCCTGGCTTGGAGAATTTTGAGCATTACTTTGCTAGCATGTGAGATGAGTGCAATCGTGTGGCAGTTTGAGCATTCTTTGGCATTGTCCGTCTTAGGGATTGGAATGAAAACTGACCTTTTCCAGTCCTGTGGCCACTGCTGAGTTTTCCAAATTTGCTGGCATATGGAATGCAGCACTTTCACAGCATCATCTTTTAGGATTTGAAATAGCTCAACTGGAATTCCACCTCCTCCACTAGCTTTGTTCATAGTGATGCTTCCTAAGGCCCACTTGACTTCATATTTCGGGATGTCTGGTTCTAGAGGAGTGATCATACCATTGTGATTATCTGGGTCATGAAGACCTTTTTTGTACAGTTCTTCTATGTATTTTTGCCACCTCTTAATATCTTCTGCTTCTGTTAGGTCCATCCCATTTCTGTCCTTTATTGTGCCCATCTTTGCATGAAATGTTCCCTTGGTATCTCTAATTGTCTTGAAGAGACCTCTAGTCTTTCACATTCTACTGTTTTCCTCTATTTCTTTGCACTGATCACTGAAGAAGGCTTTCTTATCTCTCCTTGCTATTCTTTGGAACTCTGCATTCAAATGGTATATCTTTCCTTTTCTCCTTTGTTTTTTGCTTCTCTTCTTTTCACAGCTATTTATAAGCCCTCCTCAGACAGCCATTTTGCTTTTTTGCACTTCTTTTTCTTGGGGATGGTGTTGATGCTTGTCTCCTGTACAATGTCATGAACCTCTGTCCACAGTGCATCAGGCACTCTATCAGATCTAGTCCCTTAAATCTATTTCTCACTTTCACTGTATAATCATTAAGGGTTTTGATTTAGGTCATACCTGAATGGTCTAGTGGTCTTCCCTACTTTCTTCAATTGATGTCTGAATTTGGCAATAAGAAGTTCATGATCTGAGCCACAGTCAGCTCCTGGTCTTGTTTTTGCTGACTGTATAGAGCTTCTCCATCTTTGAATGCAAAGAATATTTTCAATCTGATTTTGATGTTGAACATCTGGTAATGTCCATGTGCAGAGTCTTCTCTTGTGTTGTTGGAAGAGGGTGTTTGCTATGACCAGTGCATTCTCTTGGCAAAACTCTATTAGCCTTTGCCCTGCTTCATTCTGTACACCAAGGCCAAATTTGCCTGTTACTCCAGGTGTTTCTTGACTTCCTACTTGCATTCTAGTCCCCTATAATGAAAAGGACAAAGTTTTGAGGTGTTAGTTCTAAAATGTCTTGTAGGTCTTCATAGAGCCATTCAACTTCAGCTTCTTCAGTATTACTGGTCAGGGCATAGACTTGGATTATCGTGATATTGAACGATCTGCCTTAGAAACAAACAGAGATCATTCTATTGTTTTTAAGATTGCATCCAAGTACTGCATATCAGATCTTTTGTTGACTACGATGGCTACTCCATTTCTTCTAAGGGATTCTTTCCCACAGTAGTAGACATAATGGTCATCTGAGTTAAATTCACCTGTTCTAGTCCATATTAGTTCACTGATTCCTAAAATGTTGACGTTCATTCTTGCCATCTCCTGTCTGACCGCTTCCAATTTGCCTTGATTCATGGACCTAATATTCCAGGTTCCTATGCAATACTGTTCTTTACAGCATTGGAACTTGCTTCCATCACCAGTCACATCCCACAACTGGGTGCTGTTTTTTCTTTGGCTCTCTCTCTTCATTCTTTCTGGAGTTACTTCTCCACTGATCTCCAGTAGCATATTGGGCACTTACCCACCTGGGGAGTTCATCTTTCAGTGTCATATATTTTTGCCTTTTCATACTGTTCATGGGGTTCTCAAGGCAAGAATACTGAAGTGTTTGTCATTACCTTCTCCAGTGGACCACATTTTGTCAGAACTTTCCACCATGACCCGTCTGTTTTGGGTGGCCTTACAGGGCATGGTTCATAGTTTCATTGAGTTAGATATGGCTGTGGTTCATGTGATTAGATTGGTTAGTTTTCTGTGATTGTGGTTTTCAGTCTGTCTGCCCTCTGATGGAGAAGGATAAGAGGCTTATGGAAGCTTGGGATGATGGGAAAGAGTGACTGAGGGGGAAACTGGGTCTGGTTCTGAAGGGCGGGGCCATGCTCAGTAAATCTTTAATCCAATTTTCTGTTGATGGGTGGAACTGTGTTCCCTCCCTGCTATTTAGTTCAGTTCAGTTCAGTTCAGTCACTCAGTCCTGTCCAACTCTTTGCGACCCCATGAATTGCAGTACGCCAGGCCTCCCTGTCCATCACCAACTCCCGGAGTTCATTCAAACTCATGTCCATCGAGTCAGTGATGCCATCCAGCCATCTCATCCTCTGTCGTCCCCTTCTCCTCCTGTCCCCAATCCCTCCCAGCATCAGGGTCTTTCCCAATGAGTCAACTCTTTGCATGAGGTGGCCAAAGTATTGGAGTTTCAGCTTTAGCATCAGTCCTTCCAATGAACACCCAGGACTGCTCTCCTTCAGGATGGACTGGTTGGACCTCCTTGCACTCCAAGGGACTCTCAAGAGTCTTCTCCAACACCACAGTTCAAAAGCATCAATTCCTCGGTGCTCAGCTTTCTTCACAGTCCATCTGTCACATCCATACATGACCACTAGAAAAAACATATCCTTGACTAGAGGGATCTTTGTTGGCAAAGTAATGTCTCTGCTTTTGAATATGCTATCTAGAGTGGTCATAACTTTCCTTCCAAGGAGTAAGCGTCTTTTAATTTCATGGCTGCAATCACCATCTGCAGTGATTTTGGAGCCCCAAAAAGAAAGTCTGACACTGTTTCCCCATCTATTTCCCATTAAGTGATGGGACCAGATGCCATGATTTTCGTTTTCTGAATGTTGAGCTTTAAGCCAACTTTTTCACTCTCCACTTTCACTTTCCTCAAGGGACTTTTTAGTTCCTCTTCACTTTCTGCCATAAGGGTGGTGTCATCTGCATATCTCAGGTTATTGATATTTCTCCCGGCAATCTTGATTCCAGCTTGTGCTTCTTCCAGCCCAGTGTTTCTCATGATGTACTCTACATATAAGTTAAATAAGCAGGGTGACAATATACAGCCTTGACGTACTCCTTTTCCTATTTGGAACCAGTCTGTTGTTCCATGTCCAGTTCTAACTGTTGCTTCCTGACCTGCATACAGGTTTCTCAAGAGGCAGGTCAGGTGTCGGGTATTCCCATCTCTTTCAGAATTTTCCACAGTTTATTGGGATCTACATAGTCAAAGTCTTTGGCATAGTCAATAAAGCAGAAATAGGTGTTTTTCTGGAACTCTCTTGCTATTTACCTGGGGCCAAACCATGGTGGAGGTAATGAAGATAATGGTGACTTCCTTCAAAAGATGCCATGCATGGACTGCTAAACTCAGTGTGCCAAACCTTGCAGCAGGCCACACACCTCCACTGGAGACTCCTGGAAACTCACAGGCAAGTCTGGGTCAGACTCTTGTGGGGTCATTGCTCCTTTCTCCTGGGTCCTGGTGCACAATGTTCTGTTTGTGCCCTCCAAGTACCTATTTCCCAGTCCTGTGTAAGTTCTGGCAGCTCTATGGTGGGGTTAATGGTGAACTCCTGCAAGAGGGTTTATGCCATACCCAAGTCTGCTGCACCCAGAGCCCCTGTCCCTGTGGCAGTCCACTGCTGACCCTTACCCCCACAGAAGATGCTCAAGCACAGTTCTGTCTCAGTCTCTGTGGGGTCCCTGGGTCCTGGTGCAAACAAGATTTGTTTGAGCCCTCTTAGCATCTCTGGCAGGAATGGGGTTTGATTCTAAACATAATTCGCCACATCTTGCTGGGGCTTCTCTCTTTTGCCCTTGGACTTGGGGTATCTCCTCACAGCTGCTCCAGCACCTATCGTCTTACTGGGGTTTCTCTGACTTGGACATGAGGTATCTCCTCACAGCCGCTGCTCCTGATCTGGGACGTGGGGTATCTCCTCACAGCTGCTCCAGCACCTATCATCTTACTGGGGTTTCTCTGACTTGGACATGGGGTATCTCCTCACAGCCGCTGCTCCTGATCTTGGACGTGGGGTATCTCCTCTCAGCTGCTCCAGCGCCGCGCAGCCGCCACTCGCCGCTCCAGCGCCGCACAGCCGCTGCTTGCCACTCCAGCACCTAAGGTGTCCATAAGTGCGTGGATTTATCTCTGGGCTTTCTATTTTGTTCCACTGATCTATATTTCTGTCTTTGTGTCAGTACTATACTGTCTTGATGACTGTAGCTTTGTAGTATAGTCTGAAGTCAGGCAGGTTGATTCCTCCAGTTCTATTCTTCTTTCTCAAGATTGCTTTGGCTGCTCAAGGTTTTCTGTGTTTCCATACAAGTTGTGAAATTATTTGTTCTAGTTTTGTGAAAAATACTGTTGGTAACTTGATAGGGATTGTATTGAATCTATAGATGGCTTTGGGTACTATACTCATTTTCACTATATTGATTCTTCAAATCCACAAACATGGTATATTTCTCCATATATTTGTATCATTTTTTTATTTCTTTTATAGTTTCTATATATAGGTCTTTTGTTTCTTTAGGTAAATTTATTCCTAAGTATTTTATTCTTTCTGTTGCAATGGTAAATGGGATTGTTTCCTTAATTTTTCTATTTTCTTAGTGTATAGAAATGCAAGGGATTTCTGTGTATTAATTTTATATCCTGCAACTTTAGTATATTCACTGATTAGCTCTAGTAATTTTCTGGTGGTGTCTTTAGGGTTTTCTAAGTAGACGATCATGTCATCTGCAGTGAGAGTTTTACTTCCTTTCCAATCTGGATTCCTTTTCTTTCTTTTTCTTCTCTGATTGCTGTAGCTAGGACTTCCAAAACTATGTTGAATTATAGTGGGGAGAGTGAGCACCCTTGTCTTGTTCCTGATTTTAGAAGAAATTCTTTCAATTTTTCACCATCGAGGATAAAGTTTTCTGTGGGTTTGTCGTTTATGGCTTTTATTCTGTTGAGGCATGTTCCTTCTATACCTGCTTTCTGGGAAGTTTTTATCATAAATGGGTATTGAATTTGGCAAAGGCTTTCTCTGCATCTATTGAGATAATCATTAGTTTTAATCTTTCAATTTGTTAATATGGTGTATCACATTGACTAATTTGCAAATATTGAATCCTTGCATCCCTGGAATAAAGCCCACTTTGTCATGATGTATGATCTTTTTAATATGTTGTTGGATTCTGTTTGCTAGAATTTTGTTGGGGATTTTTGCATCTATGTTCATCAGTGATATTGGGCCTTTATCTGTTTTTATGTGGGAGTGCTCCTGTTCAGCATGCATGTATTCAGTATTTTGGTGCATGGGCTATATTTGGTATGGATGCCTGCCATGTCTTTCCTCAGGGTGTCCCAGCCATTATCTTCTTGGGAGAGGAGGGTGTGTGTGTTTGGTGTTATGGTGACCAGAGCCTGCAGTCAATGTTGGGGCTTGTCAAAGTCAAAGTCCTTGTTCTTTGATAGTCACAGCTCTGTTGGGGGCAGGATTTGCTCCTCAGTTGTAGGAATAGAAGCCTCCAGATCCAGTTCTAGAATGCAGTGTGAGGTAGTCGGGATTAGACTACTCCTTGTAGGAAAGAAGCTGCTGCATATTCCTCTCCAGGACTTGTCCACTGTGCTTAGTGATGTAAACTGCCACCCAGTGTATGCACCCACGAAGTACACTATTGGAGGCACTGTCTTTGGCCCCACTTCCACGGTGGGAAAGCTGGTAATTGGCTCAGATTTTGGTGCTACTTCCATGTGTGTGCAGCCACGAAGTCTGCTGCTGCTCATATTTGACTCACCTCAGCAGTAGGACTGCCAGTAGTCAGCATGGATGTCCCTCAGTCATTGCCCCCACAAAGTTGCAGGCTTCAAAACCCGCCAAAGCTATGCCTTGCATCCACTTGCACTGGTAACTGGCTCAGATTTCAGCCGCTTCCACATGTGGGCAACCTGCTGGCACCTGCATGCTCCTAAATCTTGTAGCAGCAAAATCACTCCTGCTGTTAGCACACTGAGACCAAAGCTACTACTGGCGGGCCATGCCCCTCCCTTTACAAGCTCATTGACAATGGTGCTCCTATGGCAGACCTGGGTTCCATCTTGAACACACATCCCCAGATCATATTTCAGGCCTTTTAGGCTATCTCCACATAGCCAAACCAAGTCCTGTCCCTGGGTCTGTCTGTTGAAGCTCAAGTTGCAGCACTCACCACTGCACTCATCAGCAGGGCCATGATTTGGGCTCGGAAGTGTAGCAAGTTGGCAAGGACCATCTGTGCTGGTCTTTCTCTGCCCTGTCTGCCACAAGCCTGCTGGCACACTCTCTTCTGAGCTTCTGAAGCTCCCTATCTGTCCCAGCTGACTTTTCAGATGATGAAGGAGGTTCCCAGGATGAGGGAACCATTCCTTTTTCATAGTTCCCTCCAAGGGGCACAGGTCTCATCTCAATTATCATTTTTTTCTCTCATTTTATATGTTGATCTTTCTTGCAGTTGGGGTTGTATGAGATCTTCTGCCTGCATTCAGTAGGTATTCAGTGAGAATTACTCTAAATGTAGATGTATTTTTGAGGTATTTGTGGGAAGAGGTAAGCTCCATGTCCTTCTACTCTGCCATCTTGTTTTCTCTCAGATTTTTTGAGTTAATTTTCATACATGGTAGAAGGTAAGAGTCCAACATCATTTTTTTTTTTTTTTTGCATGTGCACACAGTTTTCTCACTACTAACTGATAAAAAGATTATTTTTTTCCCACTGAATAGCCTTGGCACCCTTGTCAAAAATCACTGACCACATTTGCAAGGTTTTTTCTCCTGGGATAGCTTTTCCATTCCATTTGTTTGTATGTCTTTCTGTATGCCAATACCACACCATTTTAACTACTGTATCTTTGTAGTAAGTTTTGAAGTCAAGATGCAAGTTCTTAAACTTTGTTCTTGTTTTTCAAGATTATTTGGTAATTTGGGGGTCTTTCAATAGTCCATGCAGATTTTGGGGTGAATTTTTCTATTTCTGCAAAGAAATCATTGGGATTTCTGATAGTGACTGCATTGAATCTGTAGATTCTGTTGGGTTGTACTGACATCTTAGCAATTCTTCCAAATCATGAACACAGCATGTCTTTTCATTTATTTAAATCTTTAATTTTTTTTCAGCAATATTCTATAGTTTTCAACAAAGTACACTGAAAATACTGGACCCCTGACTGCCCTAAGCCCATCTCCTTTGTTCCAGAGGTTCCATGCTGAGAAAGGTAAGCCCTCAAAAAAGGATAAGAACAAACCTCAAAGACTGGCCTTGGTCAAATGAAGCTTAAAGAGGACACACCCAAAGAGACCTATGCCAAAAGTCATGGGTGGAAGTGGGTTTGGCTATAAATGGGCACCAGAAGGAATCTTTGTATTGATGGAACTGTCCTGTATCTTGACTATAACAATGTCAGTATACTGTCTGTGAAATAGTACTATATTTTGTAAGATGGTTACTGTTGGTAGAAACTGAGTAAAGGGTAAATGAGATATTTTTGTACTATTTCTTACAACTGCATGCTAGTACTTAATTATCTCAATATTTTAATTAAAAATGTATATACAATCAAAGAAAAAAGTCACAAGGCAGGCTAAGTGAGGGTGATTTAGCAGAGGTCAGAGCTAACACAGGAAGATATCTAATAGCATATGATACACGATCTGGCAGGATGTAGGCCCCATGTGAAAAAAAAAGAGCTAAACTAGATGATGGCTGAGCAGGTCTGGGAGACTGGTTATGAAAACGAGGGCTGAATAAATAAGCAAACATATTGGGGATAATAAGAGCCAGGTTTCTCACTCTTGGAGAAAAAAATTGTAAACATAAAAACAGGCAAAACTAGAATGATGGTATAGTGTTGGATTAGAATATGAAGTACCAATATGAATCCATGGTTTTCAATATGCCTAGATAAAAACAAAAGTAACTACAAGTGTATACACATACATGCATATATACATACACTAACATAAGTTGCCAAAGATTATAGTATCATATTTGAGCACCAAACAAATGATAGTAAAGGATGATATTCCACTGAACAAAGTAGTAATCTACACTGAAATAACTAAACAAATAAAAGCTAAGGGAAAGTTCTTCCTCACAGCAGAATGCTAACTAAGAAATGCCAAAGGAAAGAAGGAATTAGAAAATCTCCATTCAGTTATCTGTGATAGTAGTAATTAAAAGCTGAAACTACTGAGTAAAAGCTGGATGAGGACCAGGATATATACAAGGTCTCAGTGGATCTCTCCATAAAATGTTGGGAAAAAGAATAATGTATAATAGGTAAATCTTTGGCAGATACAACTTTACTGATGTGATCAAACTTAACATTTCCAGTTTTATGACAAAATGGTATCTTGAATTGCTTGACAGGATGGAGAATACAAAAAGCACAGAATCACTTCTGTGATATTTCTGCCAAAAATTTCAATCTTATGATGAAACAGTAGACAAACTCAAACTGAGAAACACACTGCAAAATAACTAGCCTGTAATCTTCATAAAGGTCAAGAAAGGACTAATTATGGTCACTAAAAGAAGTTGAAAAAACATGACAAGTAACCTTTTGGTACTAAAAGATATTACAGACAGTTGATAAAATCTGAATGAGGGTCTCCGGTTGAAAAATACATAGAAAATTTTTTGTGCTTTTCTGTATGTTGGAAATGATTTCAAAATAAAAGAAATGACATTATAAGAAGAGGGACAATCTGACAACATGAGAATTCTGATGAAAGAATATAGCACCTTCTGTGAAATATCATGCCAATAAAAAAACCTGACTATAGACTCTACATCTTTCTATCAATTCAATTTATAGTAAATAGTATTAGGATATAATCAGCAAAATATAGTTTATGGCAAAATCTACAGAGTAAAAAATCTGATTTCCTCAATAAATAAAGTGTAAGGAAAAAGAGATTGTGGGAAATCCAAATTTAAAAGAGATGTAAGATATATCTCAATCATGTATGATGTATGAAATCACATATACTGCTGGATCTCAATTTAAAGATACATCTATGAGACAAGTAGAAATCTTAGCAATGTTTAGATATCTAAGAGACTATTGTTAACTTTTTTAGTTATTGCAATGATGATATACAGTTAATGAATCAAATGAAGTAATATGGAGGTAGGGGAAATGAGTGGAGGAAGATAGTGACCTGATAGGTTAAAGTTGGGTGATGATACCTACTTAGGGGATGGTACCTCCTTAGGGGATGGTACCTCCATGGCAGGTGGGTGGTACCCACCTGGAAATCTTTATTGTACTCTGTATACTTCTGGGAATATTTGAAATTTCCCCAAAATAAGTTTTCCCCTCCAAAAGTAGTAGAACCAAGATTGTTTAATTCCAAAGCTAATTCAATATTTACTGAATTTCTAATTTTCCTTTAAAAATCATTTAAGTATTTTATTTATATACCCCTTAGTTAGAATTTCTCATCACCTATTAGTCAACATTTAAAAAATATACTAGCCTTATCCCAATGTTAACTTAATAATGTATAACTGACTGTCTTCATAAATGAGATGCACTTTAGGAAAGTTACATATAAAGTTTTTAAAAGTTTTTCTAATTTTTCCTAATTAAAAATTAGGTACACTTACACAATAAGGAAGATTTTATTTTAAAAAAAAAAATGCTTTTGGAAAGGTAAAAATCAGCTTAGTGAGTGGATGACAATAGGGGTTACAACCTTCCTGGGGACATTTGGAAATGTATATGATTTTTTGATAGTCATGTGACCTAGGGACAGTACTAGATGAGGGCAAAGATACTAAATGTCTTCAATGCTAAGGGCTCTCCTGTACAATCAAGAGTTGCTTTGCCTCAAAAGCCAAGAGAATCCCAAGTGAGAAACACCAACTAAGACATAACGTTCCAATTGAAGAAAGGGAAAAAGGCTAATCGAATTCTTACATTCATTAACTGTAAAGTACATAGGGGAAAACCCCTCTACCAGAGAAGCAACAAACTGACACCATTATGAAAGCATTTGTTTTAGATACCTCTTCTTTCTAAAATCAGGGAGATGAATATGTAGTTAAGTCTGGCACATAGAAGTTGTCCACAGATGGTAGTTATCAGAAGTATTAGTCCCTTTAGAGTCAGACACAGCACAGACAGATGGAGGATCTATAAAGATCTGGAATTTACTTTTAAAGCTTTTTATTTTATATTGGAGTATAGCCAATTAACAATGTTGTGACAGTTTCAGGTAGACAAGGTCAGAAGTGCAAAACATTGGTTTTCTTGATGAAAGACAGCTCTCTCTGGTGGAGTGGATAGATTCTAATAAGAAGCATAACCAACTTCACGAACCAATTATTCCCAGCAAGCATTTAACTCCAATACCTTTAGACCTTTATTTCTTAACTTCTTCTTATATTATCAAATCCATACTCAGAAGGGGAAAATCCTTCCAAGATCCCTAAACAGGAGCACTAAAATGAACTTGAGCAAAATCCAAAGTAGGCAGTAAGAAAATCATACAAGGGGTACTGCCAAGAAAAATTATTCAACATGTTTCTTGGTTAACTGCTAGTGGTAGTAGCAAGACCAGTGATGCCAAAGTGGCAGGAAATCGGGTTGTACTTCCAGCTCAGAGCTTTCAACAGTAGGAAAGAGAGAGGGTGAGTGTGGCAGTAAGAGTTTGAGTAACATCACCTTTCCTTTCCTGGGAAGCTTTGTAAGAATCAGAACTGTAAGGCCATGACAGAGAGAAAAAGACAGAGAAGAAGGGCTAGCATGCCTCTGAATGGGCTTTATAAGTGACACTGATGAGTAACAGAAGAATGAAATGAAAGATCGAACTGCAAGCAGGTGCTTGATGAGAGGAACAGCCAGATAATTTAAGAGGAAAATGAAGGAGACAAACATTGTTTTCAACATTGCTCCTTAAAAGACTAAGGAGAGAGTGGCCAAGATGGCAGAGTAGAAAGACCCTGAGCCTACCTCCTCTCATGAACACACCAAAATCATAACTATATGCAGAAAAAGCATGGATGAAAAAGACTGGAACCTACCAGAAATGATCTTCTACAACTAAAAACAGAGACAGAACCAAGAGATGGGTGGGATGGGTGGACTCAAAATATAATCAAATTGCATACCACAGGTGGATGATCCTGGAGGAGGACATGGCAACCCACTCCAGCATTCTTGCAGGGGAAATCCCATGGACAGAGGAGCCTGGAATGCTATGGTCCATGGGGTTGCAAGGAGTTGGACATGACTGAAGCCAACTGAGCACAGGTGGATGACCCACCAACTGGAGAGTAACTATACTGCAGAGTGAGTAAGTGTTCTAAATCCTACATGGGGCTCCACAGCCCTGTATGATAACCCTCCAGAGCATTTGGTTTCGAACACCAGTGGGGCATTTCAGGAGCCCCAAAGAACTGTGGGAAAAGAGACTTTACTCTTAAGGGAAACACATAAAATCACACACACCAAGATCCAGGGCAAAACTAGTCATTTGACAAGAGCCTGAGCCAGATCCACCTGCTGGTCATGGTGAATCTCCTGCAGAGGTCAGGGCAGCTGTAGTTGACCCTCTTTGGCAGTCACACTTGGCAACATTCTTCCAGGTGAATACTACTGTTGGTAGCTGCCATATTGGCTGACTAGTGGTAAAACGGGCTTCATCCAACAGCCTGTACGGACTAGAGCTGGGCTACCTCAGGCCAAACAACTAACTGTGGAGGGACACAGAACACTCCTAAGCAGACAGGCTTTCCAAAGACTTCCTGAGCCCACAGCCACCTCTAAAATATGCCCCTGACATGGCCCTTCCCACCATTGGGCCAGGACCCAGCTTCACCCACCAGTAGGCAGGCACCAGGCCTTCCCCCCAGGAAGCCTGCACTAGTCTCTAGAATAGCTTCACTTACCACAAGGAGCAGACACCAGATCAAAGGAAACAATAATCCTGCAGCTTGCAGATCCAGGACACTCACAGAAGGCCAGATCGTACCTTGGGAGCAGCTGGGCTCTGGCTGTGTCCACTACCAGGCCAACACAAGCTTCAGGACATCTCAGACTCCATAACCAAGTCCAGGAACCAACCCGCCCACCCCTACCACCAACTACCTGAAGCAAGTTCTGGGATCCCTGGTCCTATAATCGGACTCCAGGAACTGGCTCTGCCTACCAGTAGACCAGCACTAACCACAGGATCTGGCTTTAACAACCAGTGGCCAAGCAACAGCCCTGGAGTCTTCGGGACCTGGTTTCTGCCACCAGTGAGCCAGCACTAGCCATGAGGCTCCCTAGGGTTCTGTAGCCAGCTGCCTTGTGACCAGACCTTGTGCTGTCTTGCTAAACAGCAACCAGCAGCATTTGGACAATGCGGGGTCTGAAAGCCAAATGGGCTAGGGGCCAATAAAGCCTACAAGACTGTACATATAGCCCCCATAACAGAAGAACCCACACACCCATCTCAGGGAGAAACCCTAGAGCATCTAGCTTAGATGACAAGAGACAAATGTACTGCTGAGACACATAGGACATCTCCCACAGGCCACTTCTCACAGGTCAAGAAACATAACTAACTTACCACATACATGAAAATACAAATAACAACTTACACAAAGTGAGATGGCAAAGGAAAATGTTCCAGATGAAGGAACAAGATAAAACTCCAGAAGAAAAACTAAGTAAAGTGGAGACAGTCAATCTACTCAAGAAATAGTTCAGAGGAGCAATCCTAAAGATGATGGAAGAACTTGGGAGAAGAATGTATGCACAGAGTGATAAGTCAGAAGTTTTTAAACAAAGTCTTAAAAAATATAAAGAGTGACCAAACACAGTTAAAGAATGTAGTAGTTGAAATGTACACTAAAAGAATTTAATAGCAGACTAAATGATACAGAGGAATGGATCAGCAAGCTAGAAGACAAATGGTGGAAATCACTGGCTCTGAACAGAAAAAAGAATAAAAAGAAAAGACGGCAATTAAAGAGATCTCTGAGACAACATCAAGTGCAATGATATTTGCATTATAGAGGTCCCAGAAGAAGACAGAGAGAGAAAAGGCCTGAGACGATACCTGAAGATATAATAGCTGAAAACTTTCCTAACCTGGGAAAGGAAAACATTCACTCAAGTCTAAGAAGTGCAGAGTCCCACCAGGATTATTCCAGAGGAAAACACCAAGCAAGACATCTTGCAATCAAAATGACACAAGTTAAAGAGAGAATATTAAAAGTAGCAAGGAAAAAGCAACAAGTTATATACAAAGGAACTCTCATAAGTTTATCAGCTGATTTTTTAGCAGAAATTCTGCAGGCCAAAAAGGAGTGGCAGGAAGTACTTAATGTGATGAAAGGGAAAAACCTACAACCAAGAATGCTCAGCAAGGCTCTTGTTCAGATTTGATGTAGAAATCAAGAGTTTTACAGACAAGCAAAAGCTAAAAGCTAACTTTTAATTTAAAAGTTAAATGTAAACTGACTGAATGCTCCAAGCAAAAGACACAGAGTCCCTGAGTGGAAACAAAAACAAGTTCCATAAATATGATGCCTACAAGAGACTCACTTGAGATCTAGAGACACATACAGACTAAAATGGGACAGGAAAAGTTATTTCAGGAAAATGGAAATCAAAAGAAAGCTGGAGTAGCAATACTTACACTGTTACAACAAAGCACACAATGATCCAGGGAACAAACGAAGAAGAAGATTTACAAATTGTAAATATATGTACTCAACATAGGAGCACCTAAATACATAAAGCAAATATGAATATACATAAAGGAAGAAATTTACAGTATCACAGAAATACTAAGGGACTTTAAATCCCCACATCAATGGTAACAACACTTACATAAGGGTATAAGATTAGATATCAATTACAAGGAAAAAAAAGGTGTAAAAAACACAAACAAATAGAGGCTAAACAAAACACTTCTAAATAATCAAGCACTCACTCAGCAAGCGAAACTACAAAAATGATGAAAAGACAACATGTAGAATGGGAAAATAACTGCAAATGAAGCAACTGATAAAGGATTAATTTCTAAGACATATAAGCAGCTCATGACAGCTCAATATCAGAAAAATAAACAACCTAAACAAAAAATGGGCAAAAGACCTAAACAGGTATTTCTCCAAAGAAGACATACAGATGGCCTATAAACACATGCTGCTGCTGCTGCTAAGTCACTTCAGTCGTGTCCGACTCTGTGCGACCCCATAGACAGCAGCCCAGCAGGCTTCCCCGTCCCTGGGATTCTCCAGGCAAGAACACTGGAGTGGGTTGCCATTTCCTCCTCCAATGCATGAAAGTGAAAAGTGAAAGTGAAGTTGCTCAGTTGTGTCCGACTCTTCACAACCCCATGGACTGCAGCCTACCAGGCTCCTCCGTCCATGGGATTTTCTAGGTAAAAGTATTGGAGTGGGGTGCCGTTGCCTTCTCCGATAAACACATGAAAGATGCTCAAAATGGCTTATTATTAGAGAAATGTAAAGCAAAACTACAGTGAGGTATCTTCTAATACCAGTCAGAATCACTTCAGTTCAGTCGCTCAGTCACGTCCGACTCTTTGCGACCCCATGGACTGCTGCACACCAGGCCTCCCTGTCCATCACCAACTCCCAGAGCTTACTCAAACTCATGTCCAATGAGTCAGTGATGCCATCCAACCATCTCATTCTCTGTCGTCCCCTTCTCCTCCTGCCCTCAATCTTTCCCAGCATCAGGGTCTTTTCAAATGAGTCAGTTCTTCACATCAGGTGGCCAAAGTATTGGAGTTTCAGCTTCAACATCAGTCCTTCCAATGAATATTCAGGACTGATTTCTGTTAGGATGGACTGGTTGGATCTCCTTGCAGTCCAAGGGACTCTCAAGAGTCTTCTCCAACACCACAGTTCAAAAGCATCAATTCTTTGTTGCTCAGCTTTCTTTAAAGCCAACTCTCACATCCACACATGACTACTGGAAAAACCATAGCCTTGATTAGATGGACCTTGTTTGGCAAAGTAATGTCTCTACTTTTTAATATGTTGTCTAGGTTGCTTATAACTTTTCTTCCAAGGAGCAAGCATCTTTTAATTTCAGGGCTGCAATCACCATCTGCAGTAATTTTGAAGCCCAAAAAAATAAAGTCTCTCACGGTTTCCATTGTGTCCCCATCTATTTACCATGAAGTGATGGGGCTGGATGCCATCATCTTAGTTTTCTGAATGTTGAGCTATAAGCCAACTTTTTCACTCTCCTCTTTCACTTTCATCAAGAGGCTTTTTAGTTCTTCTTCACTTTCTGCCATAAGGGTGGTGTCATCTGCATATCTGAGGTTATTGATAGTTCTCCCGGCAATCTTGATTCCAGATTGTGCTTCATCCAGCCCAGCATTTCTCATGATATACTCTACATATAAGTTAAATAAGCAGGGTGACAATATACAGCCTTGACGTACTCCTTTCCCTATTTGGAACTGGGCTGTTGTGCCATGTCCAGTCCTAACTGTTGCTTCCTGGCCTACATATAGGTTTCTCAAGAGGCAGGTCAGGTGGTCTGGTATTCCCATCTCTTTCAGGATTTTCCAGAGTTTGTTGTGATCCACACAGTCAAAGGCTTTGGCATAGTCAATAAAGCAGAAATAGATGTTTTTCTGGAACTCTCTTGCTTCTTTGATGATCCAACGGATGTTGGCAATGTGATCTCTGGTTCCTCTGCCTTTTCTAAATCCAGCTTGAACATATGGAAGTTTGCAGTTCACACATTGTTGAAACCTGGCTTAGAGAATTTTGAACATTACTTTACTAGCATGTGAGATGAGTGCAACTGTGTGGTAGTTTGAGCATTCTTTGGCATTGTCCGTCTTAGGGATTGGAATGAAAACTGACATTTCCAGTTCTGTGGCCACTGCTGAGTTTTCCAAATTTGCTGGCATATTGAATGCAGTACTTTCACAGAATCATCTTTTAGGATTTGAAATACTTCAACTGGAATTCAATTACCTCCACTAGCTTTGTTTGTAGTGATGCTTCCTAAGGCCCATTTGACTTCACATTCCAGCATGTCTGGCTCTAGGTGAATGATCACACTATCATGATTATCTGGGTCAGGAAGACCTTTTTTGTATACTTTCTCTGTGTATTCCTGCCACCTCTTCTTCATATCTTCTGCTTCTGTTAGGTCCATACCATTTCTGTCCTTTATTGAGCCCATCTTTGCATGAAATGTTCCCTTGGTATCTCTAATTTCTTGAAGAGATCTCTAGTCTTTCCCATTCTATTGCTTTCCTCTATTTCTTTGCATTGATCACTGAAGAAATCTTTCTATCTCTCCTTGCTATTCTTTGGAACTCTGCGTTCAGTTCAGTTCAGTTCAGTTGCTCAGTTGTGTCTGACTCTTTGCAACCCCATGAAGTGCAGCACACCAGGCCTCCCTGTCCATCACCAACTCCCAGAGGCCACCCAAACCCATGTCCATTGAGTCGGTGACACCATCCAACCATCTCATCCTCTGTCATCCCCTTCTCCTCCTGCCCTCAATCTTTCCCAGCATCAGGGTCTTTTCAAATGAGTCAGCTCATGACATCAGGTGGCCAAAGTATTGGAGTTTCAGCTTCAACATCAGTCCTTCCAATGGACACCCAGGACTGATCTCCTTTAGGATAGACTGGTTGGATCTCCTTGCAGTCCAAGGGACTCTCAAGAGTCTTCTCCAACACCACAGTTCAAAGCATCAATTCTTCAGCACTCAGCTTTCTTTATAGTCCAACTCTCACATCCATACATGACCACTGTAAAAACACAGCCTTGACTACATAGACCTTTCTTGACAAAGTAATGCAAATGGGTATATCTTTCCTTTTCTCCTTTGCCTTTTGCTTCTCTTCTTTTCTCAGCTATTTATAATGCCTCCTCAGACAACCACTGCCCATTTCTTTTTCCTGGGGATGGTCTTGATCACTGCCTCCTGTACAATGTCACGAACCTCCGTCGATAGTTCTTCAGGCACTCTGCCTAACAGATCTAATCCCCTGAATCTATTTGTCACTTCCACTGGATAATCGTAAGGAATTTGATTTAGGTCATATGTGAATGGTCTAGTGGTTTTACCTTCTTTCTTCAATTTAGGTCTGAATCTGGCAATAAGAAGTTCAAGATCTGAGCCACACTCAGCTCCAGGTCTTGTTTTTGCTGACTGTATAGAGCTTCTGAAACTTTGGCTGAAAATAATAGAATCAATCTGATTTCAGTATTGTCCATCTGGTGATGTCCATGTGTAGTCTTCTCTTGCGTTGTTGGAAGAGGGTGTTTGCTATGACCAGTGCATTCTCTTGGCAAAAACCAATCAGAATGGTCATTATCAAAAAGTCTACAAACCTTAAATGTTAGAGAGGATATGCAGAAAAGGGAACCCTCCTGCAAAGCTGGTGGAAAAGTAAACTGATACAGCCATTATGGAGATTTCTTAAGAAGCTAGGAATAAATCTACCATATAACGCAGCACTCCCACTACTGGGGATATACCCTGATAAAACCACAATTCAAAAAGACACACATAACCCAGTGTTCATTGCAACACTACTTACAATAGCCAGGACACAGAAGGAACCTAGATGTCCATCAACAGATGAATGGATAAAGAAGATGTACATATATACAATGGATTATTAAGCCATAAAAATAAATGAGCTTCCCTGGCAGCTCAGCTGGTAAAGAATCTGCCTGCAATGTATGAGACCTGGGTTCAATCCCTGGGTTGGGAAGATCCCCTGGAGATGGGAACGGCTACCCACTCCAGTATTCTGGCCTGGAGAATTCCATGGACTATATATATAGTCCATAGGGTCATGAATTTGAGTTAGTGGTAGTGAGGTAGATGAACTTAGAGCTTGTTATACAGAGTGAAGTAAGTCAGTACATATCATATAGTAAATGTATATATACAGAATTTAGAAAAATGATACTGATGAACCTATCTGCATGGGAGTAATGGAGACACAGATGTAGAGAATGGACTTGTGGAGATAGTGGGGAAGAAGAGGGTGGGACGAATGGAGACAGTAGCATTGACATATATACAGTATCATGGGTAAAACACATAGCTGGTGGAAGTTGCTATAGAACACAGAGAGCCCAGCCCAGTGCTCTGGATGACCTGGTAGGGTGGGATGGGGGAGGGGAGGGAGGCTCAAGAGGGAGGTGATATATGTATGCTGCTGCTGCTGCTGCTGCTAAGTCGCATCAGTCGTGTCCGACTCTATGCGACCCCATAGACGGCAGCCCACCAGGCTCCCCCGTCCCTGGGATTCTCCAGGCAAGAACACTGGAGTGGGTTGCCATTTCCTTCTCCAATGCATGAAAGGGAAAAATGAAAGTGAAGTCGCTCAGTCGTGTCCGACTCTTCGAGACCCCATGGTCTGCAGCCTACCAGGCTCCTCCATCCATGGGATTTTCCAGGCAAGAGTACTGGAGTGGGGTGCCACTGCCTTCTCCAATTTATGTATAATTATGGCTTATTCAAGTTGTTGTATGGCAGAAACCAACACAAGATTATAAAGCAATTTTCCTCCAATTAAAAAATAAATTTAAGAAAAAATAAAATAAAGTATAAATTAATAAGAAAAAAAAAGAACTATTACCTTTCATGTTTGCAGCATATCCACTGTTATTCGCCAATGTAGAATATGGTTGTTCATTTTGAGGCAAGGCTCCTGCAGCCATGGTAGTCTGTTGGAGAGAAAAGATTACTTTTTGAAGTTTTGCCTATGGAATATTTATTTGCTAATCACCTAAAATGTGCTAGTCTTCTACTGTCTAATACAGCAGTCATTAGCTAAGTGGTTACTGAGCATTTAAACTGTGGCTAGTATAGATCTGAGATATGCTATAGATATAAACTATAAGATTTTGGAGAATGGCACAAAAAATGTAAAACATTTAATTTTTTATACTGATTTTACATTTAAATATTTTAAAATATATTAGGTTAAATAAATTATTAAAATTATTTTTCTGATTCTTTTTGTTGTTACTGGAGAATCCAAATTTGAATATGTAGCTCATATAATATTCTACTGGACAGTGTTGTGCTAGACTGTAAGGAAATGATAGAAAAAAATAAGACCTACTCTTCCTGTACATTTATAGACTGTTGGGAAGATAAGATGTAGACACAAATAATGCTAACGTGCTAAGTGTCACAAGGCAGTCTGGGACAAGCAAGAGGGCTGCCCAATTTGAGGGCAGGTGTAATGCTTAAAAAAGGAATTTGTACTTGAACTAGGCTCAAGGGGTAACATTTATTGTGGACAGGATGGTACACTACGCAATTAAACAGAATCCCTCCTTCTTTACTAATTCAATTCAGTGAGAGTTACTGAATTTATGACTTTACAGTTAACAGTATTCATCTATCTCATGGTAAATTATATGGCTAAGTAACCATTGTGTTGCTATGGTTTCCACTGAGGAAAGTTAAGTAAATCTTTTAACGTGTCAAAAAGCAAAAATCATCACTTTTCTGAAGCCCCTATTATGTGTCAGATTGTGAAATAAACAAAACACATATTGATTTCTGCTCCCTGGTTCCTGACACAGAGCAACTAGACACCTGTAAATTCCTAAGTGATAAGGACTTTAGGAGACTCTTTGTTCTAGTTCTAATGGGGTAACTCTTAACTCTAGGTGGGCTACTGGATGGCTCCTGGATGGGGGCTGGTCACCAGAAAGCCATGATTAGAAACTTGGAATTTTCTAGAAGGGGAGAGTTAATGGCGATACAGCAGAAAGTCACATACAGTACTAAATTTTTTTTCCTAAATAACGATCTTAATATTTTTCTTTGAAAAGCCATGTTTATTGTTTGAGCATCAATGACTAGGGGATCAAAGACTAATTTTTATGTGATTGTTAATTTTTAAAAAATGCTTTAAAAATCTGTTGAAAATTTTGGCACCAGTAAACTAAGTGGTAATTAACACACACACACACAGAAGTCACTCAGTCGTGTCCAACTCTTTGCGACCCCATGGATTATAGCCCACCAGGCTCCTCAGTCCATGGGATTTTCCAGGCATGAATACTGGAGTGGGTTACCGTTTCCTTCTCCAGGGGATCTTCCTGACCCAGGGATTGAACCCGGGTCTCCCGCATTGTAGGCAGACGCTTTACCGTCTGAGCCACCAGGGAAGCCCCAGGTGGTAATTAAATACAGTCTTAATATTTTCCTTGGAGCATTTATTTTTGTGGAAAAAAAAAAAAAAAACACTTCACAAATTTCAGTGACCCTCTGACAATTTCAAATTCACTAAAATTTTATTTCTAAAATCAAGTTTTATATGTTCAATAGGTATAAAATTTTCAAGTCCTACTTGATGAAACGGTCTCCCTTCAAAAGAAATACAGAAATTAAAATCATAGATGTACTCTACCATGAAAGATAAAAGAAATTCCTGCAATATTCATATCACAAATCTGGTATCATACTAATATGAAATTTATAATGTACATAATATTTCAAACAAATATTAGACAAAGACAAGAAGTCAATGGACTAATGGAACAAGTTGTTCCAGGAAACTCATTAGCAAAAATTTAATTTAAAAGAATACCCACTAAGATCAGATTTACAATATTTTTACCATATTACTTTTCAAAATTCTGGACCTTTAAAACATATTTTGACCCCCAAAAAACAATTATCACCATTTTAGAACCATGGGATTTTTAGAGCAGTCAGAATTGTTGTTCGGTAGATGAGGAGTTATGAAGCATGTCCCAGGTGATCCAGCATGTGGTGACAAGACAGACCTCCCTGTCACTTTTTCTGTTAAGTCTTTCCTGAAGCCACCCTAAGCTCTTCAGCTGTGATGTAATAAAATGTGACTACTGGACTGGCTCCCCTGCACACCATGGGGTCTCAAAAGGAGAAGCCATGACTTGCTCTTCTCTGATGTAAGGGACACATTCACTGCATACATATCTCTTGAGGTGAAATGGCATATTAGACGACTTTCATGGATCTAACACCTAAAACCCATTGAAAACATCACTTTAGGAACTTCCCTGGTAGTCCAGTGGTTAAGACTCCACACTTTCAATGTAGGGGAAGGGGTTTGATCCCTGGTCTGGAAATTAAGATCCCATGTCGCTAAGAGTTGGATACGACTGAGCGACTTCACTTTCATGCATTGGAGAAGGAAATGGCAACCCACTCCAGTGTTCTTGCCTGGAGAATCCCAGGGACGGGGGAGCCTGGTGGGCTGCCATCTATGGGGTCGCACAGAGTCGGACACGACTGAAGTGACTTAGCAGCAGCATGCTGCACAGAGTGGCCAAAGAAACAACCCCCAAAATGGCTTTAAATAGTGTTGAATTAATCTTATCCCTTTGGGTAGTAAAAAGTACAAATAAGATCGTGGACTATATTAAAACTTTCTTCTCAACTTGGCCCTCAGAAACTCAAATTTGTGAGGAACCTCAGAAGTCCTCTATTAGAATCCTAACCCATATGAGCATTCTCTCCACAATGTCTTTGAAAATTAACAGTGACATCATCACATAATTCTAGTAGAAAACTCTTTTTATGTGGCTACTCTGTAAATATCTGCTCTGAGACCACACAGAATAATAAACCCTTTGTTCCACATATCTAAAGCTGGCTAGCGATCATGTACTCTCGCATTACATCTTCCCAGACTATCCACCCGCAGATCTTCTCCTCCACATTTTTCATATGTAATGGTTCTAGACCTCATAGACATGGATGCCCTTTCTATTTAAATTCTATAGTTATTCATATCCTAGTACCCAGAGCTGAGATCTAACCCTCAGATGGGCTGTAATCATCAAAAATTAAAACAAAAACCATCAGCTCCCCTGTCTGCACAGTGTATGTGGTTTACTATCACATTAGTGTTTTCAGAAGTCCCAAGACACATCAAGACACTTTTTTAAAAAAAGGCTAAAAATGATTTGCAATACATTTTGAGGTTAAAAAGTGGACCTTCAAACACAGATAATTAAGCATATATAAAAGTTTACAAAGAAATAAATGGTACAGAATGAAAAGTCTCCATTCTTATCTCCCATCCCAACTTTTACTCCCCAGAGGTAAAAAATGTAAACACTGGGTTTAGTTCTTCCAGGGGAAATGACTACATGTATACTTCTGGTTATTATTTTATCATCTTTAAAATGATTCACCAAAACAAGAAAACTGGCTCATTTACTCTACCTACCTCCCACCATGCCAAATCTTTCTCCACCAAACATACCAAAACATTTTTAATTCTTCTGATTATCTTTGTAATTTTAAGTAACATCGTTTAACCATATTTTATTCTATCAGCTTTAAACAGTATCTTGATTCTTACCTTGTAAAATAAGAAAAGTAATTTTATCTGTACTATTCCATTTCACCTTTCCTCTCCACTTCCAAGTTCTGCTATTTCATTTCCTTTTAAAAAAAACAATTTTTAATTTTAAGCTTTAGCTAGTTAAGATCTAGCTAAAGCTTAAAAGCTTAAAAATTAAAAGTAATTGAAAAAATGATATAGGTAGAAGAACTTGGAAGTGGAGGGGATCTATATCATTTTTTAAATGATTTTTAATTTTTATACTTTAGCTATATCTGCAATTGGGCATTCCTGGGGGGTCAGCAGTAAAGAATTCACCTGCCAATGCAGGAGATGCAGCTTTGATTCCTGAGTCAGGAAGAACCCCTGGAGAAGGAAATGACAACTCATTCCAGTATTCTTGCATGTAAAATTCCATGGTCAGAGGAGCCTAGCGGGCTACAGTCCATGGGATTGCAAAAGAGTCAGACATGATTTAGCAATTGAACAACAAAAAATACCTGTAATCAAGTTTTCCATGCCTTGTCTTCCATGCCTTGTCTATAGGCTTATTCTAATATGCAAGACAAAATACAAAATAATTATTTTGTGTGTTAGATATTATATACATGTATTGTGTGTGCATGCATTCATGGTAAGTCACTTTAGTTGCAAGTCTTTGCAACCCTATTCTCCAGACAAGAACACTGGAGTGGCTTGCCATTTCATTCTCCAGAGGCTTGATCCCACCCAGGGATTGAACCTGCATCTCTTATGTCTCCTGTATGGGCAGGCGGGTTCTTTACCACTAGCGCCACCTAGGAAGCCCATTTGTATCTGTAGGGCTATCAAAAGTATTCAGTGCAGATTCCCTTTCATTCTTCGTGCAGTTGTTGATCACGTGCCTTCATCTAAACTCTAGTAGCTCAAGTACTAGTAGCTCTAGTACTGTTTAAACTCAGTTCCACTGGTTTACAAATTAAACAGCTTTCCTGTTTGCTTGAACAACCAGTCATACTTTTATCCTGTTTTACTTAATCCTTCTTTCTCCACAAGGAAATCCTCATTACTTATTCAATAGGTCTCAATTACTCACTTTTTCCTGCCTCATTAGACTAGTTATCTGAAATTAGTATGGCAGCTCCACAACTGCCTTCATTTTAGGCTAATTTAGCCCATTGCTTAAGGCCACAACTTTGTAAGGCTTCCACCTGATGCTCTGGGTATCATGAGGCTTTTCTTCTCTGACTGGTGGGAACATGAACTATTTCCAGCCCCATGAATGCCCTGGAACTGTTCTGTCTACTTCTTCCTGTATCTCTCCCTAGTCTTGGGTAGTCTGTGCAGATCAGTACTCAGCCAAATACTCTAGGCCAGCAAAAACTTGAGGGTCCTCCACATGTTTCTATAGCCTCTCTTCATGCTACTCCCTTCTCTCCAACATACTACACTGCAACTTCTAGCCATCCTGGCTCTCTACACATCTCCAAGAAGACTCTGTTTAGGTACTCCCCATACTGCAGCATGCAAACTGCTTCCAGGGAGGCAGCTGGTGCAACCTGAAGCTCACCATGTTTGCTTGTCCTCTCTCAAAGATCATGATTCCAAGCTGCCTGTTTTTCAATGTCCAAAACCATTTTTACATATTTTGTCTAGTTTTATAGTTATTTCAGGCAGGATGGTGATTCTGGTCTCTTGTTATTTCATCTTGGTTGGAAGCAGAAATCCCCCTTGGCTCTCTTCAAATAACTCAAATCCAGGAGAACTCTGCAAAAGTGCTCATTTGTGCACTGACCCTCCATCAGTTCAGTTCAGTTCAGTTCAGTTGCTCAGTCATGTCCAACTCTTTGCGACCCCATGAATCGCAGCACACCAGGCCTCCCTGTCCATCACCAACTCCCGGAGTTTACCCAAACTCATGTCCATCAAGTCAGTGATGCCATCCAGCCATCTCATCCTCTGTCATCCCCTTCTCCTCCTGTCCCCAATCCCTCTCAGCAGCAGGGTCTTTTCCAATGAGTCAACTCTTCACATAAGGTGGCCAAAGTATTGGAGTTTCAGCCTCAGCATCAGTCCTTCCAATGAATACCCAGGAATGGTCTCCTTTAGGATGGACTGGTTGGATCTCCTTGCAGTCCAAGGGACTCTCAAGAGTCTTCTCCAACACCACAGTTCAAAAGCATCAATTCTTCGGCGCTCAGCTTTCTTCACAGTCCAACTCTCACATCCATACATGACTACTGGAAAAACCATAGCCTTGACTAGACGGACCTTTGTTGACAAAGTAATGTTTCTGCTTTTGAATATGCTATCTAGGTTGGTCATAACTTTGTTTCCAAGGAGTAAGCATCTTTTAATTTCATGGCTGTAATCACCACCTGCAGTTATTTTGGAGCCCCCCAAAATAAAGTCTGACACTGTTTCCCCATCTATTTCCCATTAAGTGATGGGACCAGATGCCATGATCTTCGTTTTCTGAATGTTGAGCTTTAAGCCAACTTTTTCACTCTCCTCTTTCATCAAGAGGCTTTTGAGTTCCTCTTCACTTTCTGCCATAAGGGTGGTGTCATCTGCATATCTGAGGTTATTGATATTTCTCTGGGCAATCTTGATTCCAGCTTGTGCTTCTTCCAGCCCAGCGTTTCTCATGATGTACACTGCATATAAGTTAAATAAGCAAGGTGACAATATACAGCCTTGACGTACTCCTTTTCCCATTTGGAACCAGCCTGTTGTTCATGTCCAGTTCTAACTGCTGCTTCCTGACTTGCATATAGGTTTCTCAAGAGGCAGGTCAGGTGGTCTGGTATTCCCATCACTACTTTCTCTTCCATCTTCCAGATACATAGTGATCTGCCAAAATTTATACATGTATTTTTGGGAGAGAATTTGCAGGGATTGTATTAATAAGTGCCTGAGATATTAGAAGTATGGTATATTCTTCCTAGACTCTCAAAGCACTAGCACTCCAACGTGCATCAGAATCACCTTGAGTGCTTATGGAAAATGCAGATTCTTTGGCCCATCCTCAAAATGATTTATTAAATTTGGTCTAACAATTTCTATCATCAACTTACACTCCAGCTCATTCTGGTAAGAGGCTTTCTGCCACACTTAAAGAAATTCAATCAAAATGATTAGATTCTATACAGCAATTATGATAAAAGCTTCTGTGGCTAAAAAATTTAAGTTTGTATGGGGAAAACAGATGCAAGCCTAAGTCTATGAGTGAACCTATGTAACCTATATATTTTTATGTTTATGAATAATAACACATACACTTACTTAATGCCAAGCCCTGTTCCAAATGCTTTATATATCTCAACTCATAATATCCATGACAATATTATTAGATGAGTATCACCATTATTTCCATTTTAAAAAATTATTTTTTAGAGCAGTTTTAGATACATAGCAAAACTGAGTAGAAGGTACAGAGATTTTCCCCTAAACCCCTGCCCTATTTCCCACATGCCCAGCCTCTCATTATCAACACCCTCCCACCAAAGTGGTACATGTGTTATAATAGAAGAACCTACACTGATACGTCATAATCACCCAGAGTCAATAGTTTACCTTAGGATTCATTCTTGGCATTGGACACTCTTTGGAACTGGACAGATGTATGACATGCATAGGTTTCCCAGGTGGTGCTAGTGGTAAAGAACCCACCTGCCAATGCAAGAGACACCAGGAACCTGGATTTGATCCCTAGGCTGGACAGAGCCCCTGGAGTAGGAAAAGGCAACCATTCCAGTATTCTTGCCTGGAGAATTCCATGGACAGAGGACTGTGTGGGCTACAGTCTATGGGGTTGCAAAGAATCATGATATGTATCCATTATAGTATCATACACAGTACTGTGTCTGCCCTAAAAATCCTCTATGCTCCACTTAGTTACGCTCTACACCCCATCCCAGTAATAATTAATCTGTTCACTGTCTCCATACTTTGGCTTTTCCAGAATGCAATATAGTTGAAATCATACATTATGTAGCCTTTTCAGATTGGCTTTCACTTACTAATATACAATTAACATCTTCCATGTCTTCATGGCTTGAAAGTGCATTTCTTTTTAGTACTGAATAATATTCCATTCTCTATATGTACCATAGTTTATTCACTCACCTACTGAAGAACAACTTGGTTGTTTCTGAGTTTTGGTACTTATGAATATAGTGGCTATAAACATCTGTGTACAGGTTTTTGTGCAGACAAAGGTTTTTCAGCTCCTTTGGGTAAACATCAAGGAGCATGACTGCTGGATTATACGGCAAGAACATGTTTAGTCTGTACATTATTTCTATTTTACAGATAGGAAACTAAGGCAAAGTCAAGTCAAACAATTTGTCTGAAGTCATAGCTATTATCTGAACTGGGATTTGAGCTGGGATTTGAATTTACATAGTTCAGCTCCAGAGTTTGTGCTCTTAACCACTATACATACAGCTTTTCAACAATAAAGACAGACCTTAGTCTGCTACACTATGCATTGGAACTTAACTACACTGGATTCTGCACCATTTATAATTGCTTCCCTTTCAAGAAACTCTTCAGAGCTCCTTTCCACAGTAGTATTTTCAAATTTGTCTTGCTCTGTGCAGACAGTCTGTCAATTCTTCCTTCCAAATCTTCATTCACTGCTATACCAAAGACAAGTATCAACAACACAGCCCTTTTACATATTTTATGTTCCCCCCTTCCAACAGAAACAGAAAAGAGCTAAACATAATGTTACAAAATCTAAACATATTTTCAATAGAGTTGTTGGCACTTACTGGCTTTGTGATCTTAAGCACACTTACTAACAGCTCTGAGACTATCTGCTCTCTAGAAGTTATAAAGATTACCTGAGAGCCAGTACACAGATCTAATTCCATACCTGATTGATAATACAGTCTGTTTTCAACACAGAAGCCAGAATGATCTTAACTTCAGATGGATCGTGTCACCGTCCTCTTCAAAACCCTTCTAGTCACCCTATTCACATTTTAAACCAGCTCTCTTTCCCTGTTCCGTTTTTCTCCTCAGGACTTGTGAAGAAAATATATCTAAGCACATTACCTAATTTACTTATTTATCCCATTTACCATCTGCCTTTCTCTACCCAATGAAGTCATAGATTTTTGTCTGCTTTGTCAACTACTGTGTCTTAAAAGCCCAGAAAAGGGCCTGTTATGTAGTAGATGCTCAAAAATTTGTTGAATAAATATTGGGTTGGCCAAAGAGTTCAATCATTTGCAGTGTTGTTTGCTATTCAGTTGCTAAGTCATGTCCGACTTTTTGAGACCCCATGGAATATAGCACCCTGTCCTTTACTATCTCCCACAGCTTGCTCAAATTCATGTTCACTGAGTCGGTGATACAATCTAACCATCTCGTCCTCTGCTGTTGCCCTCTCCTCTTGCCTTCCACCTTTCCATAAGGGTCTTTTCCAGTGAGTCAGTTCTTTACAGCAGGTGGTCAAAGTATTGGAGCTTCAGCTTCAACATCAATCCTTCCAATGAATATTCAGGACTGATTTCCTTTAGGATTGACTGGTTTGATCTCCTTGCAGTCCAACTGACTCTCAAGAGTCCAACACTACAGTTCAAAAACATCAATTGTTTGACACTCAGTCTTCTTTATGGTCCAACTCTCACATCTGTACATGACTACTAGAAAAACCATAGCTTTGATTATATGGACCTTCTGTATCATTCTTTCTATATCAAACTATATTGTTCACAATATCTTATAGAAAAGCCCAAATGAACTTTATGGTCAACCCAATATATACCACACCACCATCATTTAATCTCTCTGAACCTCAGCTTTTTCATCTGTAAAGGAAGAAGAGTAATCATGCTTTACTTATCTCAAGATTGTTGCTAAGAGCCTATCAAATAAACGATAGCACCACTACACAAATGCAAGAAATGGCATTCTATCTTAACTTCCCTGATCACAGTGACATTTCCAACATCTTTTCAATTTGCAACTTGAAAAATTTGTGTTCCTCCTAATTCCCTAAGGAGTGTAGCTTTTTTTTTTTTTGCCAAATATGCATGATGACAATAAATTCAACCCTCAGCCCAAATTTTCTCCCCTTTAGGATGCTTTCCCTAATGCTAATTACACATTCTATTCACATCCCCTCATCATGAAGGGCTGACAAGATTTATCTAGTGGCTCAGATGCTATAAAAAATAGATTCTTAATACCACAGTATGTAGTATTTTGTCCTTAAAAGAATTAATGCACTCCTTATGACTCCTTATGTAGTAAAACAAAATAAAACCATGTTTCTTTTAAACTCTAAGTCCTCAACTGTGAATCCCACCTCTGAGTCTGTATCCTCAACAAAACAACAACAAAAAACCCTAGAACTATATAAAATCCCCTTTCTCCTCAAATCACCTCTGGAGAACAGGCCGGCAACATTTAAGACACACCTTTTCTTTTTTTCAAATCCCTCCAGCCTTTCTAACTAGATAAGTCCTCAGGGAAATAACTTACGACTGCTTTGAATATACGTTATGTCTGGCAGTTTGCTATGAACCACACTGGCTTCTGTGATCTCACACCTTAAATACACCTTAGGGAAGGTCCCCAGCTCTCAGGAGACTAATCACAGATCAGAGAAAAACAACAGTACAGTATCATTCTCAGTATTTCATCATTTGAAGAAATATGCTGTTTGGTTCAGACTGTTCACAAAACATACTATGATAAAACAGGTAAGATGTTAACAATAGGTGAAACTCGTTTTCATAAGCAAGGTTTCCATACTCTTTTCCCACAAACAACCACATCTGACTGGTTATTCCTACAGGTTTCAACCATCTTCACATGAGTGCCACTACCACAGATACTTCTAAATTCATTAAAAAAAAAGTCAACAAATCCTAATTCAACACTCATCAGAATCAATTGGAGGGCTTTCCTAAAAATCCAGACTAGTCAGCCCCACCTCGAGAATTTCCACTCAGTAGGTCTGGGTGGGGCTGAGAATCTGCCTTGTTAACTAGTTTTCAATGACCCTGATGCTTTGAGAACCAATGCATTAGGTAGGCAATCTGCATTCACCTAGCAGCACATATTCTATAGATTATTGTGAAAGTGTGTCTCCTGGGTTCTATTTAGCTGCCAGAAAAATAAAACTTTCTTTTTTTTCTAACCCAATCTTCACAACCTCCTGAAATATGTTAAGAAGTTCTACATCATCAACCAGATCTAGAAAAAGACTCATGTTCCTGGGTGAGACTTGAGCATTAATGTTCCTATCAAAATTCTATTTTAAACCAAACACATTACCTGGAATCAGGGCATTGCTATGCAGGTGGTATCAGCAAGAAAGATTCTCCTTATCAGTTATTTTTAGTAAAAAAACAGCATACCACATCATTTTGCAGACCATAATTTGGATTCCTAACCAAAAGATGTTTAGTATCTGAATATTCTTTTTAGTAAGTATATAAACACTGTGGTCATATAATTACATCCACCTTTAAATACTGTGACACTGTTTAGAATTTTTAAAATAAATTGCAGTTAGTTCAACATGAAAAACTTAAAATAGTAGATGAAGCAGGGTTTACTATTCACCTTACTATCTCCATTTATTTACAGACTGAGAAGGATAACAAGATTTTACATCTTTTACATTCCTGAACTACTTCTCAAAGAAAATACTATTCTGTGAAACATATTTGAAACACTTGAGTGACAAGCTTGGATAACTTAAAACAAGGGCAGGTGTGTAGCTCCTGGGAAATCACAGGCTTAGATCAGACCTTCTATAGCAAGATACAGAGAACATCTGGTTTAAGTAGTGGATTGAATTTATACACTAGTTTCCCCTTCCTCCTAAGATCCTGGTGAGAAAAAATTTTAAAAAGGATAAGCTCACGGAGCAAGAAGCAAGAGGTTTCAATGGATTTGGGAAGAAAGAAAGCAGACACAAGTAGAGGCAACTAAAACTGAGTGGAGGAAGTTGTAGCCTAAAATATGACCATGAAGAGAGTTAACAGATAGTTATGTCTTATCAGAAAAGATGAAAGACAGTGAGATGACCATCTTCAAAGTGCTAAAAGAAATACATGGTCAACCAAGAATTATATATCCAGCTAAGTTCTCCTTTAAAAATAAAGGAGAAATTAAGGCATCTCCAGATTTAAAAACAAAGACCAAAAAAACAGATATGAGAGAATTTGTTGCTAGTAAATCTGCCCTATGAGAAATACTAAAAGAATCCTTCAGGCTGAAATGACTGACATCATAGGGCATCTATAAAGATTTCAAATCCTAAATGATGATGTTGTTAAAGTGCTACACTCAATATGCCAGCAAATTTGGAAAACTCAGCAGTGGCTACAGGATTGGAAAAGGTCAGTTTTCATTTCGGTCCCAAAGAAGGGCAATGCCAAATAATGTTCAAACTAGCACACGATTGCATTCATTTCACATGCTAGCAAAGTAATGCTCAAAATATTTCAAGCTAGGCTTCAACAGTATGTGAATCAAGAACGTCCAGATGTACAAGCTGGATTTAGAAAAGGCAGAGGAACCAGCGATAAAATTGCCAACATCAACATGTCAACAGAGAGTAACATGGAAACTTACATTACCATATGTAAAATAGATAGCCAATGGGAATTTGCTGTATGACTCAAGGAACTCAAACTGGGGCTCTGTAAAAACTGAGAGAGGTAGGATGGGGAAAGAGATGGAGGGAGGTTTAAGAGGGAGGGGACAGATGTATACCTATGGCAGATTCATGTTGATGTTTGGCAGAAACCAACACAATTCTGTAAAGCAATTACCCTTCAATTTAAAAATAAATAAATTTAAAAAAAAGAATGAACCCTAAGGTAAATGATACTTTGGTTGACTATGATATATTAATATAGGTTCATAGATTATAACAAATGTATTATTCTGGTAAGCAATGTTGGTAATGGGTGATGTATCTGTTGGAGCAGGGAATATTTGGGAAATCCCTGTAACTTCCTCTCGATTTTGTTGTGAACTTAAAACTGATCTTAAAAAACTAGTCTTAAAAATATGGACCCAAAACCATAAAACAAAAAAGCATAAATTAGATTTCATCCTCCCGCTAAAAAACTAAACTACTAATATATACAATCTACAAAAGACATGTTAGATTCAATGACACAAACAGGCTGAAAAGTAAAGGACAGGGCTTCCCTGATGGCTCAAGTGGTAAGGAGTCTACCTGCTAGTTAGTACAGGTGACACAGGTTCAATCCCTGGTCTGGGAAGATCCCACATGTCACAGAGCAATTAAGCCCCACCATCTGCAGTGATTTTGGAGGCCAACAAAATAAAATCTCCCACTGTTTCCATTTTTTCCCCATCTGTTTGCCATGAAGTGAAGGCACCGGATGCCATAACCTTAGTTTTTTGAATGTTGAGTTTTAAGCCAGCTTTTTCATTCTCCTTTTTCACCTTCATCAAGAGGTTCTTCTTTAGTTCATCTTTGCTTTCTTCCCATCAGGTGGAGGGTGAAAAGTGCTACTTCCTAAATATAACCGGAGGCAGCTCAGCTAAGAGAAAACAAAAACTTGTGCTATAGCGCCACCTATTGGAAGAGAAAAGAAAATCCTTTAATTATTTTTGAGTTATCAGAATCAGTTGAAATGAATTCTCTATTTCAAATACACCGCCAGAGGAACAACTCATGAAGCATCATGAAGAACCACAGTAACACTATCACAAAAAGAAAATGACAATTTCATCCAAAGCAAAATTAAAACTATGGAGTATTATGATCTAATAGAGAATTCAAAAGAGCTGTCATGAAGAAACTCAACAAGCTACAAGAAAACTCAGAAAGGCTCAAGTTCAGTTAGCTCAAGATAAAAATTACTGAACTGAAATAATAGTTTACCAAAGAGGTTGAAACCCTAAAAAAGAACAAGACAAATTCTGGAGCTGAAGAACTCAATATATGACATAAAGAAGGTATTAGAAAGCACTGGAAATAGAGCAGACCAGATACCACAAAAATACAAAGAATTATAAAAGAATATCACGAACAGCTATGTAACAACTAACTGGAAACATAGACAAATTTTTAGAATCATTATAACCTCCCAAAACTGAATCATGAAGACAGACAGTGAAATGGAAACATAAAAACCTCCCCCAAAACAAAAGCCCAGGACCAGAGGCTTCACATGTAAATTCTAACATTCAAAGATGATTTAATATCTATCCTTATCAAACTCTTCAAAAAAACTGAAAACTAGGGAATTCTAAGTAATTTCATAAAGCCAACATCACTCTGATACCAAAACCAAATGAAGACAACACAAACAAAAAAAGAAAATTATAGCCAATATCTCTGATAAGCAAAGATGCAAAAATTCTCAACAAAATATTAGCAAGCTGAATACAATACATTCAAAGATCACACAACCATGATCTACAGAAGCAAGGATGGTTCAACATCCTCAAACCAAACCATGATCTATCAAAGCAAGTTGATTCAACATCCTCAAACCAATCACTGTGATACATCACATAGATAGATATGTATATACAAGAATTGACTTCCCCAGTGGCTCAGATGGTAAAGCGTCTGCCTACAGTGTGGAAGACCTGGGTTCAATCCCTGGGTTGGGAAGATCTCCTGGAGAAGGAAATGGCAACCCACTCCAGTATTCTTGCCTGGAAAATCCCATGGACAGAGGAACCTGGTAGGCTACAGTCCACGGGGTCGCAAAGAGTCAGACACGACTGAGATAGATATGTATATACAAGAATACACACTACTTAATCACAAAAATAACAGAATATTGCTCAGTATAAAGATGATACTGCTCAGTATCATCTTTCAACATGGATGTACCTTAAGGGTATTAAACTAAATGAAATAAGTCAGATGAAGAAAGATAAATACCATGTAATTTCACTCATGTGAAATATAAAATAATAAAAAACTTGAATAAGTAAAACCAAATAGATATAGAGAACATAGTGGTCACCAAAGAGGAAGGGGTGATCGGGGGAGAGTGAAATAGGTAAAGGGGATCAACTATATGGTGACAGATGGAAACTGAATTTTTGGTGGTGAGCTGTAACGTACATAGTAAAAATATATTATTGTACACATGAAGCTTATATAATGTTGTAGCCAATGTTACCTCAACAAAAAGGTAATTAAAAAACAGAAAATCTGAAGAGACATGATTGAGTATGCATACACACACAAATGAAGCTTAATCCTATTCGGGGATTCAACCAACCACGGATGGAAAATATTTGGGAGAAGAACCCCAGAAAGCTCCAAGAAGCAGAACTTAAGAATCTGCTACATACCTGCAACTATTTACATAATCTTTAGCTTGTATTTACAACCATTTACATAGCATTTGGGCTTCCCAGGTGGCACTAATGGTAAAGAACCCACCTGCCAATGCATGTAGACATTAAGAGACACAAGTTCAATCCCTGGATTGAGAAGATTCTCTGGAGGCAACCCACTCCAGTATTCTTGCCTGGAGAATCCCATAGACAGAGGAGTCTGGCAAGCTGCAGTCCAAAGGGTCACGCAGAGTCAGAAATGACTGAAGTAACTCAGCACGCAGGCACGCACATACACAGCATTTACATCATATCTGTAAGTAATTTTATAGGGTTTATAAGTAATCTAGAGATGCTTTAAAGTATACGAGAGGATATGCATAGGTTATCTGCAGACATTACATCAATTTATATAAGGGACTTGAGCATCCATGGATTTTGGAATCCAAGGTGGGGTGGGGGATCCTGGAACCACTTCACTGTGAATAAGCAGGATGACTGTATTTACAACTGGAAGTTTCAACACCTGTTTCCAAGGAATTGATAAATCAGGTAGGCAGAAAATCAGTAACAATATACATGACCTGAACAGTACCATCAATCAACTTGATCCAACCGATATTTATAGAACATTCCATCCAACAACAGAAGCTCACACGGAACATTCACCAACATTCTGGTACGTAAAGCACAATTTAATAAAGATAAAAGAATACAAACCTTATAAAATATGTTCTCAGAGCATACCAAAATAAAACTAGAAATCAATAATAGATGACAGCTAGACAATTCAAAATATTTGGAAATTAAACAATGTACTTTAAATTATACATGGGTTAAGAAGTCTCAAGATAAACTTGAAAATGTTTTGAACTAAATAAAAATGAAAAGTACAACTTAATTTACACAACATGAATATACTTAATGAACTGTACACTTAAAATGGTTGTTGTTTAGTTGCTAAGTCATCTCCAACACTTTTGTGACTCCAAGGACTATAGCCCACTAGGCTCCTCTGTCCATAGGACATCATATTAACACAGAGAACAAGAAAAATCATGTGATCATATAATACATGAGCAGAAACAGTTCAACATCAATTCATGATAAAAACTCTCAAAAATTAGAAGAGAACTTCACTAAACTAATACAGATTACTTTTTAAAAATCACAGCTAACATCATTCTCTTGACTATGCCAAAGCCTTTGACTGTGTGGATCACAATAAACTCTGAAAGAAATGGGAAATTCTGAAAGAGATGGGAATACCAGACCACCTGACTTGCCTCTTGAGAAATCTATATGCAGGTCAGGATGCACCAGTTAGAACGAGACATGGAACAACAGACTGTTTCCAAATAGGAAAAGGAGTATGTCAAGGCTATATATTGTCACCCTGCTTATTTAACTTATATGCAGAGTACATCATGAGAAACGCTGGGCTGGAAGAAGCACAAGCTGGAATCAAGATTGCCCAGAGAAATATCAATAACCTCAGATATGCAGATGACACCACCCTTATGGCAGAAAGTGAAGAGGAACTAAATGATGAAAGTGAAAGAGGAGAGTGAAAAAGTTGGCTTAAAGTTCAACATTCAGAAAACTAAGATCATGGCATCTGGTCCTATCACTTCATGGCAGATAGATGGGGAAACAGTGGAAACAGTGTCAGACTTTCTTTTTTTGGGCTCCAAAATCACTACAGATGGTGACTGCAGACATGAAATTAAAAGATGCTTACTCCTTGGAAGCAAAGTTATGACCAACCTAGATAGCATATTAAAAAGCAGAGCCATTACTTTGCCAACAAAGGTCTGTCTAGTCAAGGCTATGGTTTTTCCAGTAGTCATGTATGGATGTGAGAGTCGGACTGTGAAGAAAGCTGAGTACTGAAGAATTGATGCTTTTGAACTGTGGTGTTGGAGAAGACTCTTGAGAGTCCCTTGGACTGCAAGGAGATCCAACCAGTCCATTCTGAAGGAGATCAGCCCTGGGATTTCTTTGGAAGGAATGATGCTAAAGCTGAAACTCCAGTACTTTGGCCACCTCATGCAAAGAGTTGACTCACTGGAAAAGACCCTGATGCTGGGAGGGATTGGGGGCAGGAGGAGAAGGGGACAACAGAGGATGAGATGGTTGGATGGCATCACCGACTCAATGGACATGAGTTTGAGTGAACTCCAGGAGTTGCTGATGGACAGGGAGGCCTGGCGTGCTGCGATTCATGGAGTCTCAAAGAGTCGGACACAACTGAGCAACTGAACTGAACTGGACTGAACATCATTCTCAACAGCAAGATGCTAGGCTTTCCCCCTAAGATCAGGAACAAGGCAAGGATATCCTCTGTTTGTTGTTGTTGTTCAGTCCGTAAGTTGTGTCCAACTCTTTGTGACTTTAGCACGCCAGGACTTCAGCACGCCAGGTTCCACTGTCCTCCATTTATCTCCCAGAGTTTGTTCAAATTCATGTCCACTGAGTCAGTGAAGCTACTTAATCATCTCATCCTCTGCCCCTCCCTTCGCCTTTTACCTTCAATCATTCTCAGTCTTGGGCTCTTTTCCAGTGAGTCGGCTCTTCGAATCAGGTGGCCAAAGTATTGGAGCTTCAGCTTCAACATCAGTCCTTCCAATGAATATTCAGTGCTGATTTCCTTTAGGATTGACTGGTTTGATCCCCTTGCAGTCGAAGGGACTCTCAAGAGTTCTCCAGCACCACAATTCAAAAGCATCAATTCTTCAGCGCTCAGCATTTTTCATGGTCCAACTTTCACAACTGTACGTGAGCACTGGAAAAACCATAGCTTTGACTATACAGAGCTGTGTCAGCAAAGTATTCCTCTGCTTTGGAATATGGTGTCTGGATTTGTCAGAACTTTTCTTCCAAGGAGGAAGCTTTAATTTTGTGGTTGCAGTCACTGTCTGCAATGATTTTGGAGCCCGAGAAAATAAAATCTGTCAAAGTTGCCACTTTTTTCCCTTCTATTTGCCATGAAGTGATTCAAAAAATCTAAGTTTTTGGATTTTCAGTTTTAAGCCAGTTTTTTCACTCTCCTCTTTCACCCTCATCAAGCAGTTCTTTAGTTCCTCTTCATTTTCTGCCATTAGAGTGGTATCATCTGCATATCTGAGGATGTTGATATTTCTCTTGGCAATCTTGATTCCAGCTTGTGATTCAGCCAGCCCGCCTTCTGTATGATGTATTGTGCATGTAAATTAAATAGGCAGAGTGACAATAACAGCCTTGTCATACTCCTTTCCCAGTTTTGAACCAGTCAGTAGTTTCATGTTCGGTTCTAACTTACTTCTTTATCTGCATACAAGTTTCTCAGGAGACAGGTAAGGTGGTGTGGTATTCCCATCTCTTAAGAATTTTCCAGTTTGTTGTGGTCCACAAAGGCTTTAGCATAATCAATGAAGCGTAAGTGGATGTTTTTCTGGAATTCTCTTGTTTTCTCCATGATCCAATGAATGTTGGCAATTTGATCTCTGGTTCCTCTACCTCTTTGAAACCCAGCTTGTACATCTGGAAGTTCTCGGTTCACATACTACTGATGCCTAGCTTGAATAATTTTGAGCATAAGATGTTAAGTATTTCCCCTAAGATCAGTAACAGGGCAAGGATGTCCTCTCTCATCACTTCTAATTCAACCTTATACTGAAAGTCCTAGCTAGTGTATTTAAATAAAAAAAAAAGAAATGAAGGGTATTCAGGCTAGAAAGGAAGAAATATGTAAGACTGCTTTCAGTTCAGTTCAGTTCAGTTTAGTTGCTCAGTCGTGTCCGACTCTTTGCAACCCCATGAATCGCAGCACGCCAGGCCTCCCTGTCCATCACCAACTCCCCGAGTTCACTCAGACTCAGGTCCATCGAGTCAGTGATGCCATCTAGCCATCTCATCCTCTGTCGTCCCCTTCTCCTCTTGCCCCTAATCCCTCCTAGCATCAGAGTCTTTTCCAATGAGTCAACTCTTCGCATGAGGTGGCCAAAGTACTGGAGTTTCAGCTTTAGCATCATTCCTTCCAAAGAAATCCCAGGGCCGATCTCCTTCAGAATGGACTGGTTGGATCTCCTTGCAGTCCAAGAGTCCAAGAGAGTCCAAGACTCTCAAGAGTCTTCTCCAACACCACAGTTCAAAGGCATCAATTCTTCAGCACTCAGCTTTCTTCACAGTCCAACTCTCACATCCATACATGACCACTGGAAAAACCATAGCCTTGACTAGACAGACCTTTGTTGGCAAAGTAATGGCTCTGCTTTTTAATATGCTCTCTAGGTTGGTCATAACTTTCCTTCCAAGGAGTAAGCATCTTTTAATTTCATGGCTGCAGTCACCATCTGTAGTGATTTTGGAGCCCCCAAAAAGAAAGTCTGACACTGTTTCCACTGTTTCCCCATCTATTTCCCATGAAGTGACAGGACCAGATGCCATGATCTTCGTTTTCTGAATGTTGAGTTTTAAGCCAACTTTTTCATTCTCTTCTTTCACCTTCATCAAGAGGCTTTTTAGTTCCTCTTCACTTTCTGCCATAAGGGTGGTGTCTCTGCATATCTGAGGTTATTCATATTCCTTCTGGCAATCTTGATTCCAGCTTGTGCTTCTTCCAGCCTAGCATTTCTCATGATGTACTCTGCATATAAGTTAAATAAGCAGGGTGACAATATACAGCTTTGACATACTCCTTTTCCTATTTGGAACCAGTCTGTTGTTCCATGCCCAGTTCTAACTGTTGCTTCCTGACCTGAATATAGGTTTCTCAAGAGGCAGGTCACGTGGCCTGGTATTCCCATCTCTTTCAGAATTTTCCACAGTTTATTGTGATCCACACAAAGGCTTTGGCATAGTCAATAAAACAGAAATAGATGTTTTTCTGGAACTCTCTTGCTTTTTCAATGATCCAGTGGATGTTGGCAATTTGGTCTGTGGTTCCTTTGCCTTTTCTAAAACCAGCTTGAACAACTGGAAGTTCAAGGTTCACGTATTGCTAAAGCCTGGCTTGGAGAATTTTGAGCATTACTTTACTAGCATGTGAGATGAGTGCAATTGTGCAGTAGTTTGAGCATTCTTTGGCATTGCCTTTCTTTGGGATTGGAATAAAAACTGACCTTTTCCAGTCCTGTGGCCACTGCTGAGTTTTCCAAATTTGCTGACATATTCAGTGCAGCACTTTCACAGCATCATCCTTAACCATAGACAACATAACTGTATGCAGAAGACCCCAAAGAATCTACCAAATAACTCTTATGAAGAGTTTAGCAAAGTCAAAAGGCACACAGCCAACACATAAAAGTCAACTAGTCAGTAAAGATGTCAATTTTCTGTGACCTAATGTAATCCCTATTGAAATTCTAGCCAGGTTTTTTTTTTAATAGAAATATATAAACTTATTTCAAAAATCTGTGAAAAAGTAGAGGTACTAGAATAACCAATCCAATTCTGGGAAAGAAAAGCAAAAGCTTAAGAATTTATATTATTCAAGATTCACCATTACAGTAATGAACATGGGGGCGGAGGGGGGTGGAGAACAGACACATCAGTCAATGAAACAGAATAGAGAGTATGGAAACAGACCTACACAAATACTGTAAATTTTTGACAAAAGTGCAAAGGCAATTCAATGGAGAAAGAAGTCTTTTCAATAAATCATGCTACACTGGAAGTCCATATAGAACAAACTGAACTTGAAGTAGATCATAGACCTAAATGTAAAATGTAGAAACTAAAAAATTTCTATAAGAAAACTTAGGGGAAAAAATCAGCATGACTTTGAGTTTGGTGATGAGTTTTTAAGTGCAATACTAAAAGCAAAATTCATTAAAGAAAAAAATTTTAAGGGGAAGTCAAGATGGCAGAATAGGAGGACCCAGAACTTGTCTCTCCTCACAATTACATCAAGAATACATCTACAAATGGAACAATTCTCACAGAGCATCTTCTGAACATTAGTGGAAGACTCTGGACACCTTAAAGGATAAGAAAAATGCCCTAACAACCCGGTAGGACCAAAGAAAGAAAAAAAGAAAAGGAATAAAAAAACAGGCCAGCAATCCTGGCAGGAGGCTGAAGGTGAGGACAGGTTCCCACATTCAGAAAATGTGGAGAGATCAGCTGGGGCAGAAAGGGAACTTTGGGGGATCAGGGGAGATAGCCCTTTCTGTGGAAGGCAGAACAAAGTAAGAAATGCATGCATGATCTGTGCCTTAGCCCTGAGCACTCCACTATGAGTTGTGTGTCTCCTGGTGTAGAGGGAGTTGAGTGCTGGAAAGTGGGGTTCAGAGAACTGACTCAGGGAGGATTGGCTGTGAAAAGACAGCCTGAAGTAACAGGACTAAGGGCCCCACAACCAGGAAAGTTTACACAAAAAACCTGGGACATCATAGAAGCAAGGCATCATTGTTGAGTGGCATAGAAGGGGTAGGGCCACCATTGCAACCCCCTTCCTCAACCATCTTCTTCAGTCTCTGCAGGCACTGGGAGGGACTCCCACCAGAGTGATCCTGCCCCAGTATAACAGCCTGTCAGTCTCCACTGCCACAGGCACTTCGAGCACAGCCCAGCTGTGGTCACAGTTACCCCTCCTTGGCCTGGGTGAATAAGTGTGCTTCAATGATGAGCAGATTAGAGCAAGTCTTGGTTTCTAATACCATTTTCCAATGAAAGAATCCAGGGAAATAGGTGATTTTACATAAAAAAGAAGCAGCAGCACAGATGAACCTGGAGATTGTCATATTACGTGAAGTTAAGTCAGAAAGAAAAAGACAGATACCATATGATATATGCGGAATCTAAAATATGACACAAATGAACTTATTTACAAAAGAGTCACAGACATAGAGAATAGACTCGTGGTTGCCAAGGGGAAGCGGGATTTGGAGGAATGGATTGGGAGTTGGGGATTAACAGATGCAAACTATTATATATGTTAATAGAACAGATAAACATCAAGGTCCTACTGTACAGCACAGGGAATTATATTCAATATCTTGTAAAAAGCCATATGGAAAATAAAAAAGTAAAAAACAACAAAGATAAACAAAAAGAGAAATGGCTGATTTTAGAAGCAGAGTAGAGAATATACAAGATGATCCTGCCCAGAAAGTAGGAAAGTGCTCAAAACACAAACTGCTAGGGCTATGTCAAAGCGATTCAGAAGCCAACTAAAACAGCTCACAATGGCAAATGCTGGAACAATCTGAATAACAAAATAAATAATGCAGTTTTTAGTTATAACTGTATGATGATAGAAAACTTTGACATCCTCAATAATAATAAAATTAGATCTTTGATATTTTTCCAATTTTCAATCATATAGAATTGTGTCTTTGTGCAAATATATATATTTTTCAAAGTATGAAGACAGAGTATACAGGAACATACTGAAAAGAGACATATAAACTAGTATATGTTAAGCAGGGAAGAAGCCAGGATAGTTAGGGACTCATGAGTCAATATAATAAATACCTGAGTTGCTACTAGGTGCCAAGAACTATGAGGGGCATGAGGAATATAAGGATAAATAGTCCCTGACCTTTAAAAACATCATTGTCTGGGAGAAAGAATGAAAGCATATACCCAGGGAGTATTTTTATTCAGTTATCTCTCCTTTCCCTATAAGTCTGAGAAAGAATTCCAGCATATGATTTTATTTTCCTGTATTACTCTAAATCCTCCCAACTCCACTCGTGATGTTTGTCTCCAGCAAATAAAATAAAATATAAAAATTCTGAAGGATTTACTGAAAAGACTGGAAAAGAAGAGAACTTAAGTGTTAACAATGTATAACTGACTAGATAAAACTTCCTTCAGAGACTCCCCCAACAGAACCCTCCTGGGGGTGGGGAAATGGGCAGTGGGGAGTAACAGGTACAGAATTGGGGTCAAAAAGGAGCAGAGAAGTAATTCTGTTCCTGGGTTGGTAGACTGGGTTTCTGTAGACTAATTTAATAAATAGATTCGTGTGGTCCCTATTTTAGCAACAAAACATCTGCTCACAAAGAACTTAAATTATGCACGTAAAAAGCACATTTATTTGTCATATGCTGCTGCTGCTGCTAAGTCGCTTCAGTCGTGTCCGACTCTGTGCAACCCCATAGACGGCAGCCTATCAGCCTCCCCCGTCCCTGGGATTCTCTAGGCAAGAACACTGGAGTGGGTTGCCATTTCCTTCTCCAATGCATGAAAGTGAAAAGTGAAAGTGAAGTCGCTCAGTCGTGTCTGACTCTTCACGACCCCATGGACTGTAGCCTACCAGGCTCCTCCGTCATATGCTACTAGATTAAAAAATATAAGGTATAAAATAGAATGCAGAGTATGATCTCATTTTTATTAAGAAATACATAAATAGAACAGGTACATAAACAAAGACCAGAAGAACATGTCAAAATATTAACAGAGTGTATTTTATTTTCTGATTATCAGTATTTTCTAAGTTTGATATTGACTATATATTTACCTACCTTTATTTATTTCTAGAAAACATTATTTTTAAAAGTCAATACATATTATATGCAAACTTCCTGGGAAACAGTATTGTGTCTAGAATAAAATAAAAACATAGAAACAACACTAATTAAACTACTGGGCAATTTAAACCCTAAATCAGAAGGTTTTTTTAAATGGAGAAAATATAAATCCTCTAGAACATTTTCCACCTAGAGCTAAATTAAATTAGTCTTTATAAAGCTATAAAAGTAACATATTAGGACTGACTTTGAAAACAGTATGATTCTAAATGAGAAAATGTTTCCATGAGTAGCTAAGACCATATGGCCCTTCTTAAACATACAGGAATCTAAGAATCTATAATAATTGATCCATTTAAACTATTATAATGTCTAGCACAAGTATTCAAACATTTTTGATGAAATCAAGTCCTGAGTTCATTTATAGGGCCAGACAACCTTCCTTTTGAAGGGAAGAGTGCCACAAATTATTAGATCGAGTGTGCAAAAGAAATGGTGCTGCTTGAACTGTAGTGAATAAAAACTCCAAGATCAAAAAACACATGCCTTTGTTTCCCTCAAGTACAATTTGTAGGCCTTCTCTAAACCATTCTCTACCTGCAATGGCCAACTCCTTGCACTATAAACACATCCAGCAGCACTACACAGCATCCAGACAGCAAAGTATGAGCCAAAGACTAATATCTTCACATCCAAGAGAAAGAACAAAGAAAGGAAGTATTCTTTCATAGCAGCTAGAATAAGGCTAGTTAATGGTTTTGCAGTAGAATCTGCCACTCAAAAAGTTATGGATTAAAATCATAAAGGTTTACTACCCAACAGAACAAATGTTAGGTTTTAAATAAGACCAAAAAAAAAAAGAAGAAGAAAACATGATCATTAACAAACTGAGAAAATGTTAAAGCAGAATCCCTATTAATAGTTTCTCATGCAAGCGTAAGTAGAGAGTTTCAATTTTTCATCACTGTAACTAGTTACAATACAAAATTCACAGCTTCTTTAAAAATCCAATTTGCTCAATTTACTGTGATCAGATTGATCACTGTTTGAAAGTGTTGGAATTGGGGTTGGAGCACCAGGTCTTCCTCAAACTAAAACTCACTTTATTTCCTCTATCCCATATTGCCTCCATAAGAACTAGACAAATAAAACCTTTTTAGCAGCAAAGTGCATTAAATGACAGTTAATAATTGCAAAGAAATGTTTTGATTATTCAACTTACATTTTTTAGAACATGAAATATATAAGCAAATTAAGTATTAATAATTAAATATATCTTTTGGTGAGAATGAAGTGATATGGGAAAGAACAGATAAAGTCACTGGAAAAGAAACATTTCAGTGTATACATATGCATACCAATGATACCATTTATTTTTAGAACTAAAGAAAAATCTTCAGATTTTGAGGCATTTGGAAGAATGAGATATGTTCTAAAGAGAACTGTGATTTAAGGTTTATCTTCAGCATAATTTTCTGATTTCCAATTGGAATTGTGAGGTTCAAGCTCATCTCCTAGAAGAATTTTCTAAATTGTGTGAACTTGAATAATCTATATGATTAACAAGAGGGAGATTATTAATTAATAGTAGAACAACACAACAGAACATGAAAACTTACAGACTGGAAGCATTATGAATGAATTGTGGTTTTTAAACTTTTTTCATGGTGTTTTAAATTTTAATATGGACTTTAAAATAAATGCCTTGAGCCATTTTCTCAGGAGTAACAGAGTAGCAACAATGGAAGCTGTATTAAAAAAGAGGGGAGAAAAGGGGGGAGGAGAAAGGAAGGAAGGAAGAGGGAGGGAGGAAGAAAGAAAACCAAAATTGCCAGCACTTTCTCAAACTGAGAGCTGTGCAAGGTGCTAGCTCATAAACCTTGGCTTCTCTCAAAGCTTGGTTGGCCACCTCTTTGGAAGAGAAGATGTAATCTCTGCTCTTTCGAATCCCTAGGGTACACGCCATGAGGACGTGGGGGCTGGGTGGGAAATTTATGGAGTAGTTGTTCTCCAAATGGTTCCTAGATCACCAAAATGGAATCACCTAATAACAGTTAAAATGCAGATTACCAGGCTAGGTCCCAGATACTGAATTCACATTTCTTAGGTGTGGGGGGCTGGGAATATTCATATTTTAAGTCACAAAGTAGAATTCTTGGTTGGGACATAACTGGAACAGAGGCTGAGAGGCAACATGATGAATGGGTTTTGGAGCCACAGAGGCTTGGGTTTAAATCCCAGTTCCTCATTAAATAGCTCTGACTGCAGCATGTCACCCAAACCCTTGGATCCTCGATTTTCTCATTACAGAAGGTGGAATGACAGTCTGTTTTGGAGACTAAGTAAAATTATGTGTGTGTACGTGTGAGGCGTCACAAAACTTTTCTAATAGACGACCTTTCAAGTTCTTCCAACTCATTTGCTTTAATCCTCTAATGTATGTAACTATCACAAGAACGTCTCTTTATCTCTTCCCTTAAAGCAGGGTTTCTCATCTTTTTCTCATTTACCCCCTCTCCTCCCAGGAGCCTTGCTAAGCATTTTCTCTTCTAATCTCCCAGTCCGAGACAGACAGTACTTAAGTTTTGTGGCCCTTTGGTAAGCCACAAGCCATTGTATTGTCTGAGATCTTTTTCCCCTCAAAAATATGAGCACTATCATCCACGTTGAGAATGTCCATCCCCGAGAGAGGTGACTTGGTCAAGGTCACACAACAAATTAGGAGCAGGATCTAGTCTACATTGGCCACAAACCGATGGTCTGGAACCGGCCCATCCGCCCTCCCCCTCAGTTTACTCATTTACTTTTAATTAGTTACTGATATTTAAAAATCAGGAGCTCCTACAAAAAGATGTCGGGTCCTGGGCGGGGTTGAGAGAGGCCCCTCGCAACCGGGTCCTGCAGCCCCGAAACTCAGGCCAATCCCCCTCACTGAGGTGCCCGCCAGCACTCACCACGTGAGGATTCAGACATTTAACACGCAGCTGGAATCGCCGGGGCAGCTAAGTTAACAGCAGATCGCGCGCCTCTCCCGCGGCTTCTCATCCGTAGTCCTCGTAGCGGCAGGCGGGTCGCTTCCCCGCCTTCCCCACCCCACTTGCCCCCCGTCCGCCGGCTGACCTCCGCCCAGCCCCAACTGAACCCCACAGGCCGTGCTTCACCGAGGTGTCCCAGAGGCCCCGCCGCTGCCCACCAGGGCAAGCAATACTACCGCCACTCACAGTCCTGCCTGCCTGACCAGGCCGCCCGCCTAGCGGTCCATTCACCGCCGCCGCTGGGCACTAGGGGCTGAGGTAACGCTCCCTCTGCGGTCCCCGGCGCGTCCCCGCCGCCTCGCACTGCACCAATCGCCGCCGCGCGCTGCTGCACGTGACGCGCGCTGGCCAACGGCAGCTTGAGACGGCCCGTGTCGCGGCTGGTGGCTCTGGGAGCTTTCAAAGTGGGCTGAGGGGTTGCGGGGTGCTAACTGCCTGCTCAGCTGACGCTGTTGGGTGGATTCGGGGTCAGTTCTGCGGGACTGCGGGTGGCCGAAGTCCAGTTTTGACTCCCGCTGCTCTCCCCGGACTACACCAGTAGGAGAAAAAAGGGAAAGGAGTACTTGGGGCGAGGGCTGACACAGTATGGGGTTTGGCCAGCCTCTCAGTCCTGCACAGAGAGCCTGTTTTCCACCTTTTCTTCCTCCGTTGTCGTCCTAGTCCAGCCCCAGTCTTGCTACCTAGCCTCCAGCTAGTCCCAGAAGTTCCCAAGGACGGGAATACTGGGATTAGATCAAGGCCCAGCAGTCAGCCTCACATTAGCTCCTTTAACAGATGGAAGGATGGGTTCGCCTGCATGCCTAACTTTCAACATCCTAAGCCCTTACGCTCTTTTCCCTCTCTCAGAAGGTGTTAGGTTGGTACCCCAGGAATGCAAACTCCGCTCTATCCTTACTGTTGGCTTCTATCCTCAAGTTTGGGCCAAAATGGTTGTTGTAGCTTCAGACATCACCTTAGTTTATTTTAGTTTGATCTAGTAGTCATTGTATTCTTCACCACTACTCTTTGCAGAAAAAGAAAAAAAAAACAAAAAACAGTTTCACAGTAACAATTATTAACTCTATCAAAAGTTGACCCTTGAGATATACGTATCTTTAAAATTCTATGATGGTTGTCTGGAAAGGCAGTTGGACTATTAGGCTGAATGATATGATACAGCATTGCCATTTGTTCTAAACAAATACAGTTTGAGTTGTGAGCTTAACTAGTCACTGTTTTGCAAAATGAAACACCAATTTTACTTGACAGATGAAAGGTTGTTGTTGAATCACGCGAATACACCGGGATTCTTGGCCCCGGGAGGAGAAGAATTCAAATCAGGGCCAGAGACGAGGCTTGATCCCTTAGAGCTTTTGTGTAATAAAGTTTTATTGAAGTATAAAGGAGATAGAGAAAGCTTCTGACATAGGCATCAGAAGGGGGCAGAAAGAGTACCTGCTTGCTAGTGTTAACAATGAGGTTATATAATCCAAAGAATGTCTGGAGGTTATAAAGACCTCATCAGACCTACTCCCATAATTTACATTTTAAGATAACACTGTCCTCAGGCAAGATACATCCTTGTAAAGACCAGGTCTACTCCCATAATTAACATTTTAAGATAACAGAAGGTTGAATCCAAAGACTGTCCTTAGGCAGGATACATTATTTTTTTTTCTTTCTTTTTTTTTTTTTTTTAGGATACATTATTGTTATATAATCCTAAGGAATGTGGAGAAAGAAAAAAAGTTTGTCCTTTCTTCCTCCTTGAGAATTCCAGACCCCTCTCTCCTTGGGGACCCCTAGGCTCCCTATCAACCTGCCTAGGAAATGACTTTCTCACTAAGAAACTAGTATTCAGAAGAGTATTTGTTAGATTTTTTAAAAATCTCTTTTAGAAAGGATCTTTCCAGAAGCCCCACCCAAGAACTTCTATCTACATCTTACAGATTTGAACTTAGTAACATAGCCTTGCCTGGTACTCTAAGCACATTTCTGTCCTCAATAAAATTCCCTTCCAAAAAAGGAAGGAAGAATGCCTTTGGATGAACAACTACAACCTCTTTTTATAAACACTTGCAAGTGGTCCTGTACCACACAACTCAGTAGAAATAATTCCTTCCCCTGGGTGTGCTGAACAACTTACTAGGCAAATATAAACTCTATGGCTGACTCTGTGCTAAATGCTTTACATATATTTTCCTCTTAAATGCTCAACAATCCTGCAAGGTGGGCGGGCATTACTAGCCCTCTCATGTGCATGAACACTGAAAGATAATAGTGAGAAACCATAGATATACCAAATGATATAGATATACTACTGAGCTGCTACACAGTATTTTACAAGCACATGGGCCTAAGGAATATAATTGCATGTACTAAGTCAAGAAGGACCACTCTGTCTAAAACTGACTAGAATCAAACAAAATGAGAATAAGGCCACTCCCCTATAAGCGCAGGAAGCAGGCCTCAGGTAATATACCCAGTGTAAAACTATAGTTTGTCAAAACACCAATATAGTAATGTTGTAAAAACAAATGCTTTTGATAAACAGATGAAGCTAAAAGAGAACTGAAAAAGTTCAACTTGGTACTTCTCAACACTGTCCAGGGGAGAAGAGTGCCCATATTAGAGTTTATTAGCAACCCACTCCAGTACTCTTGCCTGGAAAATCCCATGGACGGAGGAGCCTGGTAGGCTGCAGTCCATGGGGTCGCTAAGAGTTGGACATGACTGAGCGACTTCACTTTCACTTTTCACTTTCATGCCTTGGAGAAGGAAATAGCAACCCACTCCAGTGTTCTTGCCTGGAAAATCCCAGGGATGAGGGAGCCTGGTGGGCTGCCATCTATGGGGTTGCACAGAGTTGGACACGACTGAAGCAATTTGGCGGCAGCAGCAGCAGTAAGTAATGAGACTGATTTTTTGCATTCAATAAACTTTAATGCTTATTGAATACGTGCTGCTCCATTAAGCATTAGTCAGATAATCCCTGCCTTTAGGGAGTCCACAGTCAAGGGGGAGAAAGACAAGAGTACAGACAATTTGAGCACATCATGATACTATGGGGGATATGGAAGAGGTGAGAAGGCATCAAACCTGGAAGGGAAGGAAGGGAGTTGTCACAGAAGAATTTCTAAAGAACTGATGGCTCTAACTAATATTTTTTTTAAAGAGCTGATGACTAATGGGGTCTTGAAAATGGAACTGGAGACCACCAGCTAAGTGTAAGGAATGGTTGTACAAAAGTATATAGATGGCAAAGAGGGTGAGGCATATTGACTACTGGGTATGAAGAGATAGGGGATAGGAGAGAACGTGGAACAGTTAGGCAGTGCCTTATCATGATGGGTCGCATATTCATGCTAAGGAGTTTGATTGCTATGGCCAGTAGCATCCATTGTCTCCTTGCTTTGGGCGGTGGGTGGGGGTGGGTGGAGTTACTTTACCTTGTATACAGTTTTCTTGGTGGCATTCTTACTTTAGACATCTTCTGCTTCCCCAGCCAATGGATGGGCACTTGACACAAGCAAAGCCAATCAGATGAGAGGAAAAGATGCGGGATAGGGAGTTGAGTGTTTAAACATCTGCACTATAGAGCTGGTGAGGCTCTTGGATCCATGAAAAGATTCCAAGGTTGGATGGTACTCACAACTGACAATATTTTCCTTAGCAAACCCAATAACCTAGTTTAGTTACTTCATTTTCACATCTCACGACTAGCTATAAATACTGTATTTTAGCTGCTGAAAAGATGTACTCTGTAGTTATTTTGATTGTACTATCTAGCCAAAAATTAAATTGTATTTAATCATCCCTGTTACAGAAAATCTGTACTATATAGAAATCATTTTTTAGTTAACATTAAAACAGTTTATTCCAGGCACCATCTCCAATTATGATATCCTCAGTAATACACCTTAGCCACTGTTCTGAATCTATCTCCTGTGCCACTGCTCTGAATCTTTCTCCTGTTAGTAAGGGAGATAAGTGGACAGTCATTCTTGAATGGTAAGTTGTTGCACTTATTGAAGACTTGCCCTGTTAGTTTATCTCAAATATTCCATTATTGAGTTGAATGAATGTTCTGGCTTGGCAGTTTTTCAAGTTGTAATTTTGTTTCCTTATGAAGCACAAGCTGGAATCAAGATTGCCGGGAGAAATATCGGTAACCTCAGATATGCAGATGACACCAGCCTGTGGAAGAAAGTGAAGAAGAGCTAAAGAGCCTCTTGATGAAAGTGAAAGAGGAGAGTGAAAAAGTTGGCTTAAAGCTCAACATTCAGAAAACTAAGATCATGGCATCCAGTCGCATCCCTTCATGGCAAATAGATGGGGAAAGAGTGGCACTTTATTTTTGGGGGCCCCAAGAAAGAGAAATGCAAAAAAGAAAAATGGCTGTGTGAGGAGGCCTTATGATAGCTGTGAAAAGAAGGAAGGGGAAAAGTAAAGAAGAAAAGAAAAGATATACCCATTTGAATGCAGAGTTCCAGAGAATAGCAAGGAGAGATAAGAAAGCCTTCCTAAGTGATCAATACTAAGAAATAGAGGAAAACAGTAGAATGTGAAAGACTAGAGATCTCTTCAAGAAAATTAGAGATACCAAGGGAACATTTCATGCAAAAATGGGCTCAATAAAGGACAGAAATGGTAGGGACCTAACAGAAGCAGAAGATATTAAGAAGAGGTGGCAAGAATACACAGAAGAACTATACAAAAAAGATCTCCGTGACCCAGATAATCACGATGGTGTGATCACTGACCTAGAGCCAGACATCCTGGAATGTGAAGTCAAGTGGGCCTTAGAAAGCATCACTACAAACAAAGCTAGTAGAGGTGATGGAATTCCAGTTGAGCTATTCCAAATCCTGAAAGATGATGCTGTGAAAGTGCTGCACTCAATATGCCAGCAAATTTGGAAAACTCAGCAGTAGCCACCGGACTGGAAAAGGTCAGTTTTTATTCCAATTCCAAAGAAAGGCAATGCCAAAGAATGCTCAAACTACCGCACAATTGCACTCATCTCACATGCTAGTAAAGTAATGCCTAAAATTCTCCAAGCCAGACTTCAGCAATATGTGAACCGTGAACGTCCAGATGTTCAAGCTGGTTTTAGAAAAGGCAAAGGAACCAGAGATCAAATTGCCAACATCTGATGGATCATCAAAAAAGCAAGAGTGTTCCAGAAAAACATCTATTTCTGCTTTATTGACTATGCCAAAGACTTTGACTATATGGATCACAATAAACTATGGAAAATTCTGAAAGAGATGGGAATACCAGACCACCTGACCTGCCTCTTGAGAAACCTATATGCAGGTCAGGAAGCAACAGTTAGAACTGGACATGGAACAGCAGACTGGTTCCAAATAGGAAAAGGAGTACGTCAAGGCTGTATATTGTCACCCTGCTTATTTAACTTCTATGCAGAGTACATCATGAGAAATGCTGGGTTGGAAGAAGCACAAGCTGGAATCAAGATTGCCGGGAGAAATATCAATAACCTCAGATATGCAGATGACACCATCCTTATGGCAGAAAGTGAAGAGGAACTAAAAAGCCTCTTGATGAAAGTGAAAGAGGAGAGTGAAAAAGTCGGCTTAAAGCTCAACATTCAGCAAACAAAGATCATGGCATCTGGTCCCATCACTTCATGTCAAACAGATGGGGAAACAGTGGAAACAGTGTCAGACTTAATTTTTGGGGGCTCCAAAATCACTGCAGATGGTGATTGCAGCCATGAAATTAAAAGATGCTTACTCCTTGGAAGGAAAGTTATGACCAACCTAGACAGCATATTGAAAAGCAGAGACATTACTTTGCCAACAAAGGTCTGTCTAGCCAAGGCTATGGTTTTTCCAGTAGTTATATATCGATGTGAGAGTTGAACTATAAAGAAAGCTGAGCACTGAAGAATTGATGATTTGAACTGTGGTGTTGGAGAAGACTCTTAAGAATCCCTTGGACTGCAAGGAGATCCAACCAGTCCATCTAAAGGAGATTAGCCCTGACTGTTCATTGGAAGGACTGATGTTGAAGGTGAAATTCCAGTACTTTGGCCACCTGATGCGAAGAGCTGACTCATTTGAAAAGACCCTGATGCTGGGAAAAATTGAAGGCAAAAGGAGAAGGGGACAACAGAGGATGAGATGAATGGCATCATCGACTCAATGGACATGAGTTTGGGTAAACTCCAGGAGTTAGTGCTGGACAGGGAGGCCTGGCATGCTGCGGTCCATGGAGTCACGAAGAGTTGGACATGACTGAGCGACTGAACAGAACTGATAATTATTTGCAATTGTGTTTGAAATAAGCCATATGTAATTGTCTCAAGTTAATGTGAGCTGTTTTTAGCGGTGCAAAAGCTCTGATTGCATATTTTCTTTTTATCCTTAGTATTAATAAAAGATGGGCATTCATGTTTAATCATATTCACAGATTACCTTAGTGAACAGAAATATGTTTCATTATCTTTAAATCAATGAATTTCAATATGTTCCAAGGTTCCCCCCCAAATGCTGCATCATTATGACACAAAAATGATAAACCTCCTCCCAAGGTTTTGAATATAATTTTGAAAATGAGAATATATCTATCTTTAATTATAAAAAATACTCATTGAAAAAAATAAATTGCAAGAAAGTAGAAAAATATGAGGACTACCTTTAAAATATATAAATTTTATGTATAAAAATACATAAATTTAAAATATAAAAGTGGCTTATACTGTCCAAGACATTTTTCTACAAATTTATTCAAACATAAGCTTAATTTAAATAAGATCATATGACATACTATTTCATAATTTATTTTTTACTTAACATAACCTAGACAGCTTTGAATAACAAATTACCACAAACTTAGTGACTTAAAACAATACTTATTTATTATCTCACAGTTTTTGTTGCCAGGCTGCATCAGCTGTTGGCCAGGACAGCAGTCCCATCAGAGGTTTGACCATGGAAATATCTGCTTCCAAGCTGTTATTGGCAAGATTGATCTCCCTACAGCTCTAGACTGTGGTTCCATTTTTTTTTGCTGACTGTCAGCAGTGGGCTGCTCTCAGATTCTAGAAGCTGTCCTCAATTCCTTGCCACGTGGTTCTCTCCATTGACCCTCTTACAACCTGGCAGCTTCTTTGAAGCCAATAAAGGAGTGAGAATTGTGAGCCCATGGACTGTAGCCCACCAGGCTTCTCTGTTCATGAAATTCATGGAACAGGAATGGGTTGCCATGCCCTTCTCCAGGGGATCTTCCCAACCCAGGGATCAAACCCAGGTCTCCTGCATGGCAGGCAGAGTCTTTGCCACTGAGCCACCTGGGAAGCCCATAACAGTAGCCTAATATTCCACTGTACGAATGTCCTATAATTTAACTACCCTCTGTAGATAGAAGGTTGTTTCAAATTCTTCTTTATTATAAACAGTGCTACAATACATTTTTGCGACTTCTCCAATTCTTTCCTTAGGATAATGCCTAATAGTAAAGTTGCTGAGTCGAATGGTATATGCTTTTAAAAACAATTTGCGTATTACAAAATGGGCATCCAAAAAATTGATCCCATCCAGTAAGAATGTATGAGAGTGCTGGTTCATGCACATACTTGCCTTATCCCTAAATTTAAGCTTTACCATTCTAATGGTGAAAAACTATGTTTCATAGTTTTAATCTGTATTGCTTTATTGGTAAAGTCAAACATGTTTATATGCTTACTGGACATTTATTTTGTGAATTGTCTTCTCATGACTTTTGCCTAGCATGCAACTGTGAAAAACTATATGTTAACTGCAAATATTTTCCCTAATTTATGCTTTTCAATATTTGGCAGAATTCTTGGCCTTGTAAAAGTTTCAAATTTTTTTCAGAAATCAATTCTATTGGTCATTTTCTTAACGCTTTCTGCCTTTGATACAATGCTTATAGATTGCAAATATTTTCCCTAATTTATGCTTTTCAATATTTGGCAGAATTCTTGGCCTTGTAAAAGTTTTAAATTTTTTTCAGAAATCAATTCTATTGGTCATTTTCTTAATGCTTTCTGCCTTTGATACAATGCTTAGTAATACCTTTCCCACTGGAGAAGTATAAACATTTCCACACATTTGTTGTTCTAAAATTCTTATAGTTTTATATCTTATTTAACTTTTAATTGTTCTGGAATTGTGTTGTCAGATTGATTAATTGTGACAAACATGACAAGTGTGTGTGTGTGTTTTACTTGAGTTATTTTAGATGGGCAACTCTAGAGCTAGTTTTAAAATGAGTCACTTGTTGCTGTAGATTTGTGGGAAATAGAGAACAAATCAGCACTGGAATGTTTCGTCATAATGCGGTTCTCTGAGTACTTTTATTTCCAGTAAAATCCACTTTTTCCTGAAATGTTATGGAACTATGTCACTTGTGCTATAATAACATTATATAAGAGGACATACTTAGTGATGAATTTGACAACAGGGAATAAATTAGAAGGATCTAGGACAAGGACCAAACCACAGAAGCCCTTAATTAAGAGAGCAGGATGTTCTTGCCAAAACACAATTACTCTCTAAAGCAATCACATTGAGGCCTAGGGCACTGACGCTTCTGTTGAGAAAGTGGAGTTATTCTTCACTACAAGTGGGAAATCAAAGATAGTTGGGGAGCAGTAGGAGGCCAAGACTGAGCTCAGGCTTGGCTGGAATGAAAAGCAAGTCTCTTAGGTATGCTCTCCTGCCCCAGTGGAATTCAAAGAAGACTGAGTCAAAAAGAAATTTTGGTGACCAGTACACCAAAGTGACTTGTTGAGCTTTGATGTCTCTTAAATGAATTAATGTGTGAAATTAAGAAACAAAAGCAGATAGGAAATTCAAATTCTGTGACTTGTTCGCCTGCGATTCCCGACACTTAGCACAGAGTCTGGCTCAGTGTGGGTTCTCAATGTTAACTTTCTCTCCCTTTCCCCTGAGCCATCCTCTCACTTAACTCAACATCTATCACTTAGCACAGGGACTGGAATATTATTAAGCACTTAGTGAATGCTTATGGAATAAATGTTTGCATGGTTTGAAGAAATAAATGTACGTGTATTCAAGAGGAAATTTAGTTACATACAAACAATCATAGCCAATTTATGAAGAGCCTATTTCTGTACTAAGTGCTTTGTGTACTTAGATCATTTAACCTTCATAATAACCCCATGATATAAATATTATTAATACTATGGTTCCAATTTTGCATGTGAAGAAACAGAAGATCAGAGAAGAACCAAAGTTATCCGACTAAGTGGAGGAATCAAGGTTTAAAACACTGAGCTGACTACAAAGCCCAAGTAATTTCCCAGCATTCCTTTAGAGCCTCTAAAAACATCACAGATCACTGGAGAGACACCTCTAATCATTGCATGGGCATGTACACTTCCAAGGTATTTCATGGGTGTTGATCTTCCAAAATGGACAAGACCCATGTCCAAAAATTATGCAAGATCACAGGAGCCAGAGAGAGCTCATTAACCTTTCAAATTCCTTCAGCTCAGCTCCCCAGGGAAGAAAGACAACAGATGGTCAACATGCTATTCACTTCCTCAGCTGCATGACTATTTATAGAGACATTTAACTTGACAGACTGGTTGGAATTTCTAGTGGCTATAGGAGCTGACACATTCAAGTTTAGCCTGAGCTTTAATACCTACTTATTAAATCTGTTCAAAAGGCAGCCACTAGCCCAATACAGTGGGAAACGGTTTACTAGAAAGAGTGGTGGGTGGGAAATAGGAAATACGGGTCCAGCTCACTGTTTTATTATCATTACTTTTATTATAAATTTGTTCATTTGGCAAATGCTTTTTGAAATATCTGTTTTATGCCAGACTCTGCTCTATTCTATGTATTTAGCAAAAAAGGGTTGAGGGAAACCATCACATAATGGTTTCTTCTGCTGAAGGGGCAAACACAGTTAGTATATGTAAGCCATCATTGTTAAGCAATTTACATCCAGGTTTATGTGCTCCTTTCTCAGTAAGTAAGCTACACTGAAGGAAGAGAAGATGAGTCTCCTACACATGCGTGTGCCCCCTTACTTGTGCCTTTAGAACCTTGCCCCTTCGGTGGTGTTCTAAATAAAGAGAGCTATGATTAGATGTTACCATAACTCACAATTTTTGCCCTAAAGAACACCGGAGAGTGGGGAGGGATAGACAAGCTGTCTTCCTTGCTGAAACATGTGCCCAGTCATCTCTGCTGTGCCTTCCCCTTCTGAGTTAGACCCCAACTTTATCAGTTCATCAACTTATCAGATGAACATGTCAGCTTGGGGGTCCAGGACTGTTTGGTCACTTGAAAAAACCCCAGCTTTAGCCAAGGGCTAGAGCAGTCCAGATACATCTAAATACAGTTTAGTCCTGGGTAGGAAGACACTGCCTTTTGAAATCCTGTAGCTCCTCTCCTTTTCTTGGTGCCCTCAACTTCCGTGTCATTATGACTGCAAGGCTGACACTGCAGAGGAGAAAGCCCCTATTTTTGGCAGGTCTGAAGAGACAAACTTTCCTCTGCTGCTGCTGCTGCTAAGTCGCTTCAGTCGTGTCCGACTCTGTGCAGTCCCGTAGACGGCAGCCCACCAGGCTCCCCTGTCCCTGGGATTCTCCAGGCAAGAACACTGGAGTGGGTTGCCACTTCCTTCTCCAATGTATGAAAGTGAAAAGTGAAAGTGAAGTCGCTCAGTCGTGCCTGACTCTTAGCGACCCCATGGACTGCAGCCTACCAGGCTCCTCCATCCATGGGATTTTCCAGGCAAGAGTACTAGAGTGGGGTGCCATTGCCTTCTCCGAACTTTCCTCTAACTTTTAGCAATTTTGAGTCTACTGATGCTACATACTTGTACATATTAACTTGAGGTAGACCTTGCCAGGTTTTGCCTTATACCTTAAAGCCATTCTCATATCCATCTTCTCATTAACACTTACAAAAACTTTGTGGGGTATTTATTAATTTCAGTCTACCAATGAAGAAACATGAGCTCAATCAAATGTAATGATGTGTCCAACCGCAGAGATGGTGAGTAGTGAAGCTCATATCAAAACCATGTCTTTGATTTCCATTCCCTGTGTGTAGGCAGGATTCTAACTTGTTTTCCAAGAGTTCCTGCCTACCTTCCACATATACATCCTGAATCATCCTTGGGATTGAATCTGATGGGTTTTCCTGCTGTGAATAGGTTATGTTATCTGGCACAGTTGATCATAAGAAAAAGAGAGAGGATCCTGGTGGGCCTAACCTAACCACATGGGGCCTTTGAAATCAGAGGATTTTCTGTAGCTGGTAGCCATGGCACAAATCAGAGATTGGAAGTATTAGAAGGATTTGATGCCCTGTTGTTGGCTTGATGATGGAGGGGCCAGGTAGAAAGGATTTGAGAGCCAATGGCCAACAAGGAAACTGGGCCTTCAATCCTGCAACTGAGTCCTGCCAGTAAGGATGAACTTGGGAGTAGGTTCTTCCCCAGAGCCTCCAGATGGGAACTCAGCCCACCGATGCCTTAATTACAGCTTCATGAGACCCTGAGCAAGGAGCCAGTCATGCTGAGCCAGGCAGGGCCTCTGACCCATAGACTGTGAGTTAGTAAATGGGTGTTGTCTTAAGCCATTAAATTTGTGGTAATTTGTTTTGCAGCTTGATTTTCTTGCTAAATCTTAGGACTCAGAGCAAGTTTTTAAATTTTTCTGGTCTTCATTTTCATTTGAAAGAGAATTGGTATGTTCTTCAAGGTATTTCCAACTCAGATGATTCTAAGGTTCTTAAAACTGTTTTTATAAAGATGGAAAGAAAATAGTACATATGAAAGCACTTTAATCTTGAGGAAACATGTGAATTGAGAATAGTAATCAATCTAATGATGTTTCTAGTCATCTGATGCCCTCTTGAGATTTTCTAGGACAGTTTCCCATGAAAAGTAATCTCATGAAAAGCCCTAAAAGTAATTTTAGGGCTACAGCTGTGGTCATATAGGGAAAAGAGACTTTCTGACTCCCCAGGGACTCCTCTCCACTGTGGCAGACTTCAGGGAGCACATAGAGGGAAGGACACCCTCTAGCATCTTGAAGAACCCAAGCTATAGGGTTGGAGGTATGGTAGGAATGAGGCACAGCTCCAGCCTTGCAATGTGAGAGGATGGTGTCCATATGAATAAGCCGAGACAACAAAGTGATCGGAAGCTCCAGAGGAGGAAGAGAGGCTTTGTCAGAGGCATCCGTGAGCTCGGATTGGGTTTTGAAGGGAAGGGGCTTCCCAGCCACACTAGGTTGGAGCAGCACAAACAGAGGCAACAGCACATGTGAAGATGTGGATAATAGCTGCTGATCCTAAAGCCCAGGTGGGTATTCAGTCAGTGGGAACTGTTAGTTGATTATTGCTGGAGCCTTGGAGTGAACATGCCGGAGGGAGATTAGAGTACCTCTGTGCTAATATTTGAGTCTGTTATCACCTCTCTAATATTAACTCCACATAATTGATACTTATTGATCCTTCAATCTCATGCATATACCCTCAGAAGGATAGTTTTGTTGTGCTTTACTTTCCGTAGTTGGGCTTTCCAGGTGGTGCTAGTGGTAAAATAACCCACTTAATGCAGGTAGATGTAAAAGACGTGGGTTTGATCCCTGGGTCGGGAAGGTCCTGTGGAAGAGGGCACGGCAACCCACTTCAGTATTCTTGCCTAGAAAATCCCATGGACAGAGGAGCCTGGTGGGTTGCAGTTCACAGGGTTGCACAGAATCAGACATGACTGAAGCAACTTAGCACACACACACTTTCTGTAGTTAGAATAATCAAATTAATATGCACATATTGAATCTATCCTTTCCAATGACCTCACCATCACCCCTTCCTGTTACCCAATTCAAGATTCCATTAGGCTCTCCTAAAGAGTAGGAATCATTTGTCCAAAATATGAACTTAATGTGAACTATGACTAACAGTGCTGAAATAAGAAATGCTGGGAATCTAACACTTTGGCCACCTGATGCAAAGAACTGACTCATTGGAAAAGACCCTGATGCTAGGTAAGATTGAAGGCAAAAGAAGAAGGGAGCAGCAAAGGGTGAGATGGTTAGATAGCATCGCCAACTCAATGGACGTGAATTTGAGCAAATCCCGGGAGACAGTGAAGGACAGGGAAGCCTGAAGTGATGCAGTTCGTGTGGTCACAGTCAGGTGTGACTTAGCGAATGAACAACAAGAGCAGTAAGAAATACTGGACTGTAAACTTCTCGAGGACAGGAGTCTTGCTTTTCACATCTCTATAGGACTCAGCACAGTTTCTTACACACAGCAAATGTTCACTGTTGAATTAAATTTAATTTGAGTTAAGTTTTATTAGCATGCAAAGAAAAAAGGAGCAAAGATCATATAAAAATCTCCCCAATGGATAGTGCTCAAGCTTTTTGCACATACCAACCAGAGCAGCCTCAAAGCACAGAGCCAATTGGTTAGAGCACATATCTCTTGGAAAATATCATATTTCAGACCCTGTTCCTGGGAGAAAGTTGTTCAGCTGCCAGAGGCAAGCTTGGAAGAAATCCCCTCTCCACACTAGATCCAAGTTTTTCTCCTCAGTCACAGGAGACTCATTTATTACTACTCTAGATGACAGCTTCAGAAGTGGATAGTTAAATTACACAATTATGGATAATAGTGTGACATTAACTGAGGAAATATAACATAGTTCCTAAGTGTTGCTAATCGTTTCCCACCACTATATGGAGTTAAAGACCAGAAATGATGGAAGCTTGGTCAATCTTTTGTTTCTTTTTGGTGGGAAAAAATGTTTCCCCTGAAATCTGGAGGAAGAAATCTTAAGGTTATTTATTTCTCTAATGTTTAGTCTACCACTACTTTATTCATTGAGCAATGCTAATTACTGAATGCCTACTATGACTCAGACACTGGGCTGGCCTCTAGATTTGAGCTGCGAATGAGATCAGTGTGGTTGTTTGTCCTTATATGAAGCTTCAAGCCTAGAAGTTAGAAATTTCAAGAGTGTGAAGTATGACCAAGGGCAAAGATGCTCCAGGAGCATGTTCTCAGGAAACTAACCTTGTTCAGGGAGGTGAGAGTCTCTAAGGAAATGATAGTTTAGGTGTAAGCTAAAGATGAATGTGAGTTAGTGAAATGAGGGAGATAAGAGACAGTGGGAGGGATTCCAGATTAAAGGAATAACCAAATTTATGTAAGCTTGCCCTTATTAAATAGAAAAATCAGACTGAATTTCTAAAAGAGAAAGGATGCTCTGAGTGGAGAAGGAAAATTTGAGATTTTAGACTTAGACCAACCTCATTGCTGGAGTAGGAAAAGGCAGCCCACTACACTATTCTTGCCTGGAGAATGCCATGGACAGAGGAGCCTGACGGGCTATACAGTCCACGAGTTCGCAGAGTTGGACTCAACTGAAGCGACTTTGCACGCATGCGCGCAACCTCATTGCATTTACTGAGAAATTGTGCCACCTTGTGGCAGCTAGTTATCAATGCACATACTGTGTATCAAAAGGTTTTCTTGGAATCCTAGGATTTTTTTTGAGAAGGAAGGTCCTTGCTTTAGAAAACAACTTATTATACGGAGTGAACTAAGCCAGAAAGAAAAACACCAATACAGTATACTAACGCATATATATGGAATTTAGAAAGATGGTAACGATAACCCTGTATGCGAGACAGCAAAAGAGACACAGATGTATAGAACAGTCTTTTGGACTCTGTGGGAGAGGGAGAGGGTGGGATGATTTGGGAGAATGGCATTGAAACATGTATAATATCATATAAGAAACTAATCGCCAGTCCAGGTTCAATGCAGGATACAGGATGCTTGGGGCTGGTGCACTGGGATGACCCAGAGGGATGGTACAGGGAGGGAGGTGGGAGTGGGGTTCAGGATGGGGAACATGTGTACACCCGTGGCGGATTCATGTTAATGTATGGCAAAACCAATACAATATTGTAAAGTAATTAGCCTCCAATTAAAATAAATAAATTTAAATTTAAAAAAGAGAAAACAACTATTCCATAGATTTCTAACCTTATTGAGAAGGATACACATAATTGTATGCCTCTCCCTATGAGTCATATTTTGAACGGTATCTATAAAACAAAAGTCCACTTCTTTTTCCTTTTTTCCCCTCTGTAACTGGTTGTTGTTGTTTGGTCACTGAGTCGTGTCTGACTCTTTGCCACCCCATGGAATGCCAGGAGTCTGCCAGGCTCTTTTGTCCATAGGATTTCCAGCCCTGGGAATACTGGAGTGGGTTGCCATTTCCTTCTCCAGTTAACTGGATAATCCTGGCTAAATTATTAAGTTGATATAATTCCATTTAAAAGCAAAGGAACCTGAGTTTTTGTTTCATTTAGTTTTGTAAAACGCCAGTTCCGCCTTAGGAAAGTTATCTCCCTCTCTGTGTGCTAGTTCTTCATTTGAAAATGGAAATACCTACTTCATTATGCAACTTCAAGGAAACATAAACTGAAGTACATGTGTACTTAGTGAATGTTTATCCTTCTGTAGCCTTTTTGTGGGCGAAAGTTCCATTTTATTAGCTTACTTATTCTTGTTTACATCACTGAGAGCCCCCTGGGAATCCAGGGGTTCCATTCTTGTCATCTAATTCCAATCAAATTCAACCTTCTTGTTTTACAGATGAATAAACTATGACACAAGAGAAAGGAAATGATCTATTTCTGCTCTTGATGTTAAATCGCATGTCAATTTACTTCCAGTCATTATAAAGAAACAGTTAGTAAAAATAAGGCCTTGGGCCTTCCAGAAATGCAAACAAGTCCATTATGGCAGGCAAGGAGTGGGCAATGGGAAGGAGGGGCATGAGAAATTAACGTAGAATGTTAATTGTAGTTGAGATTTGGAAACATATTGACAGATGCGTTTAAAAAATTTCATCCATATGTTTGGAAATGTTCAATCACAGGTTTAAAGTTATAAACTTTACTGTGTAAGCTGACAGTAAGAAATTATTTCCAGTGAGAATAAGAACCGAAAGCAATGGGCTTAACCAGACAAAAGAGATGTAGGTTGAATGTGGATGGAAATTCTTGACTGCAACACTACATGTGCTACAGATCTTCCATCCTGGAAAAGAACCCAGGCAGCAATATTCTTAGAAAAGACCATTATGAATCTGAGTGTTTCCAAGCTTAACCATGAACGATAAAGATTTAATCTATGTAAAGAGCCTTTAAGATGTGTGTTTTTAAAGGGGTTCCCTGTTTGGTTTCCTTTTAACAAATTCTGAGGAATGAAGGTGGAGAGTTTGAAAGCCTCTGGATATATCACATCCACATACAAGCTATGAGACTGTGATCTTAATAACACTCTAAGAGTGTCTTCTGTTTACATACATCCCACATCTCCCTCCTATGTTCCAACAGTTTATTAGCCCCTTCTACTTTCTTGTCCCACAGGTACCTCTAACTCAACATTCTAAAACTGGATTCTCTCTTTCCCTCAAATTGCTTTTCCTCCTAACTGAGTGAAAGAATCTCTTTTGATATGTCAGTTCAAATCAGAAGCCAGGAGTCATCCTCCATCCTTCCTTTACCTCCCTGCTCACTGGCGTTCTGTCCTATGGACTCCACCTCCTTAGAACTACTTGGATTACTACTGGAGGTGATGGAATTCCAGTTGATCTATTTCAAATCCTAAAGGATAATGCTGTGAAAGTGCTGCACTCAATATGCCAGCAAATTTGGAAAACTCAGCAGTGGCCAAAGGACTGGAAAAGGTCAGTTTTCATTCCAATCCCAAAGAAAGGCAATGCCAAAGAATGGTCAAGCTACTGCACAATTGCGCTCATCTCACATGCTAGTAAAGTAATGCTCAAAATTCTCCAAGCCAGGCTTCAGCAGTACGTGAACCACGAAATTCCAGATGTTCAAGCTGGTTTTAGAAAAGGCAAAGGAACCAGAGATCAAATTGCTGACATTCACTGGATCATCGAAAAAGCAAGAGAGTTCCAGAAAAACATCTACTTCTGCTTTATTGACTATGCCAAAGCCTTTGACTGTGTGGATCACAATAAACTGTGGAAAATTCTGAAAGAGATGAGAATACCAGACCACCTGACCTGCCTCCTGAGAAACCTGTATGCAAGTCAGGAAGCAACAGTTAGAACTGGACATGAAACAACAGACTTTCCAAATAGGAAAAGGAGTACCTCAAGGCTGTATATTGTCATCCTGCTTATTTAACTTATATGCAGAGTACATCATGAGAAACGCTGGGCTGCAGGAACCACAAGCTGGAATCAAGATGGCCAGGAGAAACATCAATAACCTCAGATATGCAGATGACACCACCCTTGTGGCAGAGAGTGGAGAAGAACTAAAGAGCCTCTTGATGAAAGTGAAAGTGGAGAGTGAAAAAGTTGGCTTAAAGCTCAACATTCAGAAAACGAAGATCATGGCATCCGGTCCCACCACTTTATGGGAAATAGATGGGGAAACAGTGGAAACAGTGTCAGACTTTATTTTGGGGGGCTCCAAAATCACTGCAGATGGTGACTGCAGCCATGAAATTAAAAGATGCTTACTCCTTGGAAGGAAAGTTATGACCAAACTAGACAGCATATTAAAAAGCAGAGACATTACTTTGTCCACAAAGGTCCATCTAGTCAAGGCTATGGTTTTTCTAGTGGTCATATATGGATGTGAGAGTTGGACTGTGAAGAAGGCTGAGCGCCGAGGAATTGATGCTTTTGAACTGTGGTGTTGGAGAAGACTCTTGAGAGTCCCTTGGACTGCAAGGAGATCCAACCAGTCCATCCTAGAGGAGATCAGTCCTGGGTGTTCATTGGTAGGACTGATGTTGAAGCTGAAACTCCAATACTTTGGCCACCTGATGCGAAGAACTGACTCATTGGAAAAGACCCTGATGCTGGGAAAGATTAAAGGCAGGAGGAGAAGGGGATGACAGAGGATGAGATGATTAGATGGCATCACTGACTCAACGGACATGAGTTTGGTTGAACTCCGGGAGTTGGTGATGGACAGGGAGGCCTGGCGTGCTATGGTCCATGGGATCGCAAAGAGTCGGACATGACTGAGCAACTGAACTGAACTGATGCTCTTCTCCACCTGTGGTATGGCTACCCTAACCTGGGTTCTTTACATTCCTGCCTGGGTTACTGCTCCCGCTTCCTGAGTGATCTCTCAGGCTAGCCTGACTGCTTCTACACCTCCTTCTACACTCTCCCCACCAAGGAGATTACCATACCACAAATCTGATCATTCCACTCCCTCTTTAAACACTTCACTTACCACATCGTTAAAAAGTCCACACTCCTTAGGGTGATATGCAAAATGCTTTACGATCTTGCCTGCCTAGACTGTTAGCATCATGTCTTCTCCACCCATTTCCCCGAAATTCTTTAATCTGACTGTGCATACGATGATTGGTTTTTTCCAGGTCTGTCTAGCCCTCCTTTCCTTGTTCATGCTCCTCTCTTGTCCTATCACCTCTCTTCTTTTCTCCTCCTTCATGATTCATCTCAGTTATTATTTCTTCTCTCTACACCCTAGACCAAGTTAGGGGCCTATCCTCTGAAAAGGAATGTATTAATGCAGTACATTTCAGTTTACAAAGTACTTTTAAATACAAAATTATTTAATTCTTTTCAAAAACTAGATCAGATCAGATCAGATCAGATCAGTCGCTCAGTCATTTCTGACTCTTTGCGACCCCATGAATCGCAGCACACCAGGCCTCCCTGTCCATCACCAACTCCCGGACTTCACTCAGACTCACATCCATCGAGTCAGTGATGCCATCCAGCCATCTCATCCTCTGTCGTCCCCTTCTCTTGCCCCCAATCCCTCCCAGAATCAGAGTCTTTTCCAATGAGTCAACTCTTTGCATGAGGTGCCCAAAGTACTGGAGTTTCAGCTTTAGCATAATTCCTTCCAAAGAAATCCCAGGGCTGATCTTCTTTAGAATGGACTTGTTGGATCTCCTTGCAGTCCAAGGGACTCTCAAGAGTCTTCTCCAACACCACAGTTCGATTTATACCCATTTTATAGACAAGACTTGGGGAATTAGCTTGTTCAAGATCACACAGCTGGTCAGTAACAGAAATGGGACTATAACCAGGTCATATAGTGCAGGGCTCTTTCTCCTGTACCCTGTGGAATAAAATCAGAGGAGAAAGCAGAGGGTGTGCCATCCGAACTGTGACAGACTGCCATCAAGAAAGTGAGGGCCATAAGAGAAATCTTCCTTCTTGCTTGCCGCCCACCCCCAACCCTGTCAATGTGATTTACAGTATTCAAGAAGAGAAGAAAAGTCTATTGGGTTTATTCATACTTTTACCCCTATGGTTTTTCTGTCTTCCTCACTGACATTCCAGAATTCCTTCTTTTATCATTTTGGTCTCAAGAACATCTTTTGCAGTATGTCTGCTGATGACAAATTTTAGTTTTTCTTCCTCTAAGAGTGTCTTGATTTCCCCCTTATTCCTGAGGGATATTTTTTACTAGATATAGAATTCTGCATTCATAGTTCTTTTATTTCTGTATTTGAAGTATGTTGTGCCACTTATTTCTGGCTGGATGATTTCTAATGAGAATTATGGGCATTGAATGGCTTTCTCCATAGGTAAAATGTTATTTCTTGGTTCTTCCTAAATATGAGACCAGATGCTTTAAAATACCTAGAAGAAAATATAGGCAAAACACTAACATTTCAATCCATCTCCTAGAATAATGAAAATTTAAAAAAATTGAACACATGGGACTTACTTAAACTCAAAAACTTGTACAGCAAAGGAAACAATAAACAAAGTGATAAGACAACCCATAAATTGGAATAAGATATTTGCAAATGATGTGACCAACAAGGGATTAGTTTTCAGAATTTACAAACAGCTCATGTTGCTTAACAGCATCAAAACAAACAATCCAATCAACAAATGATCAGAAGACCGAAATAGACATTTCTCCTAAGAAAACATACAGTGGCCAAGAGGCACATTAAAATGTGTTTAACATCACTAATTATTAGAGAAGTGGAAATCAAAACTACAGCCAGAATGACTATCATCAAAAAACACATGAACAATAAGTGCTGGCGAGAGTGTGGAGAGAGGGAAACCCTCCTACACTGTTGTTGGGAATGTAAATTGGTACAGCCACTACAGAGAACAGTGTGGAAGTTTCTTAAGAAACTAAAAATAGAGCTACCATATAACCCTATAATCCCACTCCTGGGCATATATCCAGAGAAAAACATGATCCAAAAAGCTGCATGCACCCCAATGTTCATTGTAGCACTGTTTACAATAGCAAAGACATGGAAGCAACCTAAATGTCCATCGACAGAGGAATAGATAAAGATGATGTGATACACATCTACAATGGAATATCACTTAGTCATTTAAAGGAATGACACAATGCCATTCGCAGCAATAGGGATAAACCTAGAAATTGTCATACTGAGTGAAGTAAGTCAAATAGAGAAGGAGAAATATTGTATGACATCCCTTATATGTGGAATCCAAAAAGAAATGATACAAATGAACTTGCTTACAAAATAGAAAGAGACTCACAGACTTTGAGAAAGAACCTATGGTTGCCAGGGGAAGAATGGGGGGAAGGGATAGTTAGGGAGTTTGGGATGGATTTGCACACACTGCTATATTTAAAATGGATAGCCAACTGTATATCACATGGAGCTCTGCTCAATGTTATGTGGCACCCCAGATGGAAGGGAGTCTGGGGGAGAAAGTATACATGTATATGTATGGCTGAGTCCCTTTGCTGTTCACTATCTGAACTATCACAACATTGTGGATCAGTAATACCTCAATACAAAATAAAAAGCTTAAAATTTTTTCTTAAATTAAAAAAGTTTCTTGGTATTTCATTTTCAGAACTTTGTGACGTTTTGCATGGATTTCATTGGGTTTATCCTATTTGGAATTTGTTCAGCTTCTAGAATCTATAGGTTTATATCATCTGCTAAGTGTGGATATGCTCAGCCATTATTTCTTTGAAAACTTTTCAGTCCCACCTTCTTTCTCCTCTCTTTCTGAGGCTCAAATAACACATGTAAGATTTGTATTACAGGACAATCTTAACACACAGGAACTGGGGGCTCACTTTTAGAAAATCTGTTTTCTTTCTCTTGTTCAGTTGGATAATTTCCATCATTCTACCTTCAACTTTATTGATTCTTCACTCTGTACTTTCCTCTCTGTTTTCCGTTGTGCCCATTCATTGAGTTTTTCATTTGTATTTTTTAGTTCTAAAATATTAATTTTCAGTTCAGTTCAGTTCAGTCGCTCAGTCGTGTCTGACTCTTTGTGACCCCATGAATCGCAGCACGCCAGGCCTCCCTGTCCATCACCAACTCCCGGACTTCACTCAGACTCACATCCATCGAGTCAGTGATGCCATCCAGCCATCTCATCCTCTGTTGTCCCCTTCTCCTCCTGCCCCCAATCCCTCCCAGCATCAGAGTCTTTTCCAATGAGTCAACTCTTCGCATGAGGTGGCCAAAGTACTGGAGTTTCAGCTTTAGCATCATACCTTCCAAAGAAATCCCAGGGCTGAACTTTCTTTATATTTTCTATTTCTTTTCTGAGACTTTCTTTTTTTTTCCCATTTGTTTCAAACATGCTCATATTTGCTCATTGAAGCATTTTCATTACGGGTGTTTTAAAACCCTTGCTGTATAATTCCAACATGTGTCCTATTGATGTTGGCTTCTGCTGTCTTTTCTCAATCAAGTTGAAACTTTCCTGCTTCTTGGTTTATCTGATGATTTTCTATTATATTCTGGACATAATAATTATTATGCTATGAGACTGTTTCATAGTTAAATTCTTTGTTTAACAGGCTTCTCTGTCACTGCACTGGTAAGAAAAGGAGGATACCACCTTGGTACTGCCCAGTTGGGGTGGAAATTCAGATTCCCTACTTAGTTTCCACTGACATAGTGGAGGAGGGGTTCATTAATATCAGATAGGGATAAAAGCCCTAGCTCCTCATTCAGCCTTCTCTAACACCATGCTGGTGAGTGGGAGGGGCTGTCTCGTTACAGTCAGATGGGTGAGGGTGGGCATCTAGTTTCCCCAGTAACTCTGAGGATGCGGATGGCAATAGAGCTGCAATATTTTATGTGATATTTGATTAGAGTTTTTAATTTGCATTTTCTAGTTTTAAGATTTCTATTTGGTTCTTTAAGGTCTTAAAGTTATGGTTTAAAAGTTTTCTGTCTTGTTAGGTTGTCCTTTTCCAATTCTTTTGGCTAGACAGAATTGGCTCTGGGTACGGGTGTGTGGGGCTTCTGTTGTCTGTACTCATTGGCATTTGCAAGTTGCCAGCTTCTTGATTCTTTATATCCATAACCTCAGCTATGCAGATGACACCACTTTTATGGTAGAAAACAAAGAGGAATTAAAGAGCCTTTTGATGAAGGTGAAAGAGGAGAATGAAAAAGCTGGCTTGAAACTCAACGTTTAAAAAACTAAGATCGTGGCATCTGGGCCCATTACTTCATGGCATATAGTTGGGAAAACAATGGAAACAATGACAGACTTTATTTTCTTGGGCTCAAAAATCACTGCAGGTGGTGACTGCAAGCATGACACTTCTCCTGGGAAGAAAAGCTATGACAAACCTGCTGCTGCTGCTGCTGCATGGCTTCAGGCGTGTCCAACTCTGTGCGACCCCATAGACGGCAGCCCCCTGGGCTCCTCTGTCCCTGGGGCTCTCCAGGCAAGAATACGGGAGTGGGTTGCCATTTCCTTCTCCATGACAAACCTAGACAATGTATTAAAAAGCAGAGGCATCACTTTGCCGACAAAGGTCCGTATAGTCAAAGCTATAGTTTTCCCAGTAGTCATGTACGGATGTGAGAGTTGGACCATAAAGAAGGCTGAGCGCCAAAGAATTGATGCTTTTGAACTGTGGTGTTGGAGAAGACTCTTGAGAATCCCTTGGACAGCAAGGAGATCAAACTAGTCAATCCTAAAGGATATCAGTCCTGAATATTCTTTGGAAGGACTGAAGCTGAAGCTGAAGCTCCAATACTTTGTCCACCTGTTGCAAAAAGCCGACTCATTAGAAAAAACCCCAATGCTGGGAAAGATTGAAGGCAGAAGGAGGAGGGGATGACAGAGGATGAGATGGTTGGATGGCATCACCGACTCAATGGACATGAGTCTGAATAAGCTCCAGGAGATGGTGAAGGACAGGGAAGCCTGGTGTGCTGCAGTCCATGGGGGTCACAAAGAGTTGGACATGCCTGAACAACTAAGCACAGCACAGCACATGGCCCTTCTCTGTGCCTCAGTTTCCTCATCTGTAACATGATATTGAGGCAGGAAATAGATGGGACCCAGGCTGAGCAGCTAGAATTTGCACTCTAAGATGAAGGTAGGAGAGGCGAGCCCTGCCCAGAATAAAAGATAAGGGACTATGTATTTCTCATTCTTGAATGCAAGGAGACCTTCCTGACTGTACAGCTCCTTGAAAGTCAAAAAGGGAGTGGGCACCACCCCGTAGCAGGTGATATCAACATACCCATAGTCCTCTTTGCTGGAATCCATCTTTGCTAAGAGATGTGCATGCACTCATGGGAGGATCCTGAGATATACCAAATACGGACTCAGAACCAGGCAAAGCAAGTTGATTCATCAAAGGAAACTCAGAAGAAATGCCCCCATAAAAGTAATTTAAACCACCATGAGGGTTCAACTCTCTCTGAGGCTGCCTGTGTGTCATCTACATGTACTCTTTTCCCTCTTAATAAATACTTTACTTGTTTCACTATTTTCTGTCTTTGTGGGAATTCATTTCTGCAAAGCTGAAGGGCCAGAGCCTTGTCACTGCCGCTCGTCTAGGAGTTAGGATTCCGCACTCTCACTGCTGCAGCCCAACCTCAGTCTCTGGTGGGGAACCAAAACCGTGCTTCAAGCCATTACAGCTGAGGCCACCCAAGATCACACAGTGCTGTGCTGAGTTGGTCAGATGTGTCCAAGTTTTTGTGACTCCATGCACTGTAGCCCGCCAGGCTCTTTTGTCCATGGGGATTCTCCAGGCAAGAATACTGGAGTGGGTTGCCATGCTCTCCCCTAGGGAATCTTCCCAACCCAGGGACTGAACTCAGGTCTCCCACATTGCAAACAGATTCTTTACTGTCTGAGCTACCAGGGAAACCCCAAGATCATATTTGGTGCCGAAACTCAGGAACTCAAGGTAAACTGCAGGCCTTGCCCAACTGCAGCTTGAGGTCCCTGACTGTCGCTCTTGCCCTCTTTCTCTCACTCTCTGCTTTGCTCTATTTTCAATACCCACAGGGCATAAACTCTGTTCTCCCACTGCGCTAAGTCTTTCCCCCAAAGTCAGGTGTGGCAAGGGTATTCCCCAGGTCACAAAGATTCAAATAATAATCACTTGAGTGACAGCTGATGCTGTTCTTTGGGACCTGGTGAAAATGTGATTTCCCATCGTGAAGGAGCCCTTGATGTTTCTCTCACTCTCTCACTGTCCAATGTGGAACCCTCCACTATACTTTTCTTCCGCACTTTGCTTTCACAACAAAGTATGTTTCTCACTTTATATCTCTATGCCCTTTTAGGGGAGGATTTCTTAGACATCATTCCTAAACTGTGTCCCTGCTTGCCAAACTCAGTGCTGTCTATGTCAGACAAAATTGTCAGACAATTTCCAATATCCTGTCTTAGCTGCCAGACATATAGGGCAACACATTTTGGGTTCTTCTGCTATTTAGTCTCTTACTTTACTCAATGCCCAGAATTTACTATGAGAATTTCTTTGTGTCCCAGCCTCCACCCTTGAACCCTGTGCCATCTTCCATAACATTCAACTTCAGTTTCTCCAAAGGTCCCTCTTTGTATCTATTGGACTCCTTCACTCCAGGCTTTGACAGCCTATGTATTGTTATGAATAGCCTATCTGGCTGGCCACTACCCAGAAGCCCAAATTATAAACTTTGTAGATGCTCAGTCATGAGCAATACACCCCAGTGTAGGAAGGCTTATCGTAGGACACAAGCTGTGTAGACAATGGATCCCTCCAAAGGAAAATCCTGGCATCCAGTCTGCAATGATTCAAATGTCTCCCCTGCCCCGCAGCCCGGCCACATTGGGGGACACCTTGGTCAAGGCACTAAGGAAGACCAGAGGCATCTTGATAGCAGAGTAGAGGATGCTTGAAACCCCATCAGGTTTGAAAGGAACTTGGGGGACACCCTGAACCCCTTCAGGTTAAAACCTCCTGGTAAATGTTTCTGGGACACCAGATTCCATTTGTAGAACTTTCTTGTTCTCAGTTGCAAGTTACCCGACATGGGAGGATCCTTCTCCAAGCCAGAAGAAACACCTCTGAAATGTATCTTTAAGAACTGGAAATTTTTTTTAATAGAAGGGCTTAGAAAGGAAAAACTTAAGTTGTATGTTGGGAAATGGAGAAAAATGGCCTGAAAAAAGGTCTCTAAATTATAATACCATTCTGCAATTGGATCTTTATTGCTGCAGGATGAGAAAGTGGACTGAAGTTTCCTATATTCAGGCTTTCAAGGTTCTTTACCAAAACCCTGCCCTATATAGCTCTTGTAATCCAAAACGTGGGGAACCAGAAGCTTTCCTGACATTTCATATGATTCCCTTCTATGATCTCCCATCTCTCAGAGGGGATCATCAGGCTCCCCCAACTCCTGACAGTATTTCTACTTCTCCAGAGCCACTCACTTCTCTGCAGTCACGTACTGTTCCCCGTCTCTCGGACCAATCCCAACCTCTACTTCCCTATGTCCCTCAATACTCTTTACCCCAAGGAAGAGTCACTAGTTCCTGTGGGGTAACTTGTAGTAGAGCTTCCTCGCACCCTGGATCAGGGAAATTATGCCTTCTTAGAGAAGTGGCAAGAAATTCAGGCAAGGCTTTACTGGGGTTCCTGTGCCAGCTACAGGAGGGAGCAAAAACAAGAAACAGGTTCTCTCACTTGCTCCCTAGAACAGGGGCAGGGCAGGGTGGGCAAGCTCATTCCTTATATGGGGTGAGGGTAGGGGTGTGTCCAGGGGTCAGGCTGGAAAGGTGGCTTAGGTGATTTACTCACCCCTCTGTGGTGTTGAGTGCTGGGGGCATGCCCAGCACCCTGTTTTGCTCCCGACACCCAGTTTTTGCTCCCGGATCTTCAGAAATGGCAGTTGGGATTTTTGTCTTTTGGTCCAGAATTTGCCCCAACTGCACATGCACTGTTATTTTTACTCTCATATAATTTCTTTGTATTTTCTAGCTCAAGGATAGGTGTGTCCAGGTGCAAGCATTGCAGCATGCATCAAAGGGTCTCAGGTCCCAGGCCTGACTCATGATCAATCATAGGTATGAAAGCAACTTTCAAAGGTATTTCTGGATTAAAAATGATATCATGACAATCATGAAACTGTGGAGTGGGACAGATTTTGACCTTTTAGATATTAGCTGTTGACTGAATTCAGCAGGCTTTGCATTGATCTTTTCAAATAAATCAAATATGGAGCTATGACCTAAGAAAAATGGGCCACTGTCCCTTCAGCGAACCACTGGGAAGATGGTGTGGTGCACAGTTCAGCTCTAGCTGTGACCCTGTACTGTCTCCTGTTGCTGGTAACGAAATTAATAGGTTCGTGCAAAAGTAATTGTGGCTTTGCACTGTTGAACATTGCCATTTGATGTTAGAATGCATTCTTAAATAAATGTGGTTGTGTTATACATCATTTTTAATGCCCATTTCTGGCTTTATATATTTTTGCTAATGACATTACTTGCTGTCTCTTTTGTATTTATTTTAAATTAGGGAAATGATGTCAGACAAAAAGCAAGTTTGAGCAATTTTCTTCTTTGAGTTCAAAATGGATTGTAAAGGAGTGGAGATAACACAACATCAACAGTGCCTCTGGCCCAGGGACCGCTAATGAATGTATAGCGCAGAGGTGGTTCAAGAAGCTTTGCAAAGGAAACAAGAGCCTTGACGATGAGGAGCACAGTGGCTGGCCATGGGAAGTTGACATCATCAAAGCTGATCCTCTTACAAAGAAGTTGCCAAAGAACTCAATGTCAACCATCTTATGGTCATTCAGCATCTGAAGCAAACTGGAAAGGTGAAAAAATCTCAGTAAGTGGGTGCCTCATGAGCTGACTGAAAATCAAAAACATTGTCATTTTGAAGTGACTTCTCTTATTCTATGCAACAACAAAGAACCATTTCTCGATTGGATTGTGATGTACAACGAAAAGTGCACTTTATACAACAACTGATGATGACCCTCTCAATGACTGGACTGAAAAGAAGCTCCAAAGCACTTCCCAAAGCCAAATTTGCACCAAAAAAAGGTCATGGTCACTGTTTGGTGGTCTGCTGCCCATCTGATCCACTAAAGCTTTCTGAATCCCAGTGAAACCATTACATCTGAGAAGTATGCTCAGCAAATCAATGAGTCACACTGAAAACTATAATGCCTGCAGCCAGTATTGGTCAACACAAGGGACCCAATGCTTCTGCATCACAACACTCACCACACATTGCACAACCAGCACTTCAAAAGTGGAGTGAATCGGGCTACGCATTTTTGCCATATTCACCTGACCTCCTGCCAACCGACTACTACTTCTTCAAACATTTCGACAACTTTTTGCAAGGAAAATGCTTCCACAACCAGCAGGAGGCAGAAAATGCTTTCCAAAAGTTCGTTGAATCGTGAAGCACAGATTTTTATGCTGCAGGAATAAACAAACTTATTTTTCATTGGCAAAACATGTGTTGATTGTAATGGTTCCTATTTAATGAGTATTTGAGACTAGTTATAATGATTAAAAATTCACAGTCTGAAACTGCAGTTATGTTTACACCAACCTAATAGCACAAACTTAGTGACTTAATGGGACTTCCCTGGTAGCTCAGCAGTGAAGAATCCGCTTGCCATTGCAGGTGTGGGCTCAATCCCACAGTATTCTTGCCTGGAGAATTCCATGGACAGAGGGGACTGTCGGACTACCATCCGTGGGGTCACCAAGAGTCGGACACAACTGAGCGACTAACACTTCCACTTTTTTTCAGTGACTTAAATGACTCACACTTACTGTCTTATAGCTCTGAAGTTCAAAAGTGTGAAATCAATTACTCAGGGCTAAACATCAAGGGGTCAGCAGGACTGGTTCATTCTGGGGGGAAATCTATTTCCTTGCCTTTTCCAGCTTCTAGAGGAAAGAATCACTCCAATCTCTGCCTCTGTCATCACGTTGCTTCTTTGACTCTCTTGCCTCCATATTGTAAGGACCTTTGGAATTACACTGAGCCCACTTGGATAGTCCAGGAAAATTTCACCTCAAGAGCCTCAACTCCGCCATATCTGGAAAGTCTCTTTTGCCATGTAAGCTAACATAATCACAGGTTCTGGAGATTAGGACAGGGGTATTTTTGGAGGCAATTATTATGCATACCATGCATTGGAAGAATGCTGCCCCAGTTGTGCTGCCAGACCACAGAGCAGGCAGCCCCTAGCTGACTGCTGAAGGCTGAGTTGTTGTTTTAGTCACTAAATCGTGTCCAACTCCTTTGTGACCCCATGGACTGTAGCCTGCCAGGCTCTTCTTTCCATGGAATTCTCCAGGCAAGAATACTGGAGTGGGTTGCCGTGTCCTTCTCCAGGGGATCTTCATGACCCAGGGATCGAACCCGAATCTCCTGCAGAGGCAGGTGGATTCTTTACCCTTAAGGCACCTGAGAAGCCTGAAGGCTGAGTAAGGACTGCTTTAAGAGGGCATTGTAAGAACAGGGACCCTGGAGGACCTGTCCAGGGTCCTTCTCAAAGTATTTGTTGTAGAATGCTATGTCAGGAGCTATGCTTGGGGCCTTATGCCCCCTTCTCTTTCATCCTCCAGACACCCCCATGAGATTCTCAGCTATGCATCTGAGACAAATAAAAAGAGAATTCAAATCAGAATGGAGTAGACTGGAGTGGGATGGGAAGGCTGGAAGGCCCTGGCGGTGGCTACATTCTGCATACACGTGTGATGGTGGGGTTGGAAAGAGAGCCTGGTGTCAAGTGGACAGGGAAGGGTGGGAACAGTCATCTGGAAGGATGCTAATGTTCTTGCCTTAATGGTCATGACAGTGAATGCTAGAGAACACGTTCTTTTTATTTTAAGGATGATATTCCTAGTTAATTTTTGTTCAAGGTTATAGAGGAGTAAAAGACAAAAAGCTAAAGTCCTTGCCTTCCGTCTCTCTCATGTTCCACAGTTAAACTTTCCAGATGTAGCTTCTATTAAAATAGTTTCACCTCAGAAATTTTTCTCTGAAAAACAAAGATTTGGAGGGGCAGAGAAGAGAGGAAGGTTAGTCTGGACTCTTGAGTCTGAGGTGCTGTTGGACATCCAGGGAGAGGATACTGGAGGCAATGGAGCAAAGGGGTCCAGAGTTTAATCGACAGGTATGGACAGAAAAGACTTATAATACAGCCTTAGAAAATTCATTTTCTGGATATGCTAGAAACTACCACTATAATGATTTTTCCTGGATATTAATATTATAAGCACCTTTTCCCCAAGCACCCATGGTACCATGGGTGAACATTTCCTTTTTCAGTAACTTACTTGCACATGTCATGGTAGTAAATCTCTTCTGCTTGAAATGTTTTGGTTTAAGAATGCTACTGTCTGGCTTCATCAACGGGGCTATCCACCCTAGCTATTTGGGTAGAGTCATCTTTATGATCTCACTGTTCAGGGAATTAGAGTTAGCTCTGACTACCAGAAAGATTTTAGTTGAGTAGATGTCATCATTGGGCATAATTTCTGCCCTCTTAGCCTCAAAAATGTTATTAAAAAGAAATCAAGGCTGAGTTTAATTTTCTGTAATGGTGAACCAGTTTGTTTCAAACCAACCCTCACAATCAAGAACAACTAGAAAATCTGGACAAAATCCAAAGTCACATCTTTTGATATCATTGTAGAGAGAAAGGAAGTGCAGTTAAGGGAACCCAACATTTGGCACATTGTCTCCCCAAGATATTTGCCAGAAATAAATGCTGCTGCTGCAGAGGCTGAGAAGCTCAATGAGACTGTTGGTGGTTTCACAGGCCTGGGGAGCAACAACTGTCATTCAAAGTTGGTCAAGGAGAGGGGACCTATCTAGCATCCAGAATCTCAGCTTGTTCCCTGAAGGCTTACACCCCGTCCCTTACGAACTGCCTGCCAAAGTAAGAGTAAATCCTCTCTGCATGAGAAGGAATCCAAAGTCTCGAATTATCTCTGTTATTTTTAAACCACAGATAACTGGCAATCAACCAAATATAGGCACGCGTTTAAAAGGACAATAATTAACCAAAAATTAAAAGAAGCAAAATAAGACTGAAGACGGTCCCACAGATGTCCCAGATACTAGGATTATCAATCATGGACTTTAAAATAATTGTTTCATATTTCATGTCTTCAATACATCCAATGAGAATATAGAGGGTTTTTTTTTTTTTTTTTTCAGAGAACTGGAAGCTATTAAAAACAATCAAATGGAAATTCTAGAATTGAAAACTATGATAACTGAAATTAAGAACTCAATGGATGACTTGTACTTCTGTCCATGAAAGATTAAATGCTATGGTAATTGCCCTCTGGCCATAAGAATTAGAAAACCAGATAAAATATCTGAAACAATAGTTTCAGACATTGGAAATCGGGTAGCATAGGACTGAGAAACTGAGAGGAAGCGAATGACACGAGCCCTATAATTGTCCCAGCTTGCTGCCTGGAGTCAGCTTCCAAAGAGCAATGCAAGAGAGGACAGGGAAACCCAACAATATTCAGAAGTATTGCTGAGTTCAAGAAACAGATATTGGGTTCTAGGAAAGTTGAAAGGTTAGAGATTTGCAGACAGAATTTAGAAAAGGATTGTGTTATAGAGTTCCAGACATCTGCAGAAGGATCCTGTTGAAGCTTTATTAGAGTACTTGTGCATGTTTGCACCAGGAAAGGAATCCCCCAAAGCAAGAGACAGAACAATTCCTGGTGTTTAGGTAAGGGTGAGAATAGTCTTCCCACAGGCCTCCTAATAATGCCTGGGGGATTGAGTAGCATATGCACAAGGGCCAGGCCTAGTAGTAGGGCTGAGTTTCCCCCAGAATAAGAGCTACTCTGAAACCCCTATAAGTTTTAAAATTAAACTCAAAATTATCAAATTGATCTGAAAGTAACTGCTACCAGAACAACACTCCCAGCAGGGCTTCCCACATGGCTCAGTGGCAAAGAATCCACCTGCCAATGCAGGAAACACAGATTCAATCCCTGGATCAGGAAGATTCCCTGGAGAAGGAAATGACAACCCACCCCAGTATTCTTGTCTGGGAAATATCATGGACAGAGGAGCCTGGCAGGCTACAGTCCATGGGGTGGCAAAGAGTCAGACACGACTTAGCAACTAGATGACAACAACCACAACAAACAGTATCCAGCATGAAAGAACACTGTAAAATTCACAATATGGAATATTCAATCACAAGTTACCAGGCAGGCAGAGAAGCAAGAAAACATGACCCATGGCCAGGAGAAAAATTACTCCACAGAAACAGACTGAGTACAAGGGTTTTTGGCTCCTTAGATAGTTTATTCCTAAGTATTTTATTCTTTTTGTTGTGATGGTGAATGGAATTGTTTCCTTAATTTTTCTTTCTGCTCTTTCATTGTTAGTGTATAGGAATGCAAGAAATTTCTGTGCATTAATTTTGTATCTTGCAACTTTGCTGAATTCATTGATTAGCTACAGTAGTTTTCTTGTGGTATCTCTAGCATTTTCTATATATAGTATCATGTCGTCTGCAAATAATGACAGTTTTATTTCTTCTTTTCCAATTTATATTCTTTTATTTCTTTTTCTTCTCTGATTGCTGTGGCTAGGATTTCTAAAGGAGAAGGCAATGGCACCCCACTCCAGTACTCTTGCCTGGAAAATCCCATGGATGGAGGAGCCTGGAAGGCTGCAGTCCATGGGGTTGCTGAGGGTCAGACACGACTGAGCAACTTCACTTTGACTTTTCACTTTCATGCACAGGAGAAGGAAATGGCAACCCACTCCAGTACTTTTGCCTGGAAAATCCCATGGACAGAGGAGCCTGGTAGGCTGCAGTCCATGGGGTCGCTAAGAGTCGGACACGACTGAAGCGACTTAGCAGCAGCAGCAGGACTTCTAAAACTATGTTGAGTAAGAGTGGCCAGATTAGACATCCTAGTCTTGTTCCTGATCTTAGGTGAAATGCTTTCAGTTTTTCACCACTGAGAATGATGTTTGCTCTGAGTTTATTGTATATGGTCTTTAGCTAACACCTTTCCCTCTTAAACTCTTCCCAAAAATGGAAGAAGGAGGAATACTCCCAAATTTGTTCTACGAGGCCATAATCACCCTAATACCAAAACTAGACAAATACATCACACAAAAAAGAAAATGACACACCAGTATCATGATGAATACAGAGGTAAAAATCCTCAACAAAATACTAGCAAACAGAATTCAACAACACATTAAAAGGATCATACACCATGATCAAGTGGGCTTTATCACAGGAATGCAAGGATTCTTTAGTATATGCAAATCAATCAATGTCATACACCATATTAACAAATTAAAGAATGAAAACTGTATGATCATCTCAATAGATGCAGAAAAAGTTTTTGACAAAATTCAACACTTCATTTATGATAAAAATGATCCAGAAAGTAGGCATAGAGGTAAACTACCTCAATGTGATAAAGACACTGTTGGTGGGAATGTGAACTGATACAGCCACTATAGAAAGCAGTATGGAAGTTCCTTAAATAACTAAACATGTAACTACCATATGACCCAGCAATCCCACTACTGGACATATACCTTGAGAAAACCATAATTCAAAAGGACACATGTACCCCAGTGTTCGTTGCAGCACTTTTGCAGTAGCCAGGACATGGAAACAACCTAAATGTCCAATGACAGATGAATGGATATAGAAGATGCGGTGCATACATACAGTGGAATACTACTCAGCCACTACAGGAATGAAATAGAGTCATTTGTAGAGACGTGAAGGGACCTAGAATCTGTCATACAGACTGAAGGAAGTCAGAAAGAGAAAAACAAACATTGTACATCAACAAATAAATGTCGGATGTAGAAAAATGGTACCGATGAACCTGTCTCCAAGGCAAGAATAGAGATGCAGCCATAGACAATGGGCATGTGGACACAGCAGGGAAAGGGGAGGGTGGGACAGATTGGGAGGTTAAAACTGACATATATACACTATCATGTGTAAAATAAATAGCTAATGGGAACCCACTATAAAGCACAGGAAGCTCAGCTTGGTGTTCTGTGATGACCTAGATGGTTGGGATGGGGGAGGTGGAAGAGAGGTCCAAAAGGGAGAGGCTATATGTATGCATATGGCTGATTTACTTCACGGTACAGCAGAAACTAACACAACACTAAAAAGCAATTATGTTCCCATAAAAAATAAAACTCAAAAAAAGAAAAAGAAACAGACTGAGAAATGACAGAGATAATGGAGTTAATAGATAAAGATAGTAAAACAACTGTAAATCTTATAACTATGTTCAAGGCAATAAAGAAAAATGTGAACATAATGAGGAAAAAATAAAAGATATAAAACAGCCCCAAGTACATTTCAAGATGTATGTAAGCCAACTCATTATTCTGTATACCTTAAATGTATATCAGTAAAACTAGAAGAGGAAAAAAAAGATTCAAGTGAAACTTACAGAGATTAAAAATATGATACTGAAAAGAAAAATAAACTAGATGGAATTAAAAGCAAACTAGATTCTGCAGAAGAATAAATCAGTGAACTTGTAGCTGTAGCAATAGAAACCATTCAAAATAAAGCACATAGAGAAAAAACAAAACTGAAGGAAAAGAACAGAACTTTACTGAGTTGTGTTGCAATACTGAGTTGTCTACAAGATTTGTAATTGGAGTACTTAAAGGAGAGAAAAGGAAGAAAAATATTTAGAGAAATTATACTTGAACACTTTCAAATTTGAGAAAAACAGGAAACCCAAATATCCATGAAGCTTAACAAACTCCAAACAGAAGAAACATAAAGAAAGTCACACATTATCAAATTGTTGAAAACTAATGATAAAGAGAGAATCTTATAAAGTGGCTAGAGAAAAAAGGCTTATTACAAGAGCAAAGTAAGAATGACAATAAATTTTTATTCAGAAACTGTGTAGTTCAGAAGATAATAAAACACAATTTTTAGGTACGGAAAGAAAATGTTAACCCAGAATTCCATACTCAGTGAGAATATCTTTCAAAAAAGAAACAAAAGTTGAGATAATTTATTGCTAGCAGATTTTTACTACAAGAAAAGTTAAAGGAATTGTTTCAAGAATAAAGAAACAGATGCCAGGCCAAAACTGTGTTTCTCCACAAGAGAAATGAAGAGTATCCAAAATGGCAAATATGTGAATAAATTTGGAACTCATTTTCCAATTTAAAAAGTTTTTAAAATGAGTGCTATTTAAAGCAAAAAGCGACAATGTATTTTGGAGTTTATAACATGTAGAATTAAAATGTCTAATAAAAATAGCACAGAATATTGGGTGGGAGAAAAGAAATACAAGTTTACTATTGTAAGGTTTATATATTATATATGAAAAATATTGTTATTTGAATATAGACTGTGATCACTGTAAACCCTAGAGTAAATCAATAAATAAATGTAATTTATCTAATAAGACAAGTATGGAGACAAAATGAAATCATAAAAAGTATTCGTCCTAAATGAAGGTATGGAAAGAAGCAAAAAAGCAACAAAGAGCAAATTAAAAAATCAGTATGGTAGATGCAAATGCAGCCATATGGATAATTACATTAAATGTGAATGGTTTAAACACTCATGCCAAAAGGCAGAGATATATATAAAAACAAGACTCAATTATGCATTGTATACATTCAATTCACTTAAATATAAAAACATAGATAGGCTCCTAGCCACAGTAACTAGGTAAGAAAATTGATGACATCTACTTGGAAATGAAGAAATAAAACTGTCACCATTTGCAAATAACATATACAGTAAACCCCAAAGACTCCACCCCAAAATGATTAGAACTAATAAATGCAGTAAGATTTCAGGATACAAAATCAACATGCAGAAATCTGTTGCTTTTTATACACTAATAATGGACTAACAGAAAGAGAAATGAAGGGGAAAAAAACCATTTATAATTTGCATGAAAAATAATAAAATACATAGGAATCAGATCAGTTCAGTTCAGTCACTCAGTCATGTCCGACTCTTTGCAACCCCATGAACTGCAGCACGCCAGGCCTCTCTGTCCATCACCAACTTCCGGGGTCCACCCAAACCAATGTCCATTGAGTCAGTGATACCATCCAACCATCTCATCCTCTGTCGTCCCCTTCTCCTCCTGCCCTCAATCTTTCCCAGCATCAGGGTCTTTTCCAATGAGTCAGCTCTTCGCATCAGGTGGCCAAAGTATTGGAGTTTCAGCTTCAACATCAGTCCTACCAATGAACACCCAGGACTGATTTCCTTTAGGATGGACTGGTTGGATCTCCTTGCAGTCCAAGGGACTCTCAAGAGTCTTCTCCAACACCACAGTTCAAAAGCATTAATTTTTCAGCGCTCAGCTTTCTTTATAGTCCAACTCTCACATCCATACATGACCACAGGAAAAACCATAGCCTTGACTAGACGGACCTTTGTTGACAAAGTAATGTCTCTGCTTTTTAATATGCTGTCTAGGTTGGTCATAACCAAAGAGGTGAAAAACCTGTATACTAAAAACCAAAACGCATTAATGAAAAAAATTGAAGAAGACACAGATAAATGGAAAGATATGATGTGCTCAAGGATTGAAAGAATTAACAGTTCTTACATGGCTATGCTACCCAAGGTAACCTACAGATTCAATGCAATCCCTAACAAAATTTCAATGGCAATTTTCAGAGAAATAGAACTATCAATCCTAAAATTTATAAGGAACTACAAAAGACCAAGAAGATAAAGCTGATGTCATAATGCTTCCTGATTTCAAACCGAATTACAAACTACAGTAATTAAAATAGTATGGTATCGGCATAAAAACACACATAGATACACAGAAAAGAAAAGTGATTACAGGAGTCAACTTATGCTATAAATACGGTCAATCAACTTATGACAAAATATCCAAGAATATACTATGGGGAAAGGACAGTCTCTTCAATGGTGTTGGGATAACTGTACAACCACACGCAAAATGATGAAACTGGACCACTAAATCTCACACTATACACAAAATTAACTCAATGGATTAAATACTTGAATATAAGATCTGAGATCATATAACCCTTTGAAGAAAAGAGATGGTATGTTCCTTGATATTGGTCTTGGTGATGATTTTTTGCATTTGACACCAAAAAGAAAAACAAATACTTTAGGATCTCACTTATATGTGGAATCTAAAAAACCAAGAAACAAAATCCAACTCATGGATACAGAGAACAGATTGGCAGGTGCCAAAAGTAGGGAGTACTGAGTGGGAAAAATGGGCAATGGCTGTCAAATGGTACAAACGTCCATTATAAAATTAATAAGTCCTGGGGATATAATGTACAGAATGGTGACTGTAGTTAATACACTATTATATATTTGAAATTTTGTAAGAGAGTAGGTCTTAAAAACCCTCAGGAAAAGCTTTTTATAACTATGTGTGGTGATGAATGTTCACTAGACTTTTTGTGGTAATCACTTCATAATATATACCAATATAAAATCGTTGTATTGCATACCTGAAATTAATACGTCAATTATATCTCAAATTTTGAAATGCCTACAGGGTGCATATTTAAAAATTGAAAAAGGTGTACAATGCAAACTATCAAACCAAATGAAACCTAGTGTGGCTATATTGATATTAGACAAAGTATGTTTCAGAACAAGGAATATTGACACAGATAATGAAGAGCAAGTCATAATGATAAGGGAGTTGATTTCTTCAAAAGGACTTAATCTTTAAGAGCGTGCATCTAACAACAGAACTTCAAAATACATGAAGCAAAACCAATAGAACGAAAAGGGGAAATAGACAAATCCTTACTCATGGTGGGAGATTTAAACATTTGTCTCTTAAAACTTGATGCCCCAAATCAGTAAGGATATGGACCAGCTTGACTTCACTGACACTTATCGGATACCAGCCAACAACAGTATCACACACACTGTGTTCAAGTGCATATGCAACATTCATCAACATGGGCTAAATGCCGGGCAGAAAAATCAAATATCACAAGGTACACAACTAACCCATAACTTGTTCCCGGAAGGAGCCTGGATCCCTAAGTCATTGTATGGAGAAAGGAACACCATCCATAGACCAGGAACGTCCACAGCAGACAAACATGTGAATGAAAAAGAAATTTTAAGTGGGTTAAGCCACAGAGCTCTTGAGGTTTACTTTTCAAAGCAAATAGTGATATGGTAACTACTAGAAATAGAATGTATATTCAGAACTATGGCTAAAACATGGGGTGTAGGATCAGAACTAGGAGGGAAAAGACACTGGCCAAGAAATATGAGAACGGACTGAGGAAAGGAGGGTGTGGTGGACCGGGTTAAGATCTTTGCCAGAGAACATCAGTGCCAGGATGATGAAACATCCCAGTCAAAAGAGACTGAGGGACCCTCTGCTGGGCACTTTCCAGGGCTCAGAATTTACTGGGCACATGGCTGGTGCTCCTGGAAACTGCCACCCCAGGCTGTGGTGCTGTTGAAAAGTTCAGGGTGGAATCATTGGCGCTGGTATCTCTAGATTGGAGGGATACCTAAGGCACCTTCAGTTCAGTTCAGTTCAGTCACTCAGTCGTGTCCGACTCTTTGCGACCCCATGAATCGCACCTTAGAGTAGTGAGTGTTGTGTACATGGCGCAGATAAGATTCAAGGTGGACCTACTCCTCTGTGGACCCAAGGGCTGTGACTCCATTCATTCCTGTTCCTGCTCAGGAAAGCATATTGAAAGGCAAGAGATTGAGGTTGGTGTTGTTACAGGTGTAACCTTGAATTTTCATATTAAAAGATGCATTTTAAGTTTATATAAATGTAAATTATTCACAAATCAATAAGAACAAACTATTTGGGACGCCTCTCAAAACTGGAAACATTATATTAATGTGATGCTGCCGCTGAAGCATGCAGGTCTTACCCAATCCTCTACTGACCTTCTACACCTTTCCTGACCAATCAACCTGCCTCTGCTTGAATTACCTCCAGTAATTCACTCCACACCAGGCATTCACTTTTACCAGTGGGCAGTTGGCCCAGAGGCTCCCTCCTGCCTCCAGCGGAGTAGCCTAGTGATTAGAGGGCTTTGAGAGTGTGCTCAGATTCCAGTTTCAGCCCTGCCACTTATTATAGGGTAAACCAGGCAAGATACCACCCTTGCTGAACCTCAGTTCCCTCATCCATAAAGAGAGATAATTGTGTCAAAACCCTAGGATTGTTGTGGCTAAGTGGCTCATGGCTTGAGTAAACACGTGAAGAAATAGATCCTAAACAAAGAGAGCCAGGACAAAGATGATGTCAGAAGTGGTAGGAGCCTTGAGAACGATCCAATCCATCCTTCCTCTCATAGACAGGGAGATGGAGGTCCAAAAATGAAATGGATCATGTCTGTGAGGCCAGTGCCTTAAAGTTGTGTAGAAGGCAGCAGAAAGAAGAAATGTGTGTGGTAAGGATGCATGGATGCAGGCATGCCTATGCATGAGGTGCCAGCTGTTTACAGCAGCACAGGGGCAGGTGTCCATGGATCCCTTTACACATGAGGGCCATGAAGGGAACACCACATGTCAGGCATCCACCAGCTAGGTCCAGGGCTGCTCCTGAGACCCCATTCACCAGCCTGACCCAGGAAGACCCAGGCCAGGTGGTGTTTCTGGACCTGCTGCAGCTTCTCTCCAGGTCTCCACATGCTTGTGGTGCCAGGTGACCAAGAGTTACCCACAAAGAGGTGCTTGCCATAATACCTGAGTTGTGCGATTTTAGGATATTCCCCAGCCAGGGATTGAACCAAGTCCCCTATATTGGCATGCAGATTCTTAACCACTGGACTGCCAGGAAAGTCCCTCAGCAAATTTTTAATTTAACTTCATTCCAAAAAAATTATTATGGTATAAAATAGGAAGACAAATTAACATGGATTAAAAACTTTTACACTAACATATTTTAGGGGATCACATTCAACAAAAACATTGATCTGCTATGGTTTAATAACATTAAAAATACATAGCATAATTTTAAAAGGATAATAAATTTAAGTTAAATATTTCATGTGCAAAATAAATCTGCATTCACAAAACTAGTACCCTTTGCATTTTGCACTATTTCATTGTTCTGTTTGGCTTTTGAGATTATTCTTGCCCACAGTTACCTTTTTAACTTTTTATTTTAAACTATATTTTAGATTCAAAGTAAGTTGCACAGGTAACAGAGAAAGGTCTGGCGTACCCTCCACCTTGTTCTCCTCAGTGACACCTTAGGTTAACTAACTGTAGTTAATTAAAATTAAAACATTGGTATTGGTACATGTGTGTTGTTCTTTGTCATTTTACCGCCTGTCTAGTAATCATCACCCCATTCAGGATACGGAACTGTCACACTTTACCCTTGGCTCTCTGTTTCATTGTTGTAAGTTTTTAAAAAATTATTATTATTATTTATTTATTAGGCTGGGCCAGGTCTTAGTCGCAGCAAGCAAACTCTTAGCCGTGGCATGTGGGATCTAAATTCCCTGACCAGGGATCGAAGCCAGAACCCCTGCGTTGTGAGCTCAGAGTCTTAGCCACTGAACCACCAGGGAAGTCCCTGTTGTAAGGTTTAAACACTAGTAAAAAATAAACCGCCAGTGCTCTGGCAGAACAGTAGATTTGGAGCCTGAGGTCTGTCTTTGTCTTCGCAGTCGCCCTGCTTTCAGGATGGACACAGACTTTACCATTGGTCTCAGGAGTGTGTAATCCTACTGGGGCTCACCAATGGTCCCCAAACCTCACAAACTCAAGATGTATGTCAGGCTCTACTGCTTAACTTCCAGTTATCTAAATAACTTCCATTCAGACCACAGTTTTCATGAAAAGGTAAATAATAGTGTGTGCTAGCCTAAAGCTAGCATATATTATAAAAACAATGATAACAGCAGCAGTTGTTTAGAACTTAAACCAGCATAAGATGTGGGTAAGGGAGGAGAGTTTCATGATTGACATTGTTTAAAATAGCAGATAACATGGTGATAATAAAAAAAAAAGGAGACTAACTTTTAGACAGCTTTGTTATTGCTCTTAAATTCTCTGTAGATAATGTATCACTTATGGCCTTGTCTGCTGCAGACCCTGCTTTGGCCCCACCCTTGGGATGCAGGGTTTTGTAGCACCCTTGACCCAAGCTGAAGTTGAAATTTCAGTCTGGACCTTTTACTTGGGATGGATGTTAAGCGTTTAAATGAGAGGTTCCAGAAGAGGGCTGTTGCTTACAGCTGTGCAGCTTGTTCTCTGCACACAGGTACCCAACTCAAGGGTAAGCGAGAAGTTCAAACCCAGCCTGTGCTTGACTGCTGCAGCCATGCCTTCCCTAAGGAATTTGTACAAAGGTGCTATATGGACAGTGTTGTGGGGTGAACTCTGCTCCCCAAAGAAGTATGCTGTAGTCCTAACTCCCAGGACCTGTGAATGTCACTTTGTTTGGAAATAGGGTCTCTGTAGATGTAGTCAGTTATGATGAATGAAGGTAACCCTAAAGCAATGACAGGAAGGCTTCTAAGGAAGGAGATGAAGACACAGATGTACAGAGGAAAAGGCTATTCAACTACAGAGGCTGAGACTGGAGTGATGCAGCCAGAAGTCAGGGGTCATCGGCAGCCACAAGAAGTTGGAAGAGAAGAGGAAGGACCCTCCCTGGAGCCTTCAGAGGAAGTAGGGCCCTGCTGACATTTTGATTTCAGACTTCCAACCTCCAGCACTCAAAAAACAGATTTCTGCTGTTTAAGTCAGCAAGTTTGTGATGCTTTCTTATGACAGCCAAAGGAAACTCATACAGGCAGTGATGGCTTTGTTCTAGAATCCCAAAGTATCAGAACTTATCCCCTTCTCCCTAGAAAACAAAGTTCTCCCCACGGTGGTGAAGGTGGGGTTGGTGAATGTTGTTGTCAAGGACATTAAAGGCCTTTGGCGGAGATTAAAAAAAAACAACAAAACACATGATACATAAATAAACAAATACTTGTTTCTTTGGGCGGGGGTTGGGGGTGGGGGAACACCTGTTTTCTCCTGCCACCAGAAGAGCAGGTGGGAGAGACAGATCTGAGCTAAGTTGTTGCTTCTGGAGAAGCCAGCAGAGGGCGTGCGGGCTGCACGCAGGCAGGTTGATCACACCTGCGCTCAGCAAGGGCCTGGCGCCTCACAGAGCGAAGCCCTGGAGCACCTTCTACAGCTCTCTCTTCTTTTCCTCGGAACTTCCACATGCCAACTTGGCTCTCCTGGGGCCACCCCTGGTCTCTCACACCCTCTGGGAATCCACTCACCCTCACTGTCTCAGGCATGGGGAACTGTCCAAAGTCCCCAGCAGAGAAAACTGAGACTAGAGGGAAGGAGCGAAGACTCACTTGGGTCATCAGTCCTGTTGGGGTATCTACATCTTCTCTCTCCTCACCCGTCCTGAGAAGGTGCCCGGCTTCATACCAAGTTCCAAAACCTAAGGCTGGACCTGTGCAAGGGAGTCGGGGGCTGGGGGACACTTGACAGGCACTTGACCAGCACTTGACAGTCCCTTGGCAGCCAGGGACTCCAGGAAGCAAAAGAGGAGTCCCGCAGCCTGGGCTTCCGTCCCTGCTCTCAGCTCTGGACCCCGACTTGAGCTTCTGCAAGAAGATGCCTAGGAGGACCGGAGTGTTGGGGATGGGAGAACATCATGCCAGCACTTTTTTTTTTCAAGAATTTACAGTGTATTTTTATTTTATTCTTTATTAATCTGGGAAATTCTTTTTTCTTTTTTAAAATTTATTTATTTTTAATGGAAGGACACTTGCTTTATAGTATTGCATTGGTTTCTACCAAACATTAACATGAATTAGTCATAGGTTTACCTATGTCCCCTTCCACTCGAACATCCCTCCCACCTCCCTCCCTATCCTGCCCCTCTAGGTTGTTACCAAGCGCTGGTTTGAGTTCCCTGAGTCATACAGCAAATTCGCATTGCAGCCAGCGTCTTTACCTAGAACCGCCCAGCTGCGTCTTTGCCCTCAGGCCTCCAAGACTTCCCTGAAATGCACACATGCAGTGCCAGCATCTTCTGTCGTAACCTCTGCACTGTTCCTCTCAGTGCTTCACTCTCCATCTCTTATTCTGGGTATTGATACATATGAGTTTCATCCCTACCACCTGGCCACTAGTTTCCTGCACCCAGGCCTGGGCAACCGTAGACTCCCTAGCATAGGATTCAAATTTGACTGTGCTTTTACTAGCTTCCTTGGGCATTTTCTGTAATGCCTCTAGACTCAGTTTTCTGGTCAGAAAGATGGGGACAACACTGCCTTATGCCAAAGGGCTTAGGTGTATGGTAGAAGATACTCATTCAAACGGTAATCACTAGTAAGGATTTTCTGAGCACTTAGAAGTATCTTATTGTTCCAATTTTGTGAGCATTTATTCTGTTCCTGGCCTTCTGCTAAGCACCTTGAAAGTATTATCTCATTTCACTCTCACACTAATCCCGGAACATGGGATTGCTACCACCCCCCATGGAGAGATGAGAAAGATAAAGCTCAGAGAGGTTTTAATGTTTGTCTCCCAAACTGGTGAACGGTGGAGCCAGAATGGTCAGGGAGACATGACTGGTCGAGACACACATGAATTGATTGTCACAGCGTTGGGCAGGAGGGTGTTTGGAGACCTCTTTCACCCCTGTGACCCTACCTCACTAAGGGAGAGACAGACTGGGGGTGCCACAGAGCAAGGGGGCAGCCTGGAGGCAGGACCCCCACTCTGAGCTTTAGCTGCCTGGCGTGATCATCTCAGCCCTGCTGTGTGTGTGTGGTAGGATTGTCCTAGCTCTGGTCGGGTTGTCAAGGAAAGCGACTAGAATCACCTCCAAGCTGGACCACTTAATCACCAATTTGAGACTCTCCAGAATTCCCTCTTCCCCTCTGCTCCTCACAAGCAGTCCCCACACAGAGCCACTCTGTGGACGGATGAGTGATGGACTCACAGCAGGAGTGGACACAGACCTTGGCCTTGCCAGCCTCCCAGGAGAGGAGGCTTTCGTTACAGCCTGTTGCAACCATACATGTCCTTCCAATCCCGCCACCAGCCATGTGGCTTGGAGTGAGCCCCTCCCCTCCTCAGCTTTGCATGCAGCAAGTGGGAGCTTCTGTTCATTAAGCACCTGCTATGGACCAGGTGCTGAGAAATCCTGTGATGAGGAAGTTGGTCTGATTTTTATTTTATGATGGGAAACTGAATCTCTCAGGGGTGAAGTGATGTATTGACATAGCCTTCTCACTGGGCTTCCCAGGTGGCACTAGTGGTAAAGAACACGCCTGCCAATGCAGGGGACAGAAGAGATGTGGGTTCGATTCCTGGATCAGGAAGATCCCCTGGAGGAGGGCATGGCAACCCACTCCAGTATTCTTGCCTGGAGAAGTCCATGGACAGAGGACCCTGGCGAGTCCATAGGGTTGCAAAGAGTCGGACACGACTGAAACAACTTAGCATGCAAGCCTCCTCACCGGTGACACAGGGCACAGATCACTGATCTGCACAACATTTATAAGGGATTCTGGCCTGTGAGATTGAAGGGGCCCCAGAGGAAATGGAGTGGCCGGGCTGGGGACAAGCAGCAGCCTGGAGAGGTTCTGGCCCTGTCGCCGTATCCTTCCCCAGATGGGGTGAGTGAACAGACTCCCTGAGACAGACCCAGGGCTGGGCAAGGACTTCAAGGAGGGCAATGGACACTGGGATGGGGGTGAGCAGTCCTTGGGGTTGGAGGCCCTCCCAACTCTTCCACTTTACCGGATGCTGGGGGTCTACCCCAATGACAAAGGCCTTAGGAAGGACAGTCCAGCATGACTCTGATTTGATGGAATGTCTAACTGGAACAAAGCCTCTGCCCAACTCAAGGGGGTTCTGGCATCAGGAGCTCCAGGGTCTTGCTGAGAGGGCAGAAGGGCCTGGAAATCAGATTAGGCTTATTGCCTCCAAGCCCTGGAGATGGCTCACTTGGCTACCAGCACAGTAAACTTCCAAGAACAACCACTCTTCACCACAGCCCAGCCTCACCCACTTTTCACCCCAGCCCAGCCGCACATCCCTCACCACCACCACCACCCCACCATGACCAGCACCAGCCTCAGGGCTTCTGTGGCCACTGCCCATCTAGCTGCAGTTCACTTTGTTGCATGTAGGGGAACATGCAGATGTTGAGTTGAGCCCTGACTGTAAGACTCGTCTGTTTGACACATAGCTCAGGAGCCACTGTCTCCACTTGTTGCTATGCACATGCCAAGGGGTCATGCTCAGCCAGAATAGATGTGGGTGAACCTCTGCGGGAGGCTGGTGCTTCCTGCTCGAAGGCTCAGGGCTCTTTCTGCAGCAAGCTCACCCAGCATCCAGACAACTGCACGGCTGTGGAACAGTCAGAACCTTCCTGATACTTCGTTCATTCATTCACATTCACTGAATGGGCGAGGCCCCCTGCTGGGTACTGCAGTTGACCGTCACTTCCTCCTGCCAGGACCGGTAAGGGCCCCGTCTAGGGGACAAGAGAAGCAAGTGGCAGAGAAAATCTGGAGCTACAGGTGTCAGTGTGGGGGCAGCACCTCTCAGACTGGGGTCAGAAAGTCCCTACAGGAATGGCCATCAGCAGTGTCTAAGAGGGCTCACTATGCAGGCTTCCTTAACCCCATTTGTCAGTTCTACTTAACAAACACTCACCTAGCACATGCTGCATGGTTGAGAGCTTTGTGAATGTACACATAGTGGGTCTTCACAGTGTTATTGTCCTTTCTTGGTGAAAGAAACTGAAGCACAAAGAAGGCTGGTGCCCCAGGTTACTGAGTGAAATTCGAATCCAAATCTATGCTGCCCTGCTCATACCACCTCCACGATCATGTCATTTCCACATGAATCACCCGTGCTACTGTTTATCTGATTTTTTCCCCCTTTAAATGGCTTTGCTCTAACTAACTCAATGTATTTAAAATTTACCCAGATGTGGCTCAGATGGTAAAAAATATGCCTGCAATGCAGGAGACACCAGTTCGATCCCTGGGTTGGGAAGATCCCCTGGAGTAGGAAATGGCAACCTACTCCAGTATTCTTGCTTGGAAAATCCTATGGACAGAGGAGCCTGGTGGGCTACAGTCCATAGGGTTGCAAAGAGTCGGATACGACTAAGCGACACTTTCACAGATCCTAAACAAAAACAACCAATCAGCATCACTTAGGAAAAATCAAAAGCAGTTAACTATAATGATAAATCCAATTTCAACACCCCTCTGTCCCTGCATGCCCCAGCGCTGCTACCTGCCTGGTGCTGTACAGCTAAAGCTGGACTCGTCTGCTGAAAGAAGAGTGGCCAGTCTGCGAGCACAGTGCACCCATACCAGCAGCAAGGTGAGGTGTGGGACTTAACAAAATCAGGAAGATGAAGAAAAAACTGAAAAGGGAGGAACTTCCCCAGTATGTGATACAGTGTAATCAGCACACAGTCTGTGTAAGTTCCCTACTAGAGATTAGCCAGCTCTCCACTCTCTCACATACAGCCCTGATTTCCTCTAATTTAATAAACTGTGGAAAATTCTGAAAGAGATGGGAATACCAGACCACCTGACCTGCCTCTTGAAAAACCTGTATGCACGTCAGGAAACAACAGTTAGAACTGGACATGGAACAACAGACTGGTTCCAAATAGGAAAAGGAGTACGTCAAGGCTGTATATTGTCACCCTGCTTGTTTAACTTCTATGCAGAGTACACCATGAGAAATGCTGGGCTGGAGGAAGTACAAGCTGGAATCAAGATTGCCGGGAGAAATACCAATAACCTCAGATATGCAGATGACACCACCCTTATGGCAGAAAGTGAAGAGGAACTAAAGAGCCTCGATGAAAGTGAAAGAGGAGAGTGAAAAAGCTGGCTTATAGCTCAACATTCAGAAAACTAAGATCATGGCATCCGGTCCCATCACTTCATGGGAAATAGATGGGGAAAGAGTGGAAACAGTGGCTGACTTTATTTTTCTGGGCTCCAAAATCACTGCAGATGGTGATTGCAGCCATGAAATTAAAAGACACTTATTCCTTGGAAGGAAAGTTATGACCAACTTAGACAGCATATTGAAAGCAGAGACATTACTTTGTCAAAAGGTCTGTCTAGTCAAGGCTATGGTTTTTCCAGTGGTCATGTATGGATGTGAGAGTTGGACTATAAAGAAAGCTAAGCACCAAAGAATTGATGCTTTTGAACTGTGGTGTTGGAGAAGACTCTTGAGAGTCCCTTGGACAGCAAGGAGATCCAGCCAGTCCATCCTAAAGGAAATCAGTCCTGGGTGTTCATTGATAGGACTGATGTTGAAGCTGAAACTCCAATACTTTGGTCACCTGATGTGAAGAGCTGACTCATTTGAAAAGACCTTGATGCTGGGAAAGATTGAGGGCGAGAGGAGAAGGGGACGACAGGATGAGATGGTTGGATGGAATCACTGACTCAATGGACATGAGTTTGGATGAACTCTGGGAGTTGGTGATGGACAGGGAGGCCTGGTGTGCTATCGTTCATGGGGTTGCAAAGAGTCAGACACGACTGAGCGACTGAACTGAACTGAACTGAGGGGGCGTGAGAAGAGAACACCGAGAACTAGAGCAGGATTCTGCGGTGCATCAAAACCACGTTGACCAGGGTCTGGCCAACAGAAAGTTCTGGTCTCATGGGCCACAACTGGCTCCTACCAGGAGCTCAAGTCCAGGTGCAGCAGGCAGAGGGTAGGACCTGGTGACTGTCACCAGGAGGGTGGGGAGGCGTCCTGTGGGCCATACATTTGCTGTGAGAGTAGGGCTGGACGACGGGGATTGAGACATAGCCACAGAACAAACTTTAAATAGGTGGGTGGGGACTGAGCAGACTGGCCCAGTTGCACCAGGCCAAATGTCTGAGAATGGAGTCAAAGACCATGTGCTACTTCATCCTGGCTCCCAGATCCCAGAGGATGAGAGAAAGAGGAACTGGACACACATCTTCCCCCACCTCACTCCTGGTTTTCCCTGGGTCTGCATGCAACACTGGCCAGCTCTGCAGCCTCAGAGAGGCTTAGAACAGCTTTCCCTCTCTGCGTGGAGTCTTCCTTGGATTCACTCTTAATCATAGTGAGTGGGCGGTTGCAGGATACCAGGACATTGGTGATCAGAATCACCTCTCTTGTTCTCCACCCTAGGTGAGGAAGCACAATGTAGATCCTGCCCACACTGTGGCCAGCTGCCTGCCAAAGAGGCTTCCTTGGGTGTCAGTATGCATGTGGGGACTAGGGGCACACGATAGTCCCTTGGCAGGTGTGCCTTGGAGTACTGGAATCCCAACTTGGGCTCTGCAAAGGTCCCCAAAGGGGTATCCTCTCCTTGTGTAGTGTCTCTCCTGAGGCAGAAGTCAGGTTTGGCCCATGCACAAGTAACTTACTGAATTGGTTTCTATTCCTGAATAACAAATTATTGCAAATGCAGTTGCTTAACACAATGTACACATGTTATCTCAGGGTGTCTGTGGGTCAGGAGTCCAGGCAGGGCTTAGCTGGGTCTTCTGCTGGGTCTTCTCACAGAGTAGCAATCACAGATGTGGTCTCATCTGGAGGCCCAGCTTAGGATGGATCCACTGTGAAGCTCACTCAGGCTGTGAGCAGAATCTGTTCCCTTGCTCTTAGTTCCTTGAGGCCACTGTGGGGTCCTGGTCCCAGGTCCCCTGCGTGCCCCCTCACAATGTGGCAGCTGACTTCAAGGCCTGCAGAAGAACTGATCAGTCCCCAGGGAGGTCTAAAAGGGGTCATCTACTTAAGTCAAGTCTAGAATAATCTTCCTTTTGATCATTTCAACACCAACCAGTTAGGGACCTTAATCACATTAGCAAAATCCCTTTTGCCATATGGCGTTAGTTGTTCAGTTGTGTCCAACTCTTTACGACCCAGGGACTGTAACTTGCCAGGCTCCTCTGTCTATGGGAATTCTCCAGGCAAGAATACTGGAGTGGGTAGCCATTCCTTTCTCCAGGGGATCTTCCCAACCTAGGGATTGAACCCAGGTCTCCTGCATTGCAGGCAGATTCTTTACCATCTGAGCCACCAGGGAAGCCCTTTTTGCCATATAAGGTAACACAATCAGGGCAGTGACAGTCTATCACACATTCAAGGGTAAGGCTTACATAGGGTGTGTACACATATCAAGGGGCAGTCTTAGAATTTAGTCTGCCATATGACCCTTACTCAAAACTTTGAGAGAAAGTTTGCTCTAATCTGTAACAGAAATATAACATGGCTAAAATTAAGTTAGATTTTTAACACGAGTATGAAGATAGGCTATGTTTTCCTTTGGGATCTCAAATTGTAGCTTATCATTTGGGAAAGGGGCATATATGATGTCATAAAATTTAATGACAACAGTCTCTTCAACCCCATTTGGTTCTATGAAAACAGAAGGAAACAAGCATTTGGCAGGACTGCTGGACATGGTTGGGGGGACATGGGCTGCGCATTGCACAACAGCAGGTGCCACTTCCAGTTCGGTCGATGACACTCCTAGCGGTTCTGTAGCCTGTAAATGGGGCCACAACAGAGGTCCTCAGACCCGCTATCTTTGGGCTATCTTTGGGCACTGGGAGCATCTACAGTTGTAACTCCTTGACTGAGGACAAGCTGCTGTGGGCAACATCAAATGCAAAGCCATTTGGAACAAGCTTGTTTCTGGAACAAGCCCTTCAGCCTCAAAATGGGTGACTTCCCAGACATCACAGAAAGGCCCAAACCCCTGCTCCGAGCTCAGCATGTGGGTGGGCTTTCCAGCCCTGCTACACCCAGATACCTACTCAGCTGTTCCGTCCGCAGCCTTCTCTATTGTCTCCTCAGGTTCCCAGAGCAGCCTGTCTTTCCCAAAGCCACCACCTTTGGTTACCCTCTGTCCTCTCTATCCATACGCCCTCCTAGACAGCTGGGGTGGGCCTGGGTTGGGGCCAGTACAGGGCTTGCCCATGGAAGGGGCCCAGTACACGGGCTACCCTGCCGGATGAATGGGGATGCCCTGCCTGCTGTGAGTGCTCTGGTAAGAGTGGGGCCTGCCTCTTGGGCCCTCCTGGTTGGCGGGCAGTGTACACTGATGGCTGTTCCAGTGGATGCTCCCCACTCAGCCTGGGCACAGGGAAAAGGAGAGGCAGCCTGGGGGGAGGCAAGAGACAATGAGTCCAGATTCAGGCCCAGTGAGCACACCGTCTGTGGACACCTGACTGGAAGTGACCTTTGGCAGATGGAGCTACTGGTATAAACCTCAGTAGAAATCAGGCCTTGGAGAGAAAACAGAGGTTAAGTCAGAAGGTGGAGGACTCCCCTCCCCAACCAAAGAGGTCACTGTGGTGCTATGGACAGAATGCTGGTTCAAATGCCAGCTCACCGCTTGGACAAATGAAGTTGCTCTGCTACCTGTACTGATTCACCTGTAAATCAAGGGTAAAAATGCTCTCTTCCCAGAGTGAGATTAAAGGAAATAATGTAAGGGGGAGGGTGACAAAGCCCCCACAGAAGACATGCTCTTCAGATGGTTCTGAGGGCTACTTCATGTCGGGGAGTACACAGTGGAACCCATGACTGAATGGAGAGACACCCCAAGCACGGAGCGCAGAGGGCTGTTATGTCTCCGAAGTCCAGCTGTGGCTGGCACTAAAGTATCCAAACATTTAAAAACATACTGACACATGTTGCCAGCCACCAACCGGAACACTAACACCCTCCAGAAGCATGAGCTTACTGTGTCTGCGTCTGGAAGCTCTGCACCCATCAAGGGGTTTTAGATCATGTCACCTGCTCTAGGAAGCCATCCACCTCCCCCTCACCTTGTTGTCACTTGTAAGCACATTTGTCCATCTCTCTCCATAAACTGCATTCCCTGAGGATATCTCCTCACTCTTGCTCAGCATCCAGCAAGCCACGTACATAAAAGGGAGATAAAGTTCTGGGTTGCTTTTCCTTTTGAAGAGGAAAGATGGATCCGAGTGAGCCTGGTTAGGATTCAATCTGACCAGCAGAGGGCGCAAAAGCCATTGAAGATGCAGAAGAAGAGGGTGAGGCCTCCGCTTGTGCAAGATTTCCTGGAAACACTTTTAGCAAGTAACACATTTATAATAGCTTTTTTTCTGTCATATTCTTTCCTTTTGCCTATTCCTTGCAGGATTTGTCACTTGGCAGCTGCAAAAGCCTGCAAAAGCTCAGGGCTTGGGAAACTCCCAGAAAGTCAAGGCCGCGGCCCCCTGTCCAATCCACATTTTAGCAGCTGGAGGGGATTTAGTTGGAATTGAGAGGAGATGGGAAAGGATGGTCCTGGAGGGAGCACTCACACCCTTGCTGGCCTTTGACCTTCCAAGGCTGCCAGCCAGGTCACTGAGCAGCTGGGGTTCTCCAGAGGAATCAGCCTTTAGAGTCTGTTAGGGCTGCCACTGAAGGGAGTGAGTGTACTGTCACAAGGAGTATGCAAGAAGCTGGAAAGTAAGGGTGAATAATTCCTACTCTAAAGACTATTGTGGGATTAAATGAGGTGATGGTTGTAAAGCATCCAACCCTGTGCCCAGGTGTATCAGTATCAGGAAGACTTTAAATTGTTGAGAATTCAGACATGGGAGTAGGAAATGAACTTAATGATTTGTGTTTCTAAGGCCAAAATGCTGCAAAAATAATGAATGCTTTCATGGAAAAAAAATTTAGAATGTTTATTAAATAAGGTAACCCTTCAGATACAGAGGTGCACCTCTTTGGGCAATCAGAAGAATTTGCATCTAGACGAGCAGACTAGGAATTGGCAGCTACGGTCCATTGCCTGTTTTTGCATGGCCTGTGAACTGAGAATGTTTTTCACATTTTTAAATAGTTGAAACAAATAAAGATAGGACAAATATTTGTGACATAATATTTTATGAAAATTAGATGAAGTTCAAGTTTTGATGTGCATATGGAACGAGACTGGCACAGAGCCACATTCATTCCTTTACACGTTCCCTATGGTGGCATTCATGCCCAAGGGCAGAATGGAGGCACTACACCAGATCCATACAGCCCACAAAGCTTAAAATATTTACTTATCTGGCCTTTTACAGCAAGTTTTTCAACCCTTGATCTAGACTGTTAAAATTGGTAAGAAAGAATTCATCTAGTTCATCCCTTCTTGTTTTTTTCATTTGGGGAAACAGGGAATGAGCTTGCATCGTGGGTTCCTTGTGTGCCCTGCATGGCATTTGGACATTTGCAAGCAGGGCCTCTGTGCCCATGTTTGGCACTGATGAACGTGTACAAAAGAGTGCAGGAAGCACAGGTGTATGTGGACTGGCACCAACTCCTAGACCCTTTATCTCGATCAGACCAGCAGGAGGACTGGACTGGAGCCCGGGAACCAGAGGCTGGGTCTGGCCTGGTGTCTAAGGAACAAGGTGATTGTGGCTTCTCTCTTTCCTCTTTACTTCCCGCTCCCCACCCACTCCCCACCCCCCAAATACTGCAGAGGAGAAGGGACTTCTGTGTTAGGGAGGACAGATATAGGTGTGAATTCCCTCTTGCAAGGGGCAATATGTTCTGGCCTCCCATCTGTTGGAAGACACCCTGGAGGAGATGTACCCGCCTTGCCTGGCTGGGTCACAGATTCAGTCTTTTGCCTCATTCATCTTTGCCACCTCGAATGACCAGCTAGCTGGGAGGAGACCCTGCCCCAGGTCCACAGCCCACATAAGCCTCCCAGGGCTCTGCAGTGGGGTACCTGGAGGTCCCCTGATGAGTACAAGGCCCCTCCCTTTATTACCAGGGAGACAGACTGGGATGTGGACCCTTTCTGACCAAAGGAAACAGGGAAAGAGAGAGAAGAGAAGCAGGGAAGGAGCAAGAGCGCAAGAAAAGAGGAAGAAGAAGCATGCAGAGGAAGCAGGCTAAAGAAGAAAAAGGGTAAACAGATGAAGGGAGGGAAAAGAGAACGAACAGAAAAGAAGGAAGGGAGAAAAACAAGGAAGAAAAACAAAGCTTGAGCCATTTTCATGAATCTTGCCTGCGGGTCTGTTTGGAGGGACCGGCCTCTGTCGTGGGACCTCTCCTTTTCTGACCTGTCACCGAGGCCGGTCCCGTGGCTTCAGGAGGACAGTGGCCCAAGCGAGCGGGCACCTCGTTCGTTCTCTCAAAGGCCAGAACGGCTGGGAACCTGGACTGGGGTCCCTGACTGGCGCCCGGGAGGGAGTCGGACCCAGCCTCCTGCTCCTTGGCACCGTGTCCCTGGAGCACAGCGCCCTTGTTTCAGAGCACATTCTCGAAGGACCTGCGCATACCTGCGGGAGAAGCCGGCGGGAGACTCCCCAGGCTGCCTACACAAGGCATGGATATCTGAGCGCAGGAGCTGCTGAGCGAGTCTTGGGGCCCGAGAGAGCGGAGGCACTCGCAGCCACTACTTCCCGGCCCTGCGTGTGGCCTTCAGTGCAGATACTGTTCAGGACTCCACTCGGAACCAAGGTAGTTGTTCAAACCCTCCCGGCTAGGCTAAAATGCCTAGGGGCGAGTGCAGAACAGCCCGGGGTCTGCGCTGTGCCCAGCAGGAACGCTTTGGGTTTCTGGGGGCATCAAGAACGGGATTCTGACTGGGTCAAGGCAATTATTGCCTACCTACGGATCTGGTCTTTAAAACACATTTCTAAAGAAAATCACACGTTAAAAAAAATAGCTACAAAACAAAAATAATTATTTCCAGAGGAACAAATATGTAAATTACTTGAAGAGGGAGAATTTGAAGGGGGGAGGGAAGGATGTGTCTCAAGGCGCTGTCCCCAAAGGCTCTTTGAGCCCTGAGCTCACAGGTGTTTGAAATGATTCAAAACGAAAAGTCCACACATGATTTGAAATGTTCATAAAGGAAGGCATCAGTAGAGATCCGCTTCTCCAAAGAGAAAGTGATCATGAGGTCATCAGGAGGTGTGACTTAGGAGCGTGGAGACGGAGTAATTTTATAACATCGAGATTTTCTGTTCTGAAGGCAAGGCAGATGTCGCCAGTCTTGAATCCAGACACTATGAGCAAGAATGGGGCACGGGGTCTCAGGACGAGCGATGCGTTCCCGGCGGTGCCGGTATGCTCCTCCTGGCATGGTCCACGGAGACAGAGCCGGTGCGGCCACCTGAGAACCTCAGCCACCAGCGTTAGCCTGCCGTGGGCCGGGGACAATCACAAGTGACCGCTTTCAAAAGAAGCCCGTAGAGGATGACTTTCGTTCTGGGCGCGGACGCGACCGCGGGCGCCCTTGAGGAGACCCGGCACAAGGGCGAGGGACGCCGGGTTGCCAAGGGTGGCAGACCGGGAAGTCCTTCGCGGCTCCGTTCCTGGATGACTTGGGCTTGGGGGGAGGTGTGGCGCCCCCACCCCTAGCAGCTGCCTACCGGAGGTTGCGCCCAGGGGTGAGCAGATAGGTCCAGAGGAAACCACTCTTGGTGGTTCCCATCCCCGACTCTGTTCTGCGGAGTAGGACACAAACCCTCGACAGCTGGGAGAGGAGACAACGAAAAAGGGCCAGGGTTCGGTGGATGCTGGAGGGGGAACTGGGCCCAGAACACTCCAGGTAATGCAGAAGCACCCAGACCTGGTCAGAGACCTTGCCCGGGCCTGCGGACTGCTTCCTCATCTGTACAATGGTTCGGGCCCCCTTCGCCCCATCGGCTCCAGAAACCCACCCGGGAGGCGCCAGGGGAGGAGGAGCCCTTAACTGGAGAAGGGGAAGGTCTGGGACCTGCGTTCCTGGGCTGAGGGGGTTCGGTTAGGGAGGGAGGTAATCCTCTCTCGCGCCGTTGCCCTTACGGCGCGGCTGTGGGGTCTGAGGAGCACAGCAGCAGTGGGGAGGGGGCCCCACCCGGCGTCCGGGCGGCGCCGAGACCCCCCTGCTGCCCGGAGCCCCTCATCGCCCGGCCCGCGGTGAGGGCGGCTGGCTGCGGGCGCTGAGGTCACCTTTTCCACTGCGCCCGCCGAGAGCGGACGGTTTCCGGGATTTTCGAGGCGGCAGCGGCGGCGGGAGGCCCGGGCTGGAGGAGCTGGGCCCGGTGGTTGCACCCCTGAGGCGGGGGCTAGAAGGCTGGGACCGCGCGAGAGGCCCTGAGGCCCCTTCGCCCAAGGGGGTTTTCCCTTCTCTGGGCCTCTGTTCCCCACCGGGAGGAGGGACCCTTCTCTCTGGGAAGGAAGGAGGAAGGACCCCACTCTCTGGGAATCATTTGCCGGCCAATAATGCTACAATTCCCAAGCAAAAGAGGCCCTGCTGCTCTTTGTGAGTATTTTTTCGCCTAAAAGGGGGTTTATCTGTAGATCTTCTTTGGGATCACAGCTGAGCACAGGCATGCCCAGAGAGGGGAGATCAGAGGCCTACCCACCCAGGGAAGGGCCTTGAGGGGTGACAGGGAGCCCTTTGGACCAGCTAGGGTCTCCAATGCTCCCCCAAAGAGTGTTGGGCCTTATTCCTGGCGCCTGCCATGGCTCAGACCTCAGCCTCCAGAAGCTAAGCCCAAGTAGCTGAGGGGAAGTATTCCCCTTCAGCATCTGCGAAATAGGGTGGGGGCTGGACTTGCACTAGTCTTCTGACTCCCAAAAATCTAGAGGTGAAGCCTCAATCCTGAAAATAACCTCCTACCCCTAAACCTGACCCAGGACTGGAGGCAAAATGTATTTGGTGAGTTGATCAATGTGATTCCCAAGTCCTCCGATCTGGGTCCTGAGCTCCGCTGGTTTGGAGGACCTAAGACCCTCAGGGAGGCAACTGCCTAAAGCAGAGATGGTTCAAAGCCAGATGGCTTCAGTTAAGGGCACAAATAGAAGGTAAAGGGATGGAGCGGGGGTGGCTGGGTTTAACCCTCACAGTAGGCTACCCATAGGCTATGCCCTTGGGAAGGTATGGAAAGAAGGAGCCAGAGGTGGCTGATGGGCCCTACTAGGTGGAAGGAGGTGAGAGGAAAGTGGGCCCCATGCCATATGCACCAGGACCAAATAGAAAACAAACCCTGCTCACTGTGGTCCCTGAGCCAGCACTTTCCTCTTGGTGGGCCTTAGTTTCACCATCTGAGAAAGTAGGTGGTTGGACTGGGTGACACCCAAGCACCTATCTAGGGAGGGGTTCTCTCTGCCTGTGAGCTAGAAGAGGCTCCCAGCTAGACTACCTAGAGCTCTGGGAGACACTGGCTTTTCTCTGTTTGCCTGGTGGCTGCTGGGCCAACTGAGGTGGCACAGACCCACTCCCTGTTTCTCTATCTCTCACCAGGAGAGAGGCCTGCCTTGTGTGGGATATCCTCACTCTTAATGGGTCCCACACTATCCCCTTCTGAGCAGCCTTGTGACTCATAAGATCACCCACATAGGGAGCAGCTGGAGGTCTTTTCAGTCCTGAGGAGGGCTGGGAGGTTCAGAAAGGTGCAGCCCTGGCTGAAGTCACTCAACAACTAGGGGGACGGGCAGCTGGGCTCTTAGAGCCTCTGGTAAGACATTCTCTTTGTCCCTGTGGACAAAGAGTCTTGGGCATCTCCTCATTCACAGGTGCCAGGGCCTCACCGCCAGCAGCTAGAGCTTGAGAAGCTGCATCATCCTGAGGTGAGGCAGGGCCACGGGTGTCGTAAGTAGGTCCTGTTTCCCAGAGGTGATCACTGAGGTCCCAGGCAGAGCTCATATGGGAAAGAGAAGAGGCCAGGACCCCAGCTGAGGGACTCCCAAGGGACAGGAGGAGAAGGGTAGGCACCCTCCCCAGTCTCCTGGGGACACCCACCCATCTCCGCTGACACTCCACCCTCCTTGTCTAGATAAACTATATACTCCTCCCTAGTCCATCCTATGTATCCATGGGAACAGGACCCCCCACTAAGTCCTCACAGCTTCCCTGAAATCAAATGTCAGCATCTTCTCTGGACAGGTCAGGAGACTGAGGTCCAGAATGGGGCAGTGGCTTGTCTCTAGTGACAATGCCAAAGAGATAGACTAAGTGGAGAGTTGAGCTTTGGGATTGACTCCCTAACTTGAACTAATATTCCCCGATGATGAAGAGAGAGACCTACAAAGCCTCTGGCCTTCCTCAATCATATTGGGGTCCTTAAGGCTCAGAGAGGAGGCAGGAGCCAGAGTTCATCTCCAGATTACCAGGGCCCTCTGTGGCTTCTCATCCAGCTCCACCCAATACCCGTTTTCTCTGTTCCTCCAAAACTGCGAAAAGGCAAATCTGCAGCCTTTCCTTTTCCTGGCATCCACCTCTTGCTCTAACTAGGGGAACCCAACACACTCCACAGCGTCTAGGGTTGTGTGGAGGGGTCCACATATCACTTGACAATATAAGCAAATTCTGGCTGGAGAAATCTGACTCTCAGGGCGGTTCCGGAGAAATGAGGCGGTGCCTGGTAAACTGAGGCACAGGTAAGATCACTGCCCTGCGAGTTGCCCTCGGCCCACTGCTGCACTCCAGCCCCGCGGGTGGCCCTGCGTCCTGGCATGGAGGCTGAGCACCGCCACCCACTTCCCAGCCGAGCTTTCTACTCCTCCCCCCGATCTCTCCGGGGCTCCCTAACCCCTACCCAGGCCGCCCGCCTTGCTAGCTGTCCCATCTTTCTTTACTGCCCCGTCTTTCTGTCCTGCTTGCCTCTGTGCTCTCTGGCACGTCACGGCCCGCTGACTCCCGCGCCTCTGTCGGTCGCTCTCTGCGCACGTCTCGGCGTCCCTGGCATCCTCACGTCACCGTCTCGCATCTTGTGTGGCCCTCGGTGTCTCGCTCTAGACCCTCTCTCACCTCTCTCTCTCTCTCTCTTTCTCGATCTCCCATCCCCGGGGTTCTTGTGTCCCGAGCTCTCCGGCTCGATCCTTCTTGGGCGTGCGCTCCGCTGGGTCTCCCTCTGTCTGGGTCGGTCTGCCCCTCTCGCGGCCCCCTCCCTCCTGCCACCCTCCCATCTCTGGCCCTCCCTCGGGCTCGGCCTGGGGGGTGAGGGGCGGTGTCGCGGGGCGGGGCGGGGCGGCCGGGCGGGGCGGGGCGGGGCGGTGACGCGGGGCCGACCGGGCTAGAGGCGCGGCAGAGCGGGGCGGGGGCGCAGTCTCGGGTCCGACCAGCCGAGCCCCGCGCGCCCCGCCCGCGCCCTGTGCCTCCGCCCGGCTGGCCGGCGGGGGAGGGGGCATGAGCCGGCGCCCGCGCGCCGCCGGGAGCTGCGGGCCGGCCTAGACCCCGCGCGGGCCCCGCGCCCCAGCCGCTGACGCCGCCGAGCTCCGGGAGCCGCGATGCAGCGGCCGGGGGAGCCGGGCGCAGCGCGCTTCGGGCCGCCCGAGGGCTGCGCCGACCACCGGCCGCACCGCTACCGCAGCTTCATGATCGAGGAAATCCTCACTGAGCCTCCGGGGCCCAAGGGCGCCGCTCCCGCCGCCGCCGCCGCCGCCGCGGGCGAGCTGCTCAAGTTCGGCGTGCAGGCGCTACTGGCGGCGCGGCCCTTCCACAGCCACCTGGGTACGTGCGGGGCCGGGGGCCGCGGGGCGCTGGCCGGGCTCGGCGGGAGGAAGCGAGCCGCGGCCTCTGCGGGACGCAGCTCTGGGCACGCAGGCCCCGGGTCGTTCCTTCGGCGCGTTCCAGGCAGGGAAGCAAAAGGGGCAGGCGCCGGGCCGCGCAGAAACCAGGCCTCGTGCCCGTGGGCCAGGCCAGCCGGGAGAGCATTCGCTCTCTTCTTCACTGCTACCCTGTGGTTTCCAGCCCCAAGGAGTCCAGCCCGGGGACCCGAGCCCGCATCCCCATCGCGGGCGCTGGACCAGACTGCGAATGTCAGACTTCGGGTCAAAGCGACCTCAGGCCGCGGGCGCCTGGGCCTTCGCCACAGGACTTGGGAGTGGCCGTGGCTGCCCAAGCTGGGGAAGCTGGACCTTGATGGAAGAGGCCCGTGTGTCTGAGTGCTGTTCTGGGGGCTGACTCTGGCCGGAGCCAGCCCAGAGCTCCCGGAGCCCAGGGTCTCAGGCTGGCGACGAACCCGCCTGTGCTGTAGCGTAGACCCCCTTGGGCCCTGCCTGAGATCAAGAGGCTTGTCTGTGAGCTGCTGCCGGACTGGCCCTTATGCTCCAGATCGGCGGCACCTTGGCGGAGCTTGAACCAGCAACTCAGACTTTTTCTGCTCCTTTCAGTTCTCTTCTCTTCTTCCCTTGTCCAGGCCCTGCCTTGACCTGCCTGCCCTCTCCAATGCATTCCCTCTTCTGACCTTTCCCTGTCTCTCTCCAACCTTCCTCTCAGTGGGGTGGGTCTGCCCTTCCTCTCACCGACCCCCGAGGATCCCTTCTCCGCTCCCGCTGCCTTCTCACTTTCACCCGCTCATCTTTCCTGGGCCCTTCTTGACTCCAGCGGCCTAACATCGCCGGTAGTGAGATGTATCCGGGCAGGGAGCCCTCCTACCTTCTAGCGGGACCTCAGCCCAGGGAACTGACATCCTCTATACCCAGTGACCCTTCAGCCTGTGATCCGCCTGCCTGAGGGGCAGCGGGACCAGTTGGTTCGTTTTGAGTTCAATCTCTGCTGCCTTTTGCCTCCAGCTGCGCTGTTAATAATTCGTTTGAAGCGGGCAAAAAATAAAAAATCATTTAGGACTAATGAAAATTGAAACGTCTTCGCGGGGAAGAGTCTAAAGAGAGAAAACAGGAAGAACAAATTTCCTATTTCTTGGGGGTGCTTTGGAATTTCCGGGAAGCTCCCAACTTCACCCTCACTGACTGTCCTGCCTGTTCACTGCCTGTCTCTCGGGGTGGCTGTTTTGCCCTGCATAGACCAGCAGACTGTTTACTTCATTGAAACTCTCTTCCCGCCCCCACCCCCACCAATGCAGCAAAGCCGATTTTGGTGGGGGAAATGCTCATGTTCCTAACTGTACCGTTTTTTCTTGGTTTCCCTTTCCTGTGACACACATACTCCGTTGGTTTGGGAGCTTCGACCTTGTTCATTGGGAATCCTGAAATGTCAGGGCAGCTGGGGCCTGGGGAACGCCAGGCAGAGCCCGGGTTGGGGAGGTCCCCCTTCCAGACTCTGGGAACCACGGCGTCAAGGAGGGTCTGCCTAGCACAGATTTCTCACTTCCCGGCGAGCACGAAGGTTTTGTGCCGGGGGCACTGGCTGAGGGCGAGCTGTCGGCAGGGGCGCACGGCGCGAGGATCTCCAAGAGGAGGAGCACGGCTCGAGCTCACCCGGCTCCCCACTCTCTCCCCACAGCCGTGCTGAAGGCCGAGCAGGCGGCGGTGTTTAAGTTCCCGCTGGCGCCGCTCGGCTGCTCCGGACTGGGCTCGGCGCTGCTGGCCGCGGGGCCTGGGCTCCCCGGCGCGGCGGGCGCTCCGCACCTGCCGCTGGAGCTGCAGCTTCGCGGGAAGCTGGAGGCGCCAGGCGCTGGGGAGCCGGGCACCAAGGCCAAGAAGGGGCGTCGGAGCCGCACCGTGTTCACCGAGCTGCAGCTGATGGGCCTAGAGAAACGCTTTGAGAAGCAGAAGTACCTCTCCACGCCGGACAGGTAGCGCGGGGCCAGGCTGGGCCCAGCGGGTAGTGGGAGGGAGGCTGCATGCCCTGCTGAGGGTGCACCCCGCTCTTTCCAGAATAGATCTCGCCGAGTCCCTGGGTCTGAGCCAGTTGCAAGTTAAGACGTGGTACCAGAATCGAAGGATGAAGTGGAAGAAAATAGTAAGTGTTTTCGCGGTTTTCTGTGTTTTCTATTTGCCGCCACGCCCCTGCAGCCTGAGCTACTCTCTCCACCGTGGAGATTTGCACCCAGTCCTCCCGATTCCCTCCGTCCTGGTGCCCAGAAGGACCCTCCCTGCTCTCTGTCCCTCTGGGTGCCCTAGCTCAGCTTCCTTCCGGTGCCCTGGCCCAGCTCCTTTCGTGCTCCCTGAGCTCTCAGTGTTCCTGGAAGACTTGAACCCTCCGCCCGAAAAGCTCTGGTCGTTTTGCCCTAGCAGCGCTTGGACAAATGGCCACCATTTCCCAGGGGCTAGGCGCGGCCTCCAATGGCCTCGATGGGCTCTCCAGGTCCTGCCTGCCTCTCCAGGACGCCGGGATCCCCGGCCAGTTCACCGCAGCGCCACTGGTCTCCCTCGCAGGTGCTACAGGGCGGCGGCCTGGAGTCTCCCACCAAGCCCAAGGGGAGGCCAAAGAAGAACTCCATCCCCACGAGCGAACAGCTGACGGAGCAGGAGCGCGCCAAGGAGGCGGAGAAGACGGTGGAAGCACCAGGCGAGGCCAGCGACCGGAGCCACGAGGACTGAGCGCGGCAGAGGGTGCGGGCCCAGGGAACCCCAGCGCAGTCGGCGGCTCCCAGAATCCGCCGAAAGCCTCGAGTCGGCCCTTCTGCGTCCACGCCGTTTGCTTTCTAAACTTTTTATTATTACCTTGAATGCGGACAGTTAGGGGCCAAACAAGGACAGACCCTGAAGCCAAACCGAGGCCCCAGTGCGCTCGCGGGCCTTAGCCTGGAAACTCACATGAGACGCGGCAGAAGGTCGCCTCCGCTCGGAGCTCAGCGGCGCCAGGCGCTCCACGCGCGTTCACGCCCCGCTCCTTTCCTGCACCCCCCACTCGCCTCTGGCCGGCCCCCGGGCTCAGACGCCTCCAGGCACACACGCGCTTCCACGCGTCGGGGACCCCGCGGCCCGGCGCAGGCCACCACGGCCGGAGATGGCGCCCAGACAAACCGACGTCGCTGGGGCCCCTACCCCTCTCTTACGAAGACGGTGATTTTTTTTTTTTTTTCCCAATAAAATATTTTATGACACAGCGGGACTTGATGAGGGAGTTTCTGAATCCGCGAGGTTGAAGGGGGACACGGCGAGGTAAGAGGGAGACACGCAGTGGCTTCTGAAACATCCTTGCCCCGGGGTTCCGTGGATTCGAGCCTTAATCAGCTCCACCCGGCTGGGCCGGCACGCAGGAGGCTCGGTTGCTGCAGGATCCTAGGAATCGCTTCCACTTTGGGCATTAGAGGCCAGTGTGAACCTGCTCCCTTCCTTCTCGGCCCAGGGCGCTGCGGATGGCAGCAATCGGGCTACACAGCGGTCTGCAACAGGAGCGGGAGCCCCAGGCCACCTCGCTCTCACTCGGCAAGTAGCCCCGGGCTGAAAACTGCCCCAATTGTTGGTTCGGTCTCAGGGACTAACTGTGAGGTCCTTGAGATTTTCTGGCCAGCCCATCCTAAGGCTGACGGGAAACCTAGGACTCACCTCGAGGCCGGCCACCATCAGCAGTCCTTGCCTGCAGAGGCACCCGGCTCCCGGAGTTTTCACGTTTTCTACAGTATACACCCGGTGGAGGCACCTAGGAACCGAGTGGGGGTACCTGAGGCAGAGAGCAGAGGACCCCAAACTGCTCACAGTTTTTCAGGGTGCCCCTTTCCAAGGGCATGGCCTGGTGGCATGTGCTTGCTGTCCCCCGCCCCCAGCCCCTTTCGCTGGGGAAGGTTTCCAGTTGCCTCCTCCCTGACCTAAGCTGGGCTGCGAGCTCCCCAGTTCGTTCCTGTTTTGGTGCTTTCTAGGACTACCACCAGGCTATGGAGATGGGGAAATGGGCACACCATTGGTTAAAGCTAGGGGACAGATGGAAACTTGGCTCTGCAGAGTTCCAAACAGGAACAAGATTTGAAACCAGGTCCTTGCAGGTGCAAACAGAGACAGAAAGAGTCAGGAACATTATACTGAGATGCAGGCTTTGAATTTCAGAATGTGAAAACCGTTATGGCTTTCACCTGCAGTGGCTGATAGCTTCCTTTTCAAACTGGCCACTTGATTGCCCTTTCCTAAAACTTGCACTTGGACTTCTGGTACCCAAGCATCACTGGCCTTGGTTTGAGGCTGGGAGGACTGAAAAAGAGGATGTTTTCTGAGGTTGGCAGGCAATTCTCTGCAAGCCCCAGCCCTGCCAAGTCTTTGGGAAATCAGCTCCCTTTCTAGGCTCTTAAACTCAAAAACAGCTCCCAGACTACTCACTTGCCACTGTCCCCTGAGGGGCCTGAGAAAACCTGTAGGCAGGAGGGAAGAAATAGACCATCAGTGTATGACTGCAACTCTTAATTCCTTCCATCCCTTAGGGTTACCTCCAGGTCTGCTCAATGTAGTGGTCCTGCCAAAACCTTCCTACAGCAGGCCCAGGCTAGCCAAATCAGGTACACTACTGAGTTTAATCCTTTCCACCTCAAAGTGGGGCAGGAGTGGGAGTGAAAAGTCAAGAAGTTCTGCCCCTCCTTGGCCTGGGAGAGATTTCAGCACAGCTTTTGTCAACTATGCAGAGTTGCAGAAGACAAGAGAAGTGAAAGAGGAGAGGCGAGGCATCCCGACCTGCACTCCTCCAGTCCATTCTGGGACCTCGTTCTGGGTCCTCTGGGTCCTCAGGTTTCATTAAATCTGCGGAATGCAACCTCAGGCGGATTGCCTTGTGGTTCTTTGGTGCTTCCCCAAGGCAGCCCCCTTACTGGACTGGAGGAAAGAGCCTTAAAGGACCAGAGCTCTAAGAGGGAGTGGGGGCGTCCGAGGAAACCGGCTCCAGAGCACAAGGGCCCCAATATTTCAGTAAGTACAGCTCCTTCAGGCACAGATGGGGAACCTGACGCGGGCACTGCTGTCACGAGGTCACCAGCCGGTCAGTGGGGGAGCTGGGCCTCTGTAGAAGGGGTCCAAATTCCAGTGCGGGCGGGGGTGGGAGGGGTTTCTGTCACTGCCTGCGCCTTTGTGCTCCTTGGCGGACAGGGAGCGGGGCGACCGCAGTAGATCGAGACCTGGAGGCCCGGGAGAGGACCGGACTGCTGACCGACCGCGTTCCGGCACCTCGGCATTCCTGACTTGGGCAATTCCTATGAGACCCGATGGAAGCTCAGGCTCGCTGCAGGAAAAAGCGAAGAAGCGGAGGCAGATTTGCCGCCCATCCTTAGACTTACAGTCAAGGACCGCCGCCCGCAGAACTAGGACTCTAGATAAAGGGCAGCACCGTATCTCTGACGGCGATGCGGTCGCCCAGCCTCAGAGCCACCCCGCCCCGGCCACCTGGGCCACCCAGCGCGGAAACCCTCTCCCTGCCTGGTAGCAACCGCTCGCTCCCAGACCCGAGCCTTGGGGAAGGAACGATCTTCTCGCTCCCCACCGCCGCACAAATCTCATCTCCGTCCCAAGGTTCTGGGAAACAAAACCCAGAGACCACACCAAAGCGCAAAAGAGGTCGCGCGGCTGTGCCTCCGGAGCCCCAGACCCTCAGCCAGGGCAGGAGCGGGCTCGGGCGTCTCGAGACCGACGAGGGCCCAGAATGGGGTGGAGGTGGAACGCCCTTGGTGGCCAGGACTCCGGCCTGATTGGAAGGGCGCGCAGCTTGGCGCAAGGACTGAGCGGCACACGGGATTAGCTCGGCGGCAGCGCTCTGAGGCGAGCACGAAGTTTGCGCGTCTGGGCTTTGTGAGGTGGGGGTAGGTAGGGGCCTAGACCGGAAGGGAGACTATGGGCGCAGTTTGGCTGAAGGCCTGGCCGGGGATGGGGGTTATGACCCCGATCCTGAGCAAGTCATTCTCCTAGTCGGCGGAAGCGGGAGCCTAGCTCTGTGTAGCGCTCGGCTCAGGCAAGGATGGCAGGAAATGTTCGAGGAGAAGTGGGCCTGTCGCGGCCGGCTTGGGGTTCGCCGCAACTTTCTCGAAGCTTCCGACTAGCCGCGGGTTTTCCGCAAAGTCGGAACCACTAGGATATGACAGGCGCAGCCGAGCGGGGGCTCCCCATTCCTCCTCCTGTCGCCTCATTGTAAAAAATAGAGTTTATTCGGGTTTACTCCGTTTCCCTGTTCTGGATTCTCTTGTAGGGTCAGTAGTGAGAACCCATAAGGTGGAAGAAAAGAAACACGGACCCCAGGACCACATTAACCACGCCAGGCGCGAGGTTTGCCTCTCCTGGAGCCGGAAGGTTCTCTCTTACTGCACCTAAGGGGGAACCAGGATCCAGAGTGGTGCCGGCTCAACCTGGAGTGAGCAATACTGCCTGGGGACATTTCCCGAGGCCCAGAATTGGAGTAGAAACCAGGCCTCGCCTCCGTTTTTAGTCCGTGCCTGATTTCGTTTCTACACTCAAGGGGAACCCCTGCCCCAGAAGTTATATCTCTGATCCCATGTCGAGTTCCCATGTCCACAGAGGAGACCAGCTGATCCCTTGAGTCTCTGCCCCTCAAGGCCTCTTCAGGCCCAGGGGGGCTGCAGTCAGGCTAAGAATGACTACAGAGGCCCAGTGGGCTCCCTCCAGCTCAACCTGGCCCCGGACTTTCTGAGCTGAAAAGAAATTGTCTCCAAAACCACCTTCCCAGCCCCACTTTAAGGGGAAGGAAGGAAGCCAGGACTCACTCCTCATTTGTGGGCAGGCAGAAAGGGACAACAGCAACAGTGTCATGCATCTGAGTCAGCCTGGCTCAAGGCCAAGTTTTTCACTGGCCCTGGTCCCTGGACCACTCCACATGGTGCAGCAGAAGGCAGGTCCTCCCTGACTTTGCAGGGGTCTCTCCATTTTGTGACTTCTGATGTTTTCCTTTGTGTTAGTTCTCACACTGTATTATGCTCATCTTATTTACTTTAAGACAGTGTCTTCCCATTTCTGAAATCTGGTTTCATGTGACAGTTGGGGTGGAAAGCCCTGTGGGCCCTGTGTCTGCAAAGATGTGACTGTCCCTAAGGAGGTGTCCTTGGCTGGACAGCGGAGGCCCCTCACCTCTCAGGCACCAACTCTTGATGGAGAAAGCCACAGAGCCTGGGGGGAGGAAGGGATCTTCCTTAAGGTGCAGGAAGACACAGGGCAATAGCGTGGCAGGAACTCAGAGACACTCACACACCAGGCAGAGGCCAAGTGGGACAGGACTGTAGGTTGCTAGAGGGGGATCAATTCAAAGATGCCTCTGACCTTGGAGAAGTTTTAGGAATGCTCAATCCATTGATTTCCCTGCTTGTTTCCTTTTCATGTAAACTCAGTAGTGATCTGTAATAGAAATTTTTGTCTTAATAAGCCCAAAAGAGATCCTTGAGTAAGTACAAGACAAAAATTCTGGGCGCTAAAAAACCACTGGGTTATGTCTTCATTGGCAGTGTTTTAACATTTTTCTTTCTTAGTGTTTCAGGGAAATAATGGTGTGAGACATCAGTGCTATCAAGGACTCTCTGATATTAATTAAGCTCTTTCTTGGGTGATTCATTCATTTAAAAAGCAGTTGCAGGATGTGGTGGGGTTCTCAGCATTGGGACACAGGCCATTCCTCCTTTACTGATCCAGTTACAGTCTAGTAAAATAGGGGCCCTACTCCCATTTTGCAGATGAAGATACTGCTCAGAGATGTTAGGCAACTTGCTCAGGGACACATAGCTATCAAGAGCAGAATTTGGATCTGACTTCAGCTCTGTGGATCTCCACTGCCTTGAGGTTCAAATTGGTATATCCTACATCCCTTAGGGTCCCCAATGGCCCCTGCCTGCCCAGAATGAGTCTCATCCATTTGTCTGCCAAGTATCTATTAAATGCCTGCTGTGTGCCAAGCACCGTGCTAGGCATGGGGCACACAGCCTGTGACCCAAGGAGCTCAAGTTGGAGGCAAAAATGTCACAATTAAATCTACAAGATGATATCAGGAAGTAACAAATGCCTTGTAGAAAATAAAAACAGATAGACAATGAGTGGGATGGAAGCTTTAGTCAGAGAGAGTCAGTCTCAGGAGTTGACTCTTCAACCAAGACATGAATGTGAGAAATGCTTACCAGGCAGTGGGCATAGCAAGTACAAAGGTCCTGTGGCAGAGTGAAGCTTGGCCTTAAAGACACAAGTGAAAGATCAGAGTGATGGGAATACATATGGAGAGGTGGGCAAAGGTAGTGGGTAAGGAGGTGAGAAGGTGAGTCTTGCTGCCCGGAAGGTGGTGGGGAGGAGGTGGCATTCTGGTTCCCTCCAGGGGCAGCTTTCTGTGCCAGCACAGCCCCCCTGAACTCTAAGCGCAGCCACTAGAGCCCTGAGGCAGCTCCGCCTACACCAAGCAATTTGCTTTTTTTTTTTTCTTTTTCATAAGGATGCAATTTTCTGCGTGCTTTAAGGACATTAGAAGGGCGTTTGACTGACGCGCCATGCGAAACGCATTAGCAAGGCTCAAGGCGCTGCGCACAGGAGGCAGCACCGCCATGCGTGCGCGTGAAGGGGCAGGTGGAGGCGGGAGCTGGCCCTGGGGACCCACTTGGGGCGGGAGGTAGAAAGGCAGAAACTAGCAGAGAGGAGAGACAAAAGAGAAAGAGTTGGAAAGATAGGAGATGCAATAGTGAACTATCAATTTAGAAGCGTTTAAAGGGGCGGGACGGGTTTCCGAGAGAAGGAGGAGGCAGCTGGAGGAGGGGGAGAGCGGCTTTGGGAAGAGGGAGACGGAGCGGGAAGTGGAGAGGAGGGATGCGAAATAAGAAGGCACTCTGGGAAGAGGGAGGGAGGAGAGAGAAGGGGAGAGAGAGAAGATGGAAGGGGTAAAGAAACAGCTAAAAGGGGAGTGAGAAGACAGTGGAGATGGAGAAACAGAGGAGAAAGATGGGAAAAGGAGGCAAAAATGAGAGTTACTGACAGGAGATAATAAAAGGGAAGGGGGGCAAGGAAGGCAAAAGCAGGAATGGGGTTCTTCCTGGGGTAGGCTGTCTCCCAGACCAACCTGTGACCTGATGCAGAGGGGTCTTGTTTGGTAGTCACTGGGGAAGATGGGAAGCAGTCTAAAGTGCCTTCGCCTGCTGTTGACCTGCTGTGTTCAGCCTTTCAAACGTGCCAGGCTCCTCCTTTTCTCAGGGCCCTTGCACATTCTGTTCCCTAGTCCATGGTGTTCTTCCTTGCACTCCCCTGATGTGAGTCCTTTCTCTCCCTCCAGGTGGAGGCCCCCTCATTATTCCCAAGGTGGCCTACTCTGAGTGCTGGCTGGCACTCACCCCTGTTGTGATTTTCTGTGCGTTTGCCTGAGGTCTGTCAAATTGCTTGGGGTCTATGCATTTGCCTGGAAGACAAAATCACATTTGCCTGTGTTTCTCTGTGCATTTGTCTGGGGGCATGGCTATCTCAGTCCTGGTATAGCCTCACAGCCTCCAGCAGCAGCTCCTTTCCACCTGACATTCTCCTGAGCAACAAGGGACACTGTATTTGCAGCCAGACAGACCTGGATTCAGACCTCCTCGTTCTTGCTGGGTTGGGTGCCCATTGCAGATGCTCAGAAAACTCCCAGAGCTAGGAGGACACAGGGCTGAGCTCTTTCCCCTTCAGGGACCCTTCAGGATACTTCTTTCCTGTGTGAACAGTGGCAGGTGGGCTAGGCATAAGCAGGATGGGCTCTGTAGGGGTTTGACCTGTCTTGGAGCTGTGCACCTTCCAGGGTGTCTCCTGGGGATGTGATGTGAAAGCTTTTAGTGGCATTGTCTCCCAGCCTTGGAGCTTGACTGGAACCCAGGGCCCTCCCTGAGCTTGTAAGCATGCCACCACTGCCTCCACCATTTACGGAGCACTGATGGTGGGCACTGCTTTGGTTAATTGTCATCAAGGTTAATCTTGAAGGCCTTGAAGGTGAAGACGATACCCAGCCCATTTCACAGATGAGGAAACTGAAGTGCAGAAGAGGAGTAGCTTGCCTTACTTACATAAGCAGAACTGGAGTATAAATTTAAGTCAGAGCAACTTACTGTCTCAGCTCTGCATCCTCTACCTCAAGTAGATTCCTAGGAAGGTTTCACTGAGAGTAGTGGAGGCAGTCTGGCTTGGTGACTGAGGTCCAGGCTAGCTTAGGTTTAAATCCTGGTACACCACTCACCAACTGTGTGACCTTGGGCAAGTTACCTGTCCTCTTTATGCCTCAATTTCCCTCTTGAAAATGGGGACTAATAATAAAACTTCAAAGCTATGGTTTTTCCAGTAGTCATGTATAGATGTGAGAGTTGGACCACACAGAAGGCTAAGCGCCAAAGAATTGATGCTTTTGAATTGTGGTGCTGGAGAAGACTCTTGAGAGTCCCTTGGCCAGCAAGGAGATCAAGCCAGTCAATCCTAAAAGAAATCAACCCTGAATATTCATTGGAAGGACTGATACTGAAACTGAAGCTCCAATACTTTGGCCACCTGATGCAAAGAGCCAACTCAAAGACCCTGATGCTGGGAAAAATTGAGGGCAAGACGACAGAGGATGAGATGGTTGGATGGCATCACCAACTCAATGGACATGAGTTTGAGCAAACTCTGGAAGATAACAAAGGAGAGGGAAGGCTGGCATGCTGCCGTCCATAGGATTGCAAAGAGTTCGACACGACTCAGTGACTGAACAATAGCAATAAACCTTGTATTCTCCTTAAGGTGCCTGATCATTTGGTGAGCAGGATTTCCTCACAAAGGAGTTTTAGAATTATTTTGAAGATATGACATGATGTTTGTGTGTCTCAGGGGCTGATGGGAGTGACTCAGGTGTTGTCAAGGAACAAGGAATTCAGGCTGTCAGTTGATGGATTTCTGGCCAGCTCTCCCACTGGGAGGGAGAGACCCTACCTGTTCTGCTCATCCTTCAGCCCTTATTTCTGGGACAGTGCCTGGGATGTGGTAGGTGTACAAGAAACATCTATGGGCCAGAAAAGTGAATGCACATATAGGCTGGGAGATCCTGGGCCAAGCACTTGTGCCCCTCCTGCCTCAGTGTGTGCTGAGAGTGTGTGCAAAGATCTCACATGAAAGGTAGCCTAGCCTTTGCTCCAGCAGGCTCTGGAATGCAAAATCTCTCCTCCCAGGGCCTTGTGGTGGTACCCTACGGCAGCGGCAGGTTGCTTGGCAGGCTCCTGGGTGTGGCCTTGGCAGAGCTTGCACGTTCCGGTGACTGCTTGGAGCTCAGGGCCACATCATTGTCACGCTTACTCTTCAGCAGCTTCCATCAGGCCCAGAGCCCTCAGCTCACATCACCAACCCCGCCCCCCCGACCCTGCCCACCCTCTCCTTTCACCACCCTCTGCCTGGTCTGTGGGTTCCAGAACCACTCGCTTTCCAAAGCTCCCTTCCCTGCCTGAAGCACCATTTCTGCCTTCCTCTGATGGCCAACCACAAATACTTCTCAGGCACGGCTTCTCCAGAGTCCTCCCTGTCTCCATCCCTGTCTGTGTTGGGCACCAGACTGAGCTCCCACATCCCCGGGCTTGCCCTGAACCTGGACACTCATGCACATCCCCTCCAGGCTTGCAGTGAATGAGTAAGTGAGCGAACAGGTGAATGATGTCCTGGGTCTGACTTCCACCTGTAAGTGCTGGCTTTGGGCTGCCTGAGTATTACTGCCGCCACGACAGCCTGCTTTCCCGGGAATTCACACCATATACCAGCAACCAGTGGCTGCCAGAAGTTGGCTGGTAGGCACAGCCCCTTACCCTCCAGTTGCCCCCAGTGGGGATTTGCTGGCAAACAACCCTGTGTCAGCCATGTGCTGTTTGTGACTGGGGTGTATGGGGTAAGCTGCATGGAGGGCTGTCAGGGAAATTAATCATAGAAATAGCTCCACTGACAGCTCTGAGTTAAAGGTTCTAGTAAGATTTTATTTGAACAAAGTATTGACCGCTAAATGAGTTTAAGACAGTCAGATGTAATTAATGCTTTCTGAGGACCCAGCTCAGAGCTTCTGGAATCTTCTGATGCTGTTCATCCACTTTCAAGAACTTCTACAATCTTCTGATGCTGTCCCACCTTCAAGCAGCCACTGGCTTTGCTTCAGCCATGCAGCAGTCACCAAGATGTTTGAAGAGGAGGAGGTGGGGGAGACAGGGAAGGGGTGGGTGAGTTGGGGAGGAGGAGAAATATGTGGAGCGACATGAGGAAGGAGGAAGAACAAGGAGGAAGCAGAGAAGTACATCAGTGCTGCCTTGATGTCCAGCCTGTGATGCTAACAGCTGCTGTCCAGAAACTTCTGGATTCCTGCCTGTACTTCCTACTTGTGAAGGAGACCTTAGGCACTGTATGAAGACAAACTGGTAGAAGCCCTTCCAAAGAAGGGGCATCATGGGTCTTTGTGGCCGTAGCCTTGCCTGATGGCCCAGCTGATGTTAGGATGTACAGGCTGAGAGAGGAGAAGAGAGAGAGGGAGCGCACAGAAACCACGCCTCAGGGGTCTGTGCAAGAAAGCCCAGGCCTGGATGCTCTGAGCATGCACCTTTATGCATTCATGTCTCCAGTCCCTCCTTTGATCCTCCTTTGGCAACAAAAAGTTACTCTTGCCAATTTGTATACCTATGTTCATCTCAGCATTCACATGAACCACAGGTGGAAACAACCCAAATATCCACCGATGGTTTAATGGATAAGCAAAATATGGTCTACCCATACAACGGATACTGGTGGTGGTGTTCAGTCGCTGACTCATGTCCGACTTTCTGTGACCCCATGGGCTGCAGCACACCAGGCTTCCCTGTCCTCCAAAATCTCTTGGAGTTTGCTCAAACTTATGCCCATTGAGTTGGTGATGCTATCTAACCATCTTACCATCTGCCACCCTTTTCTTTTGCCTGCAATCTTTCGCAGCATCAGGGTCTTTCCCAATGAGTCGGCTTTTCACATCAGGTGGTCACAGTACTGGAGTTTCAGCTTCAGCATCATTCTTTCCAATGAATACTCAGGCTTGATTTCCTCAAGGATTGACTTGTTTGGTTACCTGGCTGTCCAAGGGGCTGTCAAGAGTCTTCTCCACCACCATAATTCAAAAGCATCAATTCTTTGGCGCTCAGCCTTCTTTCTGGTCCAACTCTCACATCTATACATGATTACTAGAAAAACCATAGCTTTGACTTTTGTAGGACCTTTGTCAGCAAAATGATGTCTATGCTTTTTAACACACTGTCTAGGTTTGTCATACAATGGAATAGTATTCAGACTTAAAATAAGGAACCTGTGACACATGTTACAACATGGATGAACCTTGAGGACATTATTCTCAGTGAAATAAGCCAGTTACAAAAAGACAAATTCTATATGATTCCAGTCATATGAAGTGCTTAGCGTTGTCAAAATCATACAGACAGAAAGTAAAATGGTGGATGCCAAGGGCTGGAGGAAGGGAGAATGGGAAATTATTGTTTGGTATGTATACGTATATATAGATATATATAGAGTTTCAGTCTTACAAGATAAAAAGAGTTATGGGCATGGATGGTGGTGATCAGATCAGATCAGATCAGTTGCTCAGTCATGTCCGACTCTTTGCTACCCCATGAATCACAGCACGCCAGGCCTCCCTGTCCATCACTAACTCCCGGAGTTTACTCAGACTCACGTCCATCAAGTCAGTGATGCCATCCAGCCATCTCATCCTCTGTCGTCCCCTTCTCCTCCTGCCCCAATCCCTCCCAGCATCAGAGTCTTTTCCAATGAGTCAACTCTTCGCATGAGGTGGCCAAAGCACTGGAGTTTCAGCCTTAGCATCATTCCTTCCAAAGAAATCCCAGGGCTGATCTCCTTTAGAATGGACTGGTTGGATCTCCTTGCAGTCCAAGGGACTCTCAAGAGTCTTCTCCAACACCACAGTTCAAAAGCATCAGTTCTTCGGTGCTCAGCTTTTTTCACAGTCCAACTCTCACACCCATACATGACCACAGGAAAAGCCATAGCCTTGACTAGACGAACCTTTGTTGGCAAAGTAAGGTCTTTGCTTTTGAATATGCTATCTAGGTTGGTCATAACTTTCCTTCCAAGGAGTAAGCGTCTTTTAATTTCATGGCTGCACTCACCATCTGCAGTGATTTTGGAGCCCAGAAAAATAAAGTCTGACACTGTTTCCACTGTTTCCCCATCTATTTCCCATGAAGTGATGGGACAGGGTGCCATGATCTTTGTTTTCTGAATGTTGAGCTTTAAGCGAACTTTTTCACTCTCACTTTCACTTTCATCAAGAGGCCTTTGAGTTCCTCTTCACTTTCTGCCATAAGGGTGGTGTCATCTGCATATCTGAGGTTATTGATATTTCTCCCGGCAATCTTGATTCCAGCTTGTGTTTCTTCCAGTCCAGCGTTTCTCATGATGTACTCTGCATAGAAGTGAAATAAACAGGGTGACAATATACAGCCTTGACCAACTCCTTTTCCTATTTGGAACCAGTCTGTTGTTCCATGACCAGTTCTAATTGTTGCTTCCTGACCTGCATACAAATTTCTCAAGAGGCAGATCAGGTGGTCTGGTATTCCCATCTCTTTCAGAATTTTCCACAGTTTATTGTGATCCACATAGTCAAAGGTTTTGGCATAGTCAATAAAGCAGAAATAGATGTTTTTCTGAAACTCTCTTGCTTTTTCGATGATCCAGTGGATGTTGGCAATTTGATCTCTGGTTCCTCTGCCTTTTCTAAAACCAGCTTGAACATCTGGAAGTTCACGGTTCACGTATTGCTGAAGCCTGGCTTGGAGAATTTTGAGCATTACTTTACTAGTGTGTAAGATGAGTGCAATTGTGCAGTAGTTTGAGCATTCTTTGACATTGCCTTTCTTTGGGATTGGAATGAAAACTGACCTTTTCCAGTCCTGTGGCCACTGCTGAGTTTTCCAAATTTGCTGGCATATTGAGTGCAGCACTTTCACAGCATCATCTTTCAGGATTTGGAATAGCTTAACTGCAATTCTATCACCTCCACTAGCTTTGTTCGTAGTGATGCTTTCTAAGGCCCACTTGACTTCACATTCCAGGATGTCTGACTCTAGGTCAGTGATCACACCATCATGATTATCTGGGTCATGAAAATCTTTTTTGTACAGTTCTTCTGTGTATTCTTGCCATCTCTTCTTAATATCTTCTGCTTCTGTTAGGTCCCTACCATTTCTGTCCTTTATCGAGCCATCTTTGCATGAAATGTTCCCTTGGTATCTCTGATTTTCTTGAAGAGATCTCTAGTCTTTCCCATTCTGTTGTTTTCCTCTATTTCTTTTCATTTACCACTGAAGAAGGCTTTCTTATCTCTTCTTGCTATTCTTTGGAACTCTGCATTCAGATGTTTATATCTTTCCTTTTCTCCTTTGCTTTTCGCTTCTCTTCTTTTCACAGCTATTTGTAAGGCCCCCCCAGACAGCCATTTTGCTTTTTTGCATTTCTTTTCCATGGGGATGGTCTTGATCCCTGTCTCCTGTACAATGTCACAAACCTCATTCCATAGTTCATCAGGCACTCTATCTATCAGATCTAGGTCCTTAAATCTATTTCTCACTTCCACTGTATAATCATAAGGGATTTGATTTAGGTCATACCTGAGTGGTCTAGTGGTTTTCCCTATTTTCTTCAATTTCAGTCTGAATTTGGCAATAAGGAGTTCATGGTCTGAGCCACAGTCAGCTCCTGGTCTTCTTTTTGCTGACTGTATAGAGCTTCTCCATCTTTGGCTGCAAAGAATATAATCAATCTGATTTTGGTGTTGACCATCTGGTGATGTCCATGTATAGAGTCTTCTCTTGTGTTGTTGGAAGAGGGTGTTTGCTATGACCAGTGCATTTTCTTGGCAAAACTCTATTAGCCTTTGCCCTGCTTCATTCCATATTCCAAGGCCAAATTTGCCTGTTACTCCAGGTGTTTCTTGACTTCCTACTTTTGCATTCCAGTCCTCTATAATGAAAAGGACATCTTTTTTGGGTGTTAGTTCTAAAAGGTCTTGTAGGTCTTCATAGAACCGTTCAACTTCAGCTTCTTCAGCATTACTGGTTGGGGCATAGACTTGGATTACTGTGATATTGAATGGTTTGCCTTGGAAACGAACAGAGATCATTCTGTCATTTTTGAGATTGCATCGAAGTACTGCATTTTGGACTCTTTTGTTGACCATGATGGCTACTCCATTTCTTCGGAGGGATTCCTGCCCGCAGTAGTAGATATAATGGTCATCTGAGTTAAATTCACCTATTCCAGTCCATTTGAGTTCGCTGATTCCTAGAATGTTGACATTCACTCTTGCCATCTCTTGTTTGACCACTTCCAATTTGCCTTGATTCATGGACCTGACATTCCAGGTTCCTATGCAATATTGCTCTTTACAGCATCAGACCTTGCTTCTATCACCAGTCACATCCACAGCTGGGTATTCTTTTTGCTTTGGCTCCATCCCTTCATTCTTTCTGGAGTTATTCCTCCACTGATCTCCAGTAACATGTTGGGCACCTACTGACCTGAGGAGTTTCTCTTTCAGTATCCTATCATTTTGCCTTTTCATACTGTTCATGGGATTCTCAAGGCAAGAACACTGAAGTGGTTTGCCATTCCCTTCTCCAGTGGACCACATTCTGTCAGATCTCTCCACCATGACCCGCCCATCTTGGGTTGCCCCATGGGCATGGCTTAGTTTCATTGAGTTAGACAAGGCTATGGTCCTAGTGTGATTAGATTGGCTAGTTTTCTGTGAGTATGGTTTCAGTGTGTCTGCCCTCTGATGCCCTCTTGCAACACCTACCTCTTACTTGGGTTTCTCTTACCTTGGGCATGGGGTATCTCTTCACGGCTGCTCCAGCAAAGCACAGCCATTGCTCCTTACCTTGGACTAGGGGTATCTCCTCACCGCCGCCCTTCCTGACCTTCAATGTGGGATAGCTCCTCTAGGCCCTCCTGCGCCCGCGCAGCCACAGCTCAAAAAGTTGGTCTATCCCTGGGCCTTGCTTCCATCTCGTCTGTTGCCAGCTTCCCCTCCGAAGGTGCCCACATCCCACCAGAACCCTCTTGTCGGGGGTGGTGGGGACTCCTGGGAGTTAGTATTGTCTGAAAGGGTGAGGGGATGCCACCCCCTTGTTCTCGGGACCGGGCTGGAGCCGCGGTGATGGCTACACAATCATGTGAAAGTGTTTAATGTCACTGAACTCTACACTTAAAAATGGTTAATGGTAAGTTTTACATTATGTATATTTTAGCACAATAAAAGAAAATCTTTAAAGAATTTGTGTATTCTAGCTCTAGCCACTGAATATTCCTTGAAACGGTGAATCCAGTAGCAGCAAGCCCGTCTGGTACCTTCACTGGAGACTCTGTATCATTTCCCATTAAAAGGAACCAGGCCTGCATAGAGAAATAGCTGGTCTATGTCTGGGGCAGGAAACAGACAAGATGAGCTTGAAGTTTTTTGTTATAACAGACAGCAAGGAGGTGACTAGGGCTACTGGGCACCAGTGAAAAGAAACCCGGGCCAAGGAGAAGAGCCCCCAACTGGGGCAATTTGAGCAACAATAGTAACTGCAGTAGTTTGAAACATCACTTACTCGAAACAAACTTAAGAGGAAGGAAAACTCTTTCCTCTTTCCAAACTTTTTTTGAAGGGTACTAGGAGTTAGGGTGGAGAAGGCAATGGCACCCCACTCCGGTACTCTTGCCTGGAAAATCCCATGGATGGAAGAGCCTGGAAGACTGCAGTCCATGGGGTTGCTAAGAGTCGGACACGACTGAGCGACTTCACTTTCACTTTTCACTTTCATGCATTGGAGAAGGAAATGGCAACCCACTCCAATGTTCTTGCCTGGAAAATCCCAGGGACGGAGGAGCCTGGTGGGCTGCCGTCTATGGGGTCGCACAGAGCTGGACACGACTGAAGTGACTTAGCAGCAGCAGCAGCAGCAGCAGCAGCAGGTGTTATGGACTCAATGTTTGTGTTCCTCTCAAATTTATATGTTGAAATCCTAAATGCCCAAAGTGATGGGTTGGGCCCAGGGCAAGGAGCAGGGAGAGGCTAGGGCTCCATTTTGCATGGGGCCCTGGGAAGCAGTCCTTGGAGCACTCCCGCGCCCCCTTGCCTTGTGGTCTCCATTCTCCTTGGGAGACTGGAGCTCACAAAAAAGAGCGTTTTTCCAATGTCAGCTGCCAGGGATGTCTCTGAGGGGGTGAATTTCCCCTCAGGAGGGGCTGTAGGAGGACAGTGTGGCAAGTGGGGCTGCCTCTGAAGGCAGATCCAGCCCTTAGAGGCAGGATTCTTCTCTCCAGTCTGTAAATGAGGAAACTGAAGCCCAGAATGAACCAGTGAAATAGGAAGTGTCATTTCTGGGCCCCCAAACCACAGGCCCATTGGCTCTGCCTGTGGCGTCTATGCTGGTATGTGAAGTGTGGAAAGTGGGGAGGACACAGTCTCTGATGTTGATGGTGCTGTTCACTATCTGGGTGCAAGTCGGGACTCAGTGTTCCCTTGGAGGGAGCACTGACCCGTGGGGGCACGAAGTACTGTCCCCCATGTGTCTGTGCTCCTTCTTTGCTGGGGTCCCACATCTGTAGGACAAGCCCCTGTTCACTGCCGTCTTCACCACAAAGTACTGTTTGTGATTTTTTTAAAAACACACTCTCTGTGAGTGACTCATGCATTTAAAATTATTTTAATATATTTTACACACTTGTGTATAAATGGGGCCGTGTGTTTCTTCTTATTAAAGGAGTCTTATTTAGACTGGTCATAATATGGTCAGGAGGCTCTCTGCTGAGCCTGGGGTATTTATAGGGACTCAGAGTGGTGAACGCGTGGAGGGCAGCTCTGCCGTGTGGGAGTCCAGGGGTACTTGTGCCCAGCGGTCCCCTCTGGGATGCTGCAGACCTCAGGGCCAGAGCATGCAGGCTGCAGGCCTCCTGCACACAGCAGCACGAGATGCCCACCTGGAGCCCCCCAGGACCTGGTCCAATGCTCCAGAGAAGGCGTGCTCAGGTGAGAAATGTTGTCAGGTCCTAGCCAACACAATGGGTGGGCGTGGGCAATGGGCGTGGGCGTGGGAGGGGCAATGGACCCCAGGTCCTGTTCTTGTGGGTCTGACTTAACTTACTACCCTTTTGAGAACCTGCAAAATGTCACATTTGCACTCTGGGGATGCAGGTGTGGGTGAGAGCTGGCCCTGACCCCATCAGTGAGGAGGTGGACATGTGAATGGACTCCACTTTCCTTCCCACTCTCCTTGAGGTCCCTGGCTCCCAGGACTTCTCCCACCCTCCCTCTACTCCAACCAACTGTCCAGCCTTGCTGGCCTCCAGGCTCTCTCTCCAACATCTGCCCCAGGGTCTTTGCCTGTGCTGTTCCAGCTGGATTGCCCCTTGCCCAGACACTTACACAGCCAACCCCATCCATCTCTCACACATGCTCTCTTCTCTGCTGTTTTTTAAGGAAGCCCCTCATGACCCTGCCCATGATTGTACGGTAGCTTTCAACCTAGGCCCCCAACCCACTTCCCCCATTTCCCTGCTCCAGGGCTCTTGGCACATATCCCTAGAAATCACATTATGCATTTTTTGTCTTCTTCTTATTCATGTCTGTTTCCCCTCCAGAACAAGATCTCCAAGCACTTTTCTGTTTTTCACGACTCAGGATGGTGCCTGCACACAGTAGGTGTCTGATAAATATTTGCAGACTGACTGGATGGGTGTGTTGATTGAGTCTGGTCTCCCAGAGATACACAGCCCATATTTTGCTGGGTGTGTATTAGGGTGGAACCACGGGGCCACAATTACAGGCAGGTTCAGCTTGATGGAAACTGCCAACAGCTCTCCAATGGCTGCACTGCCTCGGCCTCCTTCTGTGGGACTCGGGTTGTTCTCTGTCCTCCCCACTCTTGGCACCGTCAGTCTCTTTCATTTTATCTCATCTGCGCTGGGTGGTGGCAGCATACTGGGAATTTAATTTGTATTATTGCCTTTCCCTATGTTTGTTGTCACATAGATATGGCATGAATACTGGAGTGGGCAGCCTATCCTGTCACCAGGGGATCTTCCTGACCCAGGAATGGAACTGAGGTCTCCTGCATTGCAGGTGGATTCTTTACCAGCTGAGCTGTGATTTTAATTTGTATTATTAGCTTTCCTTGTATTTGCGGCCACATAGATGTGCTCTTTTGTGAAATGCTTATTCAACACTTCTGTTCTATTTCCTGTGGGGCTACATTTTTTTATTTATCATTATTAACTTTAGGACACGGTACCTATTCTGGATAAAACTCTTGGTCACTGCATGGGTTGCAGGGAGAACACAGTTCTCTCAGTGTGCCCAGTACCCACCATGATCCCTCCCTTCCTGTCAGCTGGGAGCTGGGTTTGTGCTGTAATGCTATTCTTCAGATTGCCCCAGGAAAGCGGACCACGGGGTTACCAGGGGAACTAATATAAATGTGCCTTATTGGGCTTACTTTCCCAAGGCCTTTTTTTTTTTTTTTTTGTCTATTGAGAGTCATTTGTCTATTCAGAGTCGGAGAAGGCGATGGCACCCCACTCCAGTACTCTCGCCTGGAAAATCTCATGGACAGAGGAGCCTGGTAGGCTGCAGTCCATGGGGTCGCAAAGAGTCGGATACGACTGTGCGACTTCACTTTCACTTCTCACTTTCATGCATTGGAGAAGGAAATGGCAACCCACTCCAGTGTTCTTGCCTGGAGAATCCCAGGGACAGGGGAGCCTGATGGGCTGCTGTCTATGGGGTCACACAGAGTCGGACACGACTGAAGTGACTTAGCAGTAGCAGCAGCAGAGTCATTTTAGAGGCCACTTCCTCCAAGAAGCCCTCCACACTTTCCTGAGGCTGAGCTGGGAGCCTCCTCAGGGCTCTTACAAGTTACTCTGTTAAATCATCATTGTTCAGTTATCTGTTTCCACAGCTGACTGGGTGGCTTGGGTGGTCAGGGCCAGTGCTTCCCTGGGTGCTCAGGGCCTAATGCCTGTGTGCAGTAGGCACTCATTGTGTGATGCTGAATGCTGAATAAAGCCACAAGTCTGAGTCTCAAAGCTGTGTCTTCCCCCTGGTTTCAAAGTCTCAAGTGAGGATTCTCATATGTCAGGGCTTTCTCATCACAGCCTTAGCTTCAGTTGACTGAGTTCTTACCATGCACTTTTCTTACCTGCAACACAACGATTCACCTCATAAATCTCTTTACTCTTTTTTTTTTACTTTTCTTTTTTTTTTTTGGTTGGTTGGTTGCTAGATCTTCTCGTTTATTTAAAAAATCAGTTTCTCCATAATTGCAAAAGACAAATGTACCCCAGTATTCACTGCAGCACTGTTTATAATAGCTAGGACATAAAAGCAACCTGGATGTCCATCAATAGCTGAATGGATAAGAAAGCTGTGGTACATATACACAATGGAATTAATATTCAGTTCAGTCGCTCAGTCGTGTCCGACTCTTTGCGACCCCATGAATCGCAGCATGCCAGGCCTCCCTGTCCATCACTAACTCCCAGAGTTCACTCAGACTCACGTCCATCCAGTCAGTGATGCCATCCAGCCATCTCATCCTCTGTCGTCCCCTTCTCCTCCTGCCCCCAATCCCTCCCAGCATCAGAGTCTTTTCCAATGAGTCAACTTTTCGCATGAGGTGGCCAAAGTACTGGAGTTTCAGCTTTAGCATCATTCCTTCCAAAGAAATCCCAGGGCTGATCTCCTTCAGCATGGACTGGTTGGATCTCCTTGCAGTCTAAGGGACTCTCAAGAGTCTTCTCCAACACCACAGCTCAAAAGCATCCATTCTTCGGTGCTCAGCTTTTTTCACAGTCCAACTCTCACATCCATACATGACCACTGGAAAAACCATAGCCCTGACTAGACGGACCTTCGTTGGCAAAATAATGTCTCTGCTTTTGAATATGCTATCTAGGTTGGTCATAACTTTTCTTCCAAGGAGTAAGCATCTTTTAATTTCATGGCTGCAGTCACCATTTGCAGTGATTTTGGAGCCCCCAAAAAGAAAGTCTGACACTGTTACCACTGTTTCCCCATCTATTTCCCATGAAGTGATGGGAGCAGATGCCATGATCTTCACTTTCTCAATGTTGAGCTTTAAGCCAACTTTTTCACTCTCCTCTTTCACTTTCAACGAGAGGCTTTTGAGTTCCTCTTCACTTTCTGCCATAAGGGTGGTGTCATCTGCATATCTGAGGTTATTGATATTTCTCCCGGCAATCTTGATTCCAGCTTGTGCTTCTTCCAGCCCAGCGTTTCTCATGATGTACTCTGCATAGACATTAAATAAGCAGGGTGACAATATACAGCCTTGACATACTTCTTTTCTTATTCGGAACCAGTCTGTTGTTCCATGTCCAGTTCTAACTGTTGCTTCCTGACCTGCATATAGGTTTCTCAAGAGGCAGGTCACGTGGTCTGGTATTCCCATCTCTTTCAGAATTTTCCACAGTTTATTATGATCCACACAGTCAAAGGCTTTGGCATAGTCAATAAAACAGAAATAGATGTTTTTCTGGAACTCTCTTGCTTTTTCGATGATCCAGTGGATGTTGGCAATTTGATCTCTGGTTCCTCTGCCTTTTCTAAAACCAGCTTGAACATCTGGAAGTTCATGGTTCATGTATTGCTGAAGTCTGACTTGGAGAATTTTGAGCATTACTTTACTAGTGTGTGAGATGAGTGCAATTGTGTGGTAGTTTGAGCATTCTTTGGCATTGCCTTTCTTTGGGATTGGAATAAAAACTGACCTTTTGCAGTCCTGTGGCCACTGCTGAGTTTTCCAAATTTGCTGGCATATTGAGTGCAGCACTTTCACAGCATCATCTTTCAGGATTTGAAATAGCTCAAACATATGCACAATTTGAAATAGCTCAAATAGATCAAATATATACACAATGGAATTAATATTACACAGCTATAAAAAGGAACCCATTCAAGTCAATTCTAATGAAGTGGGTGAACCTAGAGCCTATTATACAGAGTGAAATAAGTCAGAAGGGGAAAGACAAATATTGTGTATTAAGGCATATATATGAAACCTAGAAAGATAGTACAGATGATCCTATGTGCAGGGCAACAAAGGAGACACAAACATAACGACCAGACTTTTGGACACAGTAGGGGGAAGGGGAGGGTGGGATGATTTGAGAGAGTAACACTGAAACATACACATTACCATATGTAAAACAGATAGCCAGTGGGAGTTTGCTGTATGACTCAGGGCACCCAAAGTTGGTGCTCTGTGACAACCTAGAGGGGTGGGCTGGGGAGGGAGCTGGGAGAGGTAGTCTGTACCGTGTTCTCAAGCCATCTTTCTGCCGAACAGAAAGTGGGAATGATGATTCTGAGATGGCAAACGGTGCACAGACGACCTCATGCAAGGTGAGGAAATGATGCCAAAGTGGTTTTCCACAAACTTACAGAAACAGCTCTCAGATTTCTGGTTCTTCTAGTTTTTAGAATTGGGGATTTTCCCCCACCCCCCCACCCATGTTATCCATTTCACAGATGAGGAAATAGAGATGCAGAGAAGTGAGCAGCCTGCCTGGCAAGGAGGTGGGGGAACCGAATCTCCAGTGGGGTGGAGTGACTCTGATGGCTTTCCGCCTATGTGCCAAGTCCGGGGCTTGTCCTTATAAGGGATGAGAAGTGTAGGACAGACCAAGGTGTTCTGTGCACCCTTCTTCCTGAAGCCAAAGGAGCTGACTCAAGTGTGCAAGTGTTTAGATCAACGTTAGGGCGAACTCAGTCCCCCGCCTCAGCCGGATGATAGGCACTGCTTGGAAATTCTCCTGGGGGTCCCTGTCAGTACGGTTCCCCATCCTCTGAGGGAATGATTTTGTCTTCCCCACCTGCGATAGAGTGATTTCACCCCTTCCTCTATCCCCATAATCATGTCCTTCCAGAATCTATCTTCCTTCGCCTCAGGGTCAATAGAATGTAATGGCTTTAAAGGAGTGCCAGGTCTGAACTTGGCCTGGGGCCCATGCAAACTCAGCTCTCTCCTGCCTTGGCCGTGAGGACAAGCAGAGGCAGCGGGGTCCGGTTATCCCGCATTCAAGTGCTGTGGTGCTGGTGGTCACCAGCATTTGTGAGTTACCACTGTGAAGGAGCCCGGATCCTGCATAGACTTGTGAGCCATAAGTGGTGACTGTGGTTTTAAACCATTAAACTTAGGGGAGTTCTTATACAGTAATAGCAGTTTGATTCACTGCTATTCAGGGGCCAGTCTGTCTCCACCCTCATCTTTTCAGTGAAAACTCTGGCTTTCTATTGAAGTAGTAGTCAAGCTCATCACCCTCCCTAGTGCCCCTACTATATGCCTGAATGCTTTTTGCAGCTCCTTAGAAAGGGAAGTGGAGTCTCCTCCTGTGAGGCCCAGGGTCCCCCAAGAGCTCTAGACCCCACTCCTGTCAGCTTCCCTGACCTCATCCCCCAGGGTATCAGCTTCCTGGGGCAGCCAAAACAAAGCCCCATCACTGGGGGGCCCAAACAACAGATAAGTTTGTTGTCTCTCAGTGCTGGAGGCTAGAAGTCCAAGATCAAGGTGTCAGCAGGGCTGGTTCCTCCCAAGGGCATGAGGTCGAATATGTTTCAGGTCTCTCTCCTGATCTTCCAGTGATTTTCTGGTGCTCCTTGGCTCATAGAAGCACCGTGTTGATCTCCACCTTCATCTGCATGTGCGGTTCTCCCTGTGTGGACCTGTGTCCAAATTTGCCCTTTTTATAAGGACGTCAGTCATGTTGGTCAGGGGCTGTCCTACTCTAGTATCATCTCAGTGAAGGGCATTTGTTGTAATGACCCTGTTTCCAAATAAGGTCGCATTCTGATGTCAGGATGTCCACATGGCAGGACTTGAATGTATGAATCTGGGGGGACACCTGCCATTAGGATGCAGTGTCTGGGGACTTGGACTTTGAAGTCAGCAAAGCCAGAGGCCTCTTGGCTCTGTCAGGCACCCAGCTCAGGTGTGAAGCACTGAGGCGCTTGTGAGGTGGGCATGCAAACACAAAGCATACTGCTGGACCGTCACCAGCCCTCAGACAAGAGCGTGGTTGCACAGAATGCTCAGTAAAGCATAACTCTCATGTCTTAAGTTATCATTCTGCTCCTCCTACCTTCAGCCTCTGCCTTCTCTAGTGATGTATAAGTCACTGCCCCCTATAAACACCTCCTGATGCCACTTTGTAGCTCCCCGCCCCCCTCCGCTGCCTTTTGCATTGAGACCCTGTGGCACACTGATTTCAGTGCCCCAGTCAGCCATGCCTCCCAGACTTCTCACCCTCCTCCCTACTCTGGGCTTGACCATATGGGTAACTGTGGGCCATGAGACATTAGCAAGCATGATGCAAGCAGAGGCTTGATAGACACTTGCCCCATGGAACCCATCTTCTTGAAGTGCTGGTTCTTCACACATAGTGCCATGCTATGAGGAGGCCCAAGCAGCTGTGTGGACCACACACTTGGATGAGAATCAAGATACCCTAACTAGAAACCCCAGGGAGCTCCTAGTTGATGGCTAAAACCGCTCTGTGAAGGAAAACACTGTAGACCTCCCAGCTGTCCCAGGCTGTGCTCTGTTGTGCTAAGTTGCTTCAGTGGTGGGAGAAGTATCTAATGAACCCATAGAGAAAAATATACTGTTATTTTAAGCTACTTAGTGTCAGCATGATTCTTTCCCCAGCAATAGGTAGGCAGAACACCCCTATTCACAGCTAAATTTCTCAAAAGAGCTGTCCTCACCAGCTATCTCCAGTGTTCTCCACAGTCTATACTTCCCTGCCTTACGTCTCCCTTCTCCCCATCACTCTGCCAACATTGCTCTCAATAACGTCACTTAATACCACCTGAACTGTGTCCCCCACAAAATCATATGTTGAAGCCCTGACCCATGACACCTCAGAATGTGATGGTATTTGGAGACAGGGCTTTCTAAGAGTTGTTTAAGGTAAATTGAGTCCCTGAGTGTCCTCAAAGCCCAGCACAGTGTCTGATGCACAGTAGGTGCACAGGAATGACCTGTAGGGGCTGGTATGGAGATAAGGCTCTGACAGTGAGGACTGAGTGGGAAGAGCAGGGTGGGGAGCCCTGGGTCTGGTGAGGATGTGTGATGGCCAAGGTATGTGAGGTGTCCCAGGGGGCAGAGTGGACAGAGATCTGCTGCCTTATCCTGGATCTCTCCTTCCTCTTGCCCTGCCCCGTCTCTGCTTCACACCTTTCAGAATCCTGGGAGGAAGCCCAGAGCTTTCCACCATGGACTTGCAGCATCCAACCCTCCCCCAGCGCCAATGGTTTGGTCATTGTTCTCACAACCATGTCAGTATCGAACAAACAGATGTTTATAGTTAATCCCTAATTTTGCCATCAAAAAATATACAATCTTGGGTAGAAACCGAAGAGGAAAGAATTTTTTAATTTACAGTGTCTCCCCACCGCCCCACTCCTGAAATTTGAAATTGCTGAACAGCCTCCAAATTCAATATTCAAAGTCAAACAAATCTATGTGTTCTCCAAAAGGAAGTATTGAATGTCGACCAAGATGGAGAAAGTCAGGAGACGGAGAAGCGCCCTGCTCCCCGCAGTGCTTCCCAGAATGCCTCTTTTCCGGTGTTTGTTCGTTCTTCCTTTCTCTCGTGTTTTAATGAAAGAAATACCTCTGTGAGTATTTCCTCGGAGGAGCTGGCTGTGGGTCTCAGATGGCAGTCAGATTAATTAGAAATCCTGGCTTGTCAGTGCCACACTCTGCTGTTAGGAGGCTGGGCTTGGGTCCGGGTGCAGCCTGGGCCACCCTGGGGGACACAGAGCCAGGAGGAGATTCATGGCTGTGCTGCCATGAATCAGGTCTGTAGTGGAGGAACCCGACTTCTGGGGGTGGCAGGAAGGTTTGATGCCAGAGGAGACCCTGGATCTGGGTCTGTAGGAGAAGCAGGCAGTCACCCAGAAGAGCTAGGGCCAGCAGTATGACCAGCCTGGGGCTCCAGGTAGATCTGAGGTTAGGGCTTGCTCTCAGGAGGGTAGGAAGGAGCTCTGGGGCCTCTTACTAACGTGGTATGTCTGGGAGGGAGCTGACATTCTAGACTTTGCTCTGGAGCCCTCCACACTCCTCAGCTGGAATTTGCCTTGTCCCCGCTTTACTCCCAAAGTCCACTCTTTGGAGTTCTTGGCCATGCCGCTGCGTGGTGCTGCCCTCTTGTCAAAGCTTGTAGGTGGCAGTGTTCCCTTCAGAGTGAGCTTTGTAGAAGATAGGGCAGCCTCCATTTTATGGATGGGGAAGGTGAAATGACCTGACCTGTCCCATTAGCCCAGACTGTACTGGTCATGAGTGACAGAAACCAACTGCCAGGCTTAAACACAGAAAGGAATTTGCTACTCACATCACTAGAAACCCAGGGCCTAAAGGGATCCAGAAAAGGGAACAGATGCTTTTAGTTGGGTGTCCCCCCAAAACCCCTTTGCTCTGGCCCCCTGTTGTGGTGGGGCAAGTTGGTGGTGGGGTCCAGGGTGACTTCCCAGCCTGTCCACCACCTTACAGAAATGATCGTCTTTTTCTAATAGTCCAGGTAAGGATGGGATCTCCTGTCCTAGAGTCCTGTGCTTGTTCAGGTAACAATCACCATGGTGGGTGGAACCCAAACTATGTCCTCATCCTGCATCCCAGGGTCTCGTTAGTCCCTCAAACCACAGACGGTTAGTTCCTCAAACCACTAGCCTCAAACCTCATTAGTCCTCCCATAGATGGAGGGCAGGTTTCCCAAGGAAAATCAGAGGATGTGCTTAAAGAAGGAAAGTGGAGGGAAGGGATTGCTAACGTGTTCGGTTGCAGCTGCCAAACCTCGCTGCTCAAAATGGGAGCACCAGGATTCAAACTCGAGTTCCAGGGGGGTGTCACTGCCAGGAGGGCATTACAGGATCCATGTTCTCTCCGTCCATGCCACTTCTGCTGAGTGACAAGCCAGCCTTGCCCATGGGGGTCACCAGGTTGGAATGGAGGAGTAGCCAGAAGGATCCCCTGAGGAATTAATTCATGCTGCTTATGCTGTGGATGCTGTGGAAAGCTGGGAATGCTACAGGGCAAGGATGAGTTGATTGACTTGTAGATTTTCTAAAAGAAGTATCAGCAAACTGTTCTGTAAGAACAACATTTTAGGCTTTGCAGGCCACATGTGGCCCCTGTTACATCTCCTCTCCCCCCGTTCCCTGTCCTCCTCCTCACCTGTCTCCCTTCAGGAGCTGTGTACTGGCTGAGGGCTTGAACCTATTCAGTATTACCCAAACCTATGGCTTGGTGGAGGTGATGGAATTCCAGTTGAGCTATTTCACATCCTGAAAGATGATGCTGTGAAAGTGCTGCACTCAATATGCCAGCAAATTTGGAAAACTCAGCAGTGGCCACAGGACTGGAAAAGGTCAGTTTTCATTCCAATCCCAAAGAAAGGCAATGCCAAAGAATGCTCAAACTACCACACAATTGCACTCATCTCACACGCTAGTAAAGTAATGCTCAAAATCCTCCAAGTCAGACTTCAGCAATACATGAACTGTGAACTTCCAGATGTTCAAGCTGGTTTTAAAAAAGGCAGAGGAACCAGAGATCAAATTGCCAACATCCACTGGATCATAGAAAAAGCAAGAGAGTTCCAGAAAAACATCTATTTCTGTTTTATTGACTATGCCAAAGCCTTTGACTGTGTGGATCACAATAAACTGTGGAAAATTCTGAAAGAGATGGGAATACCAGACCACCTGATCTGCCTCTTGAGAAATTTGTATGCAGGTCAGGAAGCAACAGTTAGAACTGGACATGGAACAGCAGACTGGTTCCAAATAGGAAAAGGAGTTCGTCAAGGCTGTATATTGTCACCCTGCTTATTTAACTTCTATGCAGAGTACATTATGAGAAACGCTGGACTGGAAGAAACACAAGCTGAAATCAAGATTGCCGGGAGAAATATCAATAACCTCAGATATGCAGATGACACCACCCTTATGGCAGAAAGTGAAGAGGAACTCAAAAGCCTCTTGTTGAAAGTGAAAGAGGAGAGTGAAAAAGTTGGCTTAAAGCTCAACATTCAGAAAACGAAGATCATGGCATCTGGTCCCACCACTTCATGGGAAATAGATGGGGAAACAGTGGAAACAGTGTCAGACTTTATTTTTCTGGGCTTCAAAATCACTGCAGATGGTGACTGCAGCCATGAAATTAAAAGATGCTTACTCCTTGGAAGGAAAGTTATGGCCAACCTAGATAGCATATTCAAAAGCAGAGACATGACTTTGCCAACAAAGGTCCGTCTAGTCAAGGCTATGGTTTTTCCTGTGGTCATGTATGGATGTGAGAGTTGGACTGTGAAGAAGGCTGAGCGCCGAAGAATGGATGCTTTTGAACTGTGGTGTTGGAGAAGACTCTTGAGAGTCCCTTGGACTGCAAGGAGATCCAACCAGTCCATTCTAAAGGAGATCAGCCCTGGGATTTCTTTGGAAGGAATGATGCTAAGGCTGAAACTCCAGTACTTTGGCCACCTCATGCGTAGAGTTGACTCACTGGAAAAGACTCTGATGCTGGGAGGGATTGGGGGCAGGAGGAGAAGGGGACGACAGAGGATGAGATGGCTGGATGGCATCACTGACTGGATGGACGTGAGTCTGAGTGAACTCCGGGAGTTGGTGATGGACAGGGAGGCCTGGCGTGCTGCAATTCATGGGGTCGCAAAGAGTCGGAGACGACTGAGCGACTGATCTGATCTGATGGCTTGGTGTCCATCCCTCATATGCATTTGGCTAAAGGTCACATGTCAGGTATAGGCTCTTAATCAGGGGGATCCCTGAGGCTCCAGCAATAGAGTCAGAGTTTGGGAAACAAGGTTGGTGATGGGTCTGAGACTGGCTTGGGGAGGGTCTGTGTGTGGCCCTGCAGGGGGAATGTGGTCAGTCTTTCTCTCCAGAAAGACAGCGGCAGTGCAGAGTGACTCAAGGTGGTGACCACAGTGAAGACTTGCTTCACTGACCCAGGAGAGGCTTCCACTTGGGGTATGGGCATGAGCTCCAGTGTCCCCATGATGAAGCAATGCCCTGTCCTGGTTCTGCTCCCTGAGAGCTGCTATGGGCTGGATGGGGGTTAGAAGTTCCTGTAGTTCTATGTTGGCACCCACCACATGCAGTGGATGCCCACCTCAAGGCATGAGGATGTCAAGGGCACCTTGCATGTCAGGGCACAGCAGCATCCATCCATCTCCACCCAGTATGACGGCATCCATGCATCCAGCACAGGCCCAGGGGCCCAGCACGGGCCAGGATGTTCATGTGATTCTACTCTGTGTCTCTCATGGACAAAGAGAAAGCTTGGGCAGTTCCTAAGGCCCCCCATCCATCTCATCATCCCATGCCACCACCCTGCCCCATATCAGTCCCTCCTACAGTCCTTACCCCATTCCTGGTCCCCTGTCCCCTGTCATGCCCGGGCAGTGGCTGGGCCCAGCCACCACATGCACCGGATAAGCTTAATTACCACAAAACCTAATACTTCCAGGCTGCATGCTCTGGTCAGTGGGGACTCCTGCATGTTTTCCTTGGCTGTCTTCTGACAATAGGATTGGGGGAAAGAAAATGTGCGCAGGGGTGTGGACTGGGAGGGCCCCAGGCTGCTGCTCTACTTGGCAAAGCCCACTAACGCTCTGGTTTCTGGGGTTGGATCATCATCTGTTTTGGAGTGGCCTGGGGTTCCACAGGGCTGCCTTCACCCACCAGGTGCCCGTAGCACCCCCTACCCCTGTCGTGATGTTGTCTAGTGTCAAGCTGATCCAGAATCTGAGGGGCTGAGGGAGATGGACCTGTATACACCCAAGGGATGTGTCTCATGTGCCAAAGGACCAGGTGGCTTAGAGCAGGGAGGGTGACCTCCCACTTGGTGGGAGAGAAACTGGCCAGATAGGAGATATGAGCAAAGAGCTGGGGGCATCTGGTAGGTTTGGGGAGCAGAGGAGGAAGTGTGAGGTGGCAAGAAGCCTTAGCCCAGCTCCTCTGTAGGCCAGGGTCTCCACAATGGGTGGAGCTCAGGGCCAGTGGGGGCTGGGTGCAAACTACTGCACTTTCTGATCTAACGATGGGAACATGTAATCTAAAGGAAGGAAGCATGGCTCCCAAGGGAGGCTGGGGTCCCGTCTCTGAGCCGCTGTCACACAGGTCCAGCGTGTGGGGGCTTTGTGTCTTGAAGGATGAGGGGCTGCGTTCCTCTGCTCTGGGGATATCACAACCCAGTGCACGGTGCAGGCTTCCAAGGGGATCTGTGGTGACATTGCGTTGTGGGTGGTCTAGCGCCCCAAGGCAAGGTAACTCTGGGCGGCACCTCCCTCCTGGGTCGTGGCTCTCAGAGCAGCCCTGGAGGCTGATGTGCTCTTTATCTTCCTCCATACAGATGAGAAACTGAGGCACAGAGTGGAGCAACTCAACCAGGTACTCACAGCTTAGAAGCCCAACCTGCGCTGGACACCTGCTCTGGCTTCTGCCTCTGCCCTCGGGAGTTTCTGTCAAGGTTTCCTCTGTCTGGGCGTCTGCTCAATTACAGCGCATGAGCACACTGATACGTGCTGCTCATAGACACATGCACACACCCTCACGTACGCCCTAGCACACAGTTCTTACGCACACTCACACTTGCACCCATGCACACACATGTATATGCTCATGCTTACACACTCATTCACTCTCATGCTCACACCCCTTTGCACTCACAAGTGCACACCTTCCAGAGCCTGTAGGAGGAAGGCTATCAGATGGAGGAGGACAGCATTTTGTGTCTGCACTCTGAGGTTAAAGTCTGCTCACACTGGCCTGGCAGAGGTCCCAGGCTCCCAGGGACTTAGTTTTCTCATTTCTTTGCCACAGCACCACCATCAGAGGGCGGAATGTGTGGGTGATCATCCCAGGAGGTCTCCCTGCTGGCACGGCTGGGTCCAGCAACTCCAGCTTCTTCTCTGCTGGCTTCTTTCTCAGGGTGCCCCCCTTTGTGGAACCAGAGCTGGGGTGGGCACCCAGGGAAACTTTGAGTCCCACAGCTGTCAAGACAGCAGCAATTTTCCTATTGGCTCCCAGATGGCTCTGATTGGTAGGCATGTGCCAGTTCAGCATCTTGGTGGGCAGGAGTGCCTTTGCACCCCTGCATCAGGATGGGACCTGCCTTCTAGAACCAGGCGGACTGAGGACAGGGCAGGTCCCCAAGGGATATTAGTGGGAAGGGCAAGCCCCAGAAAAGGAAAATGCAACACCAGAATGCCATTCTGTAGGGAACCTGCTCTGGTGCCTGTGCGCCATACAGAGTGACCAGTGAAACTCATTCTGCAGAAGAGGTAACTGAGGCTTTAGAGGGGCAGAGTGCCTTGTCCAAGGCCACTGAGATGGACAGTGAGAGCAATGGTGAGCCATGGGGGGCTTTGAGCAGGAAAACACCACAGGCCAGGGTGGAGGATGAAGGAGGAGAAAGTGGAAGCAGGGGAGACAGGGCGAGCAGTGTGGAGACCCTGGATGTGCAAAGCACAGGAGCAAGGCCTGTGGTGGGCAGGGCGGGCCCTGTGGCCGGCTCTCAGAGTCTCCAAGCTATTGGAGCACAGATCAGGACTGCAGGCTGGAGGTGTTGAAGAGGACCTGCAGCTCACCTAAGGCAGGTGACCCCAGCCCTGTCCTCCAGTCTCTTGGTGATTTAGTTTTCTCATGAATCCGGTCCAGTCTCCCTGGCACAGGAGCTGACACCTGTTTACTGAATGACCCCAGTGCCCTACACTGGTTTGCTAATGTCCTTTGTATAATATAGAGCAAGAAATGGATATAATTTCTTCAGCTGAAGGGAGGGGCTTCTCTAGCTGTAGTATAGGGGACACCCCTCTGAGCTTGTGAGATAGCACAATTCTTTTTGTGCCGTTGGAGACCACGTCCTTGTTTTGCTATCAAATTTGTTCCATCGTTTCAGCTTGTGGTCAGCTAAGACCTTTAGATCACTTTCATAGGAGCTTTTGATATGTCATGAAATGAATTCCATTGTTGTTGAGAGCTGGGCTCTGCTTCTTCACACTTAGGTGGTTCTGCCCCTAATCCTGCCACTAGCTACGGCTTATCCCTATTGGTGCTCTCCAAGGCTCCCTAGGGATTTGAGGTGTATCTTTGCCTCACTCTACCTGTGACGGGGCCTGAAATGTCACTGTGCTTTTTCTTTCTTCTTTGGAAATCCCGATTAAAAATGTGAATGTTCTCTAAGCAGGAGATGGCCTGAATTAGGTCAGTTTTTCCCAAATTCCAGTCATGTGGGCGTCACAGGCTGCATGCCTCGGGATCTTATGGATTTAACATCACTCTCGCAGTGGGCCCGCCCTCGGGTTTGTACCGTGCAGTGCCCAAAGAAGCCATGACCGCGTGATGTTTTTCGTACCTATGGTCCTAGGGTGCTGCCTTCCCCACCTCTGCCCGCAGGCTGGGGTGCTCTGCACTCCCCGTGGAGGGAGGGCGGTGGCCAACTCCCCTCCCAGGCTCAATGTTTCACCCTCCTTTACAGTTCCTCCCAGAAAGAGGTGGGCGCCCCATGCCTGGTAGCACTTAGACCAGTGGAATTGGGCTGAGGCGCTGGTGGCCCCCTTTGAGGCATAGGCCCTGAAAGCACAGGTCTCCTCTGTGAGCAGCCCATCCTCACCACATGGCCTCCAGGCCGCAGGCGTGTGGGGTAAGCCCATGCTTCTGTTGCGTGAGCTCCTGTGGTTGTTGTCTGTGTCACTGCAGCCACGGCTGACCCACATTGGTCCTGAGGGACTCTGTTAGGGATGGTCCAGGGAAGGACATGCAGGGCCACTCCTACAGGAGACAACTGCAGGCCTGCACACTGCCTGGTGAACTGTGATGCTGGAGATGGGACCCTGGGCTCCAGCTCCACCTTGGCCATAGGCATGCTGGTGGTTTTGAGCCGGATCTCACCCTCTCTGATTCTGTTTTCCCACTTGCAGAACAAGAAGGTTGGACTTGGTCTCTGACATCTGGTTATCCTGATCTGCTCTTGCTCCATCTAGCAACTTCTGGTCAACTTGACTATGTGTGACACCTCGGGGTGATGCCCCTCCACACACAGCAGAGATTACTTCCTGGTGATGGTTTTAATCATGGCCCCACACTGTCTCATATAATAGCATTTAGACAGCTATAATAGCTGTCTCCAAATAATAGCATATATCAACTTCCATTGAGGCTATAGTACTCCATATGGATTACATCCTCAAGGCAAGTTTGTTGTGGTCCCACTGTGTGGATGGAAAGATTGAGCCAAGGGGGCTAAATGACTTAACAGAGCTTGAACCAAGGAGGTGATGCCTGTCTAGTTCCAATGTCTTTTTCCCAATCACCTTTCCCTGGGATGTTTGAGGCCTGGTCGTGGTGCTCTGCTTCCCTGGTGGCTCAGACTACGGTAAAGCGTCTGCAGAGGCTCTGTTTTAGCCTCCTATGGCTGTCACAACAGAGCAACACAGAACCACAGAAAGTTATCCTCCCGCTGTTCTGGAGTTCAGAAGTCTGAGATTAAGGTGTCAGCTGGGTTCAGACAGCAAAGAATCCACTTGCAATGCAGGAGAACTGGGTCAGATCTCTGGGTTGGGAAGATCCCCTGGAGGAGGGCATGGCAACCCACTCCAGTATTCTTGCCTGGAGGATCCCATGGACGGGGGAGCCTGGCGGGCTACAGACCATAGGGTTGCAAAGAGTCGGACACGACTGAAGCGCCTAAGCACACAAGCACACAGCTCAACACTTAACAGCCCTCAGCATGGATATTGGTGCTGCAGGCACAGCCCTGGCTGTTTTTTGGCCACTAGGGGAGTAGGGGCACCCTCTTGGTGGGATATCCACATGTTCTCCTTAGGAATCCATGTTTGCAGTGGGCTGAGCCTTGGGTGGCCTTTAGGGAAAGGAAGGGACAGGGCTGTGTGGGAGTGTCACCACTTTGCCAGAGAAGAGGAAGGGGCTATTTACTTACAGGCTTTCCTGGAACAGCCCCCTAGAACTGTAGAAAATGCTGTCTCTGGGGCAGGGGCTGAATGAGAGGGTACAGAGGTGAGGACATGTCCTCGATGGCCTGCCAGCGTGTACAGTTTGATTATGGACCACGAAAAAGAATTGCAAAAACGATTTCAAAAAATTTTTTTTCATTAAAAATAGCTCCAAACTTTAAAAAACAGGACCTACCAGGTAGGCAGGGTGAGGAGCCAGTGAACTAATGGATGGAAACACCACTGGCCTGGCCCCTGCTTGCAGTGCTATTATTAGCTACCGGCCCGTGCTGGCCTCTGAGGTGGCTCCAGGCTCGGCAGCCTTGGCTGAGCAGAGATGGACCAGGCCCCTCCATCCTTGTCCAAGGAAGCCCTTGGAGCCAGCATGGCCTGGCTTGGCCTGACGTCGATGAATTCAGGGGATAGGTCGATGGAGGGGGGCCTCCTAATGGGCAGGCCCCACTCCTCCCAGAGGCTCCTGTGGCCTCTGGACAGGTGTGAGAGCCCCTAGGCCTCCCGCCTTCACACAGCCTTTTCCGGCCCTGCCAGCTCTGCTGCCAGGCCAGGCAGCCCTCGGGCCTTGGCAGCCCTGTGAAACCTCCAGCTGGGCGGATGATGGATGGGGCCGCGTCAGCACTGGCCTGAGAGTGGATTTTGTGTGTGTGTGACATTTATTTACTGTCCGTATAAACACTAACACCTATGAAGCATGCTCCCCGTGTGATAGCTTGGCTGAAGGCAGCTCTTAAATACATAAATTATGCACACCTCGCTAATGAAGGACCTGACAACCGGGAAGTTCTATTTACCACGGGCTGAGTTTCCATATAAAACCCGGCACCAGCGAGCCAGGATTTGTGCACGATCACAGTCCTGCCTGTTCAGACTCCGACTCATTTCTTTCTTCTTTTAAAAAAAAATCTCTCCTATGTCTTCTTTTTTATTTCCCCCTTTTAAAGGTTTGACATAAAACCGAAGTCGATGTGTAACTTTGCTGCCTGGAGCACACGTAGGAAGCCAGCCCATCTGGCGCGGGCTTCTCTGACGGGCGTGTGCGAGAACAATATGTGGTTTGACAAATTTCAAGGCAGGCTTATGAAAACATAACAGTGGCGCAGCCGTCGCGGTGAATGCCTGTCCACCTGCGGGCGCGGGCAGGGGTGCCAGGCCCATGAGTCAGGGTGCCCGGTGGGGGATTAGGAGGCCTCGTGTAAATCACCGTCGTCCTGCACGTGTCGACACAGCAGCGTCGTTGTTCCTGAGACCTGTCTCCACCAGCAGGGTGCAGCTGTCCTCGCGGGGGTGGGAGGCGGGGTGTGTCCTTCCTCAGGGAGCCTTGAGACACTCCAGGTAGGGTGAACCTCCCGCCCGACCTCTCTGGAGACTCAGTCTTCTCATCTGAGAAACGGGTGCATGTGGTGGACCATGGCTTCAGCTGAGCCTGTCTTGAGGGCCCAGGCTTGTGAGGCTGCTGGGAGAGGCATGGGGGTTTGGCCTCCAGGCGGTCTTGTCCTGAGGACTCCAGCCAATCATCGTGGGCACATTCCAGGGCTGCCATATACTGCGTGGCCTCAGTATATGTGGCCTTTCTGTGCCTTGGTTTCTCCACTTGAAAAGTGGAGGTGGTAACAACACCTGCCTCTAAGGGGCGCTGTCAGCAAGCACTCCCCTCGCTGGGCCAGACCCAGAGTGGCTAGGCTATCTGCTAGGGGATTCTGGGTGCTTCATGTGGGGCTGGGGAAGCAGGGGGAGGCTGTGGCCTGCTCTGTGACCAGCCTCTGAGGGGTGTGTGTATGGGGAGGGGTGGAGTTGCTCCAGGTGCCTGGCACCAGCTGACCCTATCTTTATGGACGGCATCAGCCATCCTGAGAATCCTAGGAGGGGGTGTGGATGGTTCCTGCAACACTGGGATCCCCAGCCACAGTAGATTGTTCCAGTCTCCTTGCCTGGGCCACAGCTTGTGGGACATATCTTCTCTGGCACATTCCACCAGCCATGTCTGGGGCCCCCAACCAGGGTGGGGTGGAGTCTGACTCTGTCTGGGTCTCTGGGCTTCTTATACAGAAAGGGTTCGGTAAATGTCACAGGACAGGTAGGGGGCAGGAGGTATGACGTGAGCAGATGTGCAGTGTGGGAGTTATGGGCACCCTCCTTTGCCTTTACTGGGATGGAGCTTCCTGGCCACAGGAGGATCCCCTCCCTAAGGGGCATTGTTCCCCCATGCCCTGCTGCTGGGCCCACAAGGACTTTGCAGAGCTGGATAGTGGTTCCTCCCCAGCCCTAGACCTAGTGGGCCCCAGTTGCTCTCTGTTCTGCTCCTTACTTCTGGGAAAGTTGCTTCATTTTCTGGAGTCCCTGTCTCCCCTCTACCAAGTGGGGTTAGTGAAGCCCACAGGGAGGCCTGCTGCAGCCAGGGCAGGTCTGAGAGGCTGTGGGTGTGGTCAGGGCACTCAGGTTGCCAGCCTCATCAGCAAAGTCACGGAGGGCTTCCTGGAGGAGGGGATGGCCGTAGTGAGCCAACAGCTCTACACTGGCCTGCAAGAGAGTTTGTAGACCGCTCCAAGGCTCAGGCTGGGGAGAGGTTGTAAATTGCCAAGGTCACAGGAGTGAAACAGGAAGCGAGGCCCTGTTCTGAGCAGCCCAGGCTGCTGGGACACTGGCTTAGGGGCCCAAGGAGCAGGGCCACGTGCCACCAGCTTTATTAAATTCATATTTCCACCTCTGTCCCACACAAATATCTGTATTTACCATCAACTTCGGCAGTATTTATTTTCTAAAGTAGTTCTGTTTAAACAAGGAGTTTCTCTCTTAAATTCATCGACTCCAATTTCCTGTGGACCCCAGCCCTCCACGGAGCTGACATTAATCATTTGCATGACTGCAGGTTCTGTGGCCATGAGGCCTCCGGCAGGCGGCATCCATGGCGCCGGGCTTTGCCGTGGCTTTCCCTGACTTTTCCTATTACAGTAGGGGGGCATGGGTTGGAAATTGAATGCCCCACCCTGTCCAGCTCCTCGCTGTGCCTGTCTCACCCCCAGGTAACCATAGGTGGAGTGTGGCTGGGTAGGGTGGGGGCAGAGTGGAGGGGGCCAGCACAGCAGCTCCTGGCTTCCACTCTGGCCACGTGATTCCTTTGAGCATCCTGGCTTAGACCTTAGGCATCGGAACTTAGACCCCAGAGGGCTATCTGCATCCAATGCTGGTCCCATCATGGACAGTCTTTATGCCTCAGTTTGCTCATCTGTGAAATGGAACACTACACAACCATCCTGTCTTGCTGGGACTGAATTAATGCATGTGAGGATGGCCATGGGCTGTGACTTGTGTCGTTATGATGTTTGGTGCCACTTGGTGACTGGCAGGATCCTCAGGCACAGTGCTACCCTACAGCAGGTGGGGGTCATCCCTGTCTTCTTCCCAGTGGTATTCCCTGGACAAGTCTTCCTGCCAAGTAAGATGCTCTTGTCTCATCTCCCTAGGGGAAGGGCAAGTGCACGCATCCCAGGAGTCTTGCACTGCCTGCTGGCACCTGAGCCCTAAAGCCCTTTGGAATCTCTGAGTATGAGGGGCAACCCTGGGCCATGCTGCCACCTTACCCTGCTCCAGCTGGATTGCCATGCTGGCCCGATTGTTTCTATGGGGCATCTCTGTGCAGTGATTTGGAGTTGTGTTGTGGGCCATGGCAGCCCAGGGAGCTTGACTGCCCACAGCAGCAGGCAGGGGCTGACCTGGAAGGTTATCAGATGAGGGGAGGCCCAAGTGTTGGGTTTGGAAGAAGATAGTAACTGGGTCAGCCCCAGGAGACTGATGGTAAGGATGACAGAAACAGCTCCCTGAGCTGAGGCTTTGTGACCCCTTATGGTATGCTAGGCACTGTGCCATCGAGTCACACATCAGCCCCTATTAGTCTATTGTACAGATGGGGAAACTGAGGCCAGAGCCAGTGAGTAGCTTGTGGGTGGGGGAGCTGGGAGTCAGAAGCCTGACTTTGGAACCAGGTGGCTGGCTCTGCTCCTGTCAGCTGCACATGGTCCTCGAGTGCGGATGCCTCAGGAAGAGGATCTCAGAGTTCTGCTTCCTGGTGAGATTTCAGGGAAGATGAGCCTCTGGCTACATGGCTACTTCTTCATAGTGGGAAAGCAGGCACTGGAGCATCCACAACGATTATCTCCAAGGGCACTGGGGATTTGGAAAGGAACCCAAGTGTCATCTTCAGAACAAGGTACCATGGATTCTGGCTGACCCAATCTCCTGTCCACCAAAAGGGCTAAATAATACCTAAAAGTCATCAGTCCTATCCAAGCCACTTACTTTGCAGATGAGAGAAACTGAAGTCCAGAGCAGGGGTGGAAGTTGAACCAAACTTCCAGAGTGCATGCCCTCGCTGCCGCTCACCCGTAACCCCTCCCAGAGCTTCCATTTAAGGTACCAAGGACAGTGGCTATTTCTCAGTTTACATTCCTCTTCCCCATCTCTCTGGTCAGTGCTCCAGAGATGAGTGGAGACCTGTATCAGTCAGATGTAAAAAACTACCCCAAGACACCAACAATAATTTAATTGCTCCAGATTCTGAAATTGGGTGAAAGAAAAGTGAAAGTGAAAGTGAAAGTCACTTAGTCATATCTGACTCTATGATCCTATGGACTGTAGCCTTCCATGCTCCTCTGTCCATGGAATTCTCCAGGCCAGAATACTGGAGTGAGTAGCCATTCCCTTCTCCAGGGGCACTTCCCAACCCAGGGATCTAACCCAGGTCTCCTGCACTGCAGGCGGATTCTTAACCATCTCAGCCATCAGGGAAGAGTGGAGCAATTTATCTCTGCTCGATATGGCAACCTAATCTTTCCAAGATGATCCCATTCACAGCCTGGTGCCTCGTTGCAGGGCTGGGGACTGTCTGCCAACCTCTCCATACTCTCTCCTCTCCAGAGCCCTTCTCACCACACAGCTTTGTGTCTTGCTGGGGCCCAGGAAAGCTTCTGGTCCCGGTTATCTGGGAGGCTGAAAGGGAACATTCTAGGAAGTGGACATGGGAAAAACAAAGCCCCAGAAGGCCCAGTCTGCAGGGATGAGGTCCTTCCCTCCACCTTCCATTGGACAAAGCAAGTCATGAGGCGAGTCTAGACATGAGGGGAGAGGAAATGGCATTGCACTCCAGGGAGGGGCGGTTGTGGGGACAGAGAGGAGGAATGTCTGGCTTGTCTCTGTAGAGAAAGTCTATGTGGCCAGCCATTTCAGCAACTGTTCTGTTGGTGTCAGAATTAAGGACAGTCTTTTAAGGAAGGCAAGGACAAGGTCAGGTCTGGATTTGACACAGGGTCTTTGGGGCCGGCATGGGAGTGGGGTGGGTTGGGCTAGAGTGGGGAGAAGCAGAGGGACTTCAATGGATTGAATCATGTCCCCAAATCTCCCATTGAAGCCCACCCTCCAATGTGACTGTATTAGAGATGGTACCTGTAAGGAGTGATTCAGACTCAATGAGGTCAGAACAGAAGTCCCTGATCCCATAGGACTGGTGTCCTAATAGGAAGAGCCTCTCTCTTTCTGCCATGTGAGGATGCAGCGAGAAGGTGGCTGTCCACAAGCCAGGAAGAGAGTCCTCACTAGATCCTTGATCCTGGACTTCCAGCTTGCAGAACTGTGAGGAAGAAATGTTTGTAGTTTAAGTCCCAGCCTGTGGTGCTCTGTTAGAGTGGCCCAAGCTGCCTGAGATAAGTGCATTCTTGTGTGGGGCTCCTTCCTCAGCCGGCATCATCTCTGACGCCATGACGTGGGACACGTTTGTTGGTTTGTGGCCACCATAGCGGGTGGGGATCCCACCTAACTCCTCTTGGGCCCCCATGTTCCTGCCCCAGGGCTGGAGAAAGCGACCTCAGCCTATGCTGGTCAGTGGCTTCATACTGGTCACAGTGGCTGGGTGGGTGGTCAGCATGCCCTTCCAGGCCATAGGGAAGGGAAACTGAGTCTTGACGCCATCTCTTGAACCCTGGGTCCAACCAGGCTTCTAGCTACTTCCTCGGTCCCTTTGTATCTGAGTGAGTTTGTATCCTCATCACCGGCCTCTGTTCCAGTTGTCCCCACCAGAGTGACTGTTTTTCAGTGAATATTATCTAAGCTCACCCTTAGAATAGTCATAACTGCAGCACAGACACTGCTGTGGTCCCCATTTACACCTGGGGACTGTTGTGACAATTATCCTCTCCCAGTTCTGGAGGCTAGAAGTCTGAGATCGAGATGTCGCAGGCTGTGCTCCCTCTGATAGCTCCAGGGGAGGGTTGTTCCTGCCTCTTCCAGCTTCTGGGGGCTTCAGGTATCCCTGGGCTTGTGACTGCATCACTCCAATTTCTGCCTCCATTGCCCCATTACCTCTCCCTGCATATACTTGTGTGTCCTCATCTCCTCTAAGGACATCATTCATTGGATTTGGGCCCCACCTTACTCCAGGACAGCCTTGTCTTAAATAACTACATATGCAAAGACATTGCTTCCTAATAAGATCATGTTCTTGGATTCTAGGTGGACATAACTTTGAGGGGGAACACTATTCCACACACTATGGAGTCTGAACCCAGAAATGGCCCTCTCCAGCCACGCAGATCTGGGATTTACACAGGACCAGTGGACACCCTACCTGCTCTGCCCTCACAGGAAACTTCCCACACCCCCTCTTGGGGTACTTAAAATCAAATGGTGGCTCCTGGTGCTTCTGGCCCCCAGCTACCCTCTTTGCCCTGAGCTGTCAGTCCTGTGGAGTAATATAAGTAGAGTGACATCCAAGTGGCGTTGTGGGAGTGGAGAGTGGCTGCCCTGGCTCCACATCGGGCGAGGACTCTGCTCCTTCCACCAGTCCCTAGGCCATAGTAGACACAGCCTCAGACAGGGATGTGCAGGCATGGAGTGGGCGCCACTTCTCTGAAACTTGCAGACAGAGTGTGTAGGGTCCTGGGAACACGTGGCTCTTAAGCCACCACTGAAGCCCACAGCACCAGATTTTTCTTTTTGTTAATTGAAAAATAAAAATTGTATACATTTAAGGTATACAATGTGATGTTTTGATATATTTATACATTGTGAAATGACTACTACAATCAAACTAATTAACATACTCCTCACCTCATATAGTTACCTTTGTATGTGTGTGCATATGTGTGTGTGTGTGAGTATGTGTGTGGTGAGAACACTTGTGATCTAACCTCTCGGCACATTTCAGCCACTCAGCCCTTTCTCTTCTATTATTTGGTTGAGGGCAGCATTCAATTACACGAGTAAAACTTCTAGGCATTCTCTCTCTAAAAAATTAAACCCTACAAATTAAGATTCATGGCTCCACAAATGGCCACACCCCTCTAATCAGGGTCCCACCTCCACAGGTGTCCACCTTTGTCTGTTTGGAGTACATCGTTTTGGCCATTAAAACTTGCCTTTATTTATATTCATGTATATATGTAGAAAACACATAGTATTGCTTTATGGTGCTTAGCTTTTTTTGTTGACATTTTCAAATACAATAGTTTGAAGAGTGCTATACCCACTGTGCCGCTCCACCAAGTTCCTCTCATGACCGTCTTGGCGCCTCCATATCCCTGCCCCCAGTGACTTGCTCCAAGCAAATCTCAGGCACCGCCATCTCATTTGCAGTCATCTCAGTATGTTGCTGTCTCCCCGAGGTAGGTCTCCTCTCCCCTTTAACACCACCACTCCATCAGCACACTTAACAAAATTAGCAGTCATGCCTTAATATCATCTAATGCCCCATCAGTCTTCAAATTTCCCCGATTGTTCAAAAAATGTCTTCCTGCGATTAGTTTGTTTGACTCGGGATTTGCTGGGCTGTCAAAGGCCTCCATGGGATCACGTTTCCACACTTCACTGTGCAGGTTGCTTCCTCCACTCCCCATTGCGTCTCAGAGATCCATCCTGTCCAAACCTGCAGAAAACCTCGGAGGGTTTCCTAATTTATTTAGTCACACCTCTATTGATGAAGGCACATTTAGGCTGGTCTGGGGGTTTTGCTACAAAAACAAGGCTGCAATTAACATTCTTGTCCTGTTCTTTCTGTGTCCTCTGAGTGTTTTTCTAGGGACAATGGCTGTCTCTTGGGCAAACTGTTTCCCTTCTCTGAGCCTTGGTTTCCCTTTGGTGAAAGGCGGAAATGCCTACATTCTGTCAGCATGGATATTCAGGAGGTCTCCCTGAAATCACCCACTATGACCTCTCATTTTTCCCTGTGACAGGAGAGGAGGTACTTTGCCACAACTTGGAGGCACTGTTACCGCATGTCCCAGACACAGGGGCTCAGTGGCAAGGACCTAAGTGTCTGATGAAGCTCCGTTCCATCATCTGGGCTGCTTGCTGTTCCAGCCTCTCCTGGATGACTCCGGCAGGATCTGCACTGGTTTCCCATAGCTGCTTTAGAAAAACAACACAATTAGGGTGGCAGGGGGCTTACAACTGAAGTGTATCTTTTCCCAGTTTTGGAGGAGGGAAGTCTGAAATCAAGCTATCAGCAGAGCCATGCTCCCTCTAGAGGCTCTGTGAGGACCCTTCTTGCCTCTTCCAGTTTCTGGTGGCCCCAGTCACCCCCTGGATTACGGCCTCATCACTACAACCTCTGCCTCTGTTGTCATGCGACCTTTCCCTGTCTGTATGTGTCTGTGTCCTTTTATAAGGACACCAGTCATTGGAATTAGGGCCCACCAGGACAATCCAGGATGATCTCATCTCAAGATCCTTAATTCATTAATTTGCCAAGACTCTATTTGCAAGTAAGGTCACACTCAGAAACACTGGGCAGGTGTGACGTTTGGAAGGACACCATTCCACCTCTTCGTGGTGTGTCACAGAGAATTTTGGCCTCAACCACTGGGGAATCTGGGAGGCTTGGGAAGTTTGCACAGCCTCAGGGAAGGACGCGTGCTTCTCCCAGGCAGGAACCCTTCACGTCCTGCCTGTGTCCATTTTCTAAGCTGCACAAGGAGCTGCCACACACTGAGTGATCACAATAGCAGACTGATGATCTCATGGTCTCCGTGGTTGGAAGCCCAGGAGCAGCTTAGGTGGAGCTCTGCTTAGGGTCTCCAGACTTAACGTCTTTATGTCTCCCAGGACTGCAGTCTCATATGGGACTCTGGTCCTTTCCGAGCTCCCTGTGGTTGGCAGAATTCAGGTCCATGCAGCCGTGGATGAGGTTGTCTGCCAGGAACAGCTCTTCTTCCCAGAGGCCACTCAAGTAGCCATGTGGCCCCCAGAAATAGTTAGTCTTGGCTGTCCGTGCCTTCCCAGGCCAGCAGAAGGGCATCTATCTCTCTGGCGCTTCATATTCTTTTAAAGCCCTCCCCTCCAGTTAGTTTAGGCCCACCCTCAAGACAGTCTGTTCAGTAACCGGTTCACGGTTCTGTCACAGTCACAGAAGGGGACTCTGGGGTAGGCTCTGGGCCATCTCAGGATCCTGCTCACCATAGTGCGTGAGAGGAGGGGCTGGGGGAGCTTCAGCAGTGAGGACTGAGTGGGTGCAGGAGCTAGGAAGAAGTGGCCAAAGAGGTGATATTGTTCCACAGAAGTCACAGAAAGGGACCAGCAAAGGTATTTCCTCACATGCCCACAGATTTGCCCTGAGAGTCCACTTCACCCACCTCCAGGCTTGGGAGAGTGACGTCACCAGCAAAAGAACTCACCGCTTTCCCCCTATCGCACCCCCACTGTTATACTCTGTCTGGGCAGCCGGTGAGCAGGAGGCAAATCCACCTGGTGCCTGCAAGAAGATGGTGCCTCACAGGTCAAGTTCAGAGCTTTCACTGTCCTACAGGATGGAACATTCTAATCTCTGAACTATCTCCATTCCTAGAAGACAGACAAGGAGTTTGGTATTGGGACATGCAAAGGTGTAGTGAGAAAATTCCATATGTTCGTCAAAGGCCATTTTCTTTCCCCATCGCATGAGGAGAGCCTTTCCCTGGTCTCTGCAATCCCAGGGCTGGTTCTAGCCACTACAGGGTGGGCAGGGGAGATGTGTGCCTTTCCTGGCTTGGCCCCCAAATCTCTGCACCCTCTCTCTCTTATCATCTCTTGACCCTTGCACAGGACCCAATCAAGGATGCTAAGGCTTTGAGATGCTAAAGTCACCAGGTGGAAGGAGGCTGGCTCCCCAGTTACCACATAAGTAAGGGAAGGAAATTGCAGCAGAGTCACGAGGAGGGTCCCAGAAGCCTCAGGAGATGAGGCTCCAAAGGTCGAAGGGCAGGTAGGAAGGAGGTCATCAAGCCAGGGCACACAGCCCCCAGGGCGGCCCCCACCTCCTCTATCTCCCTGTGCGGGGCCCAGTCAGGCCCCCGCAGGAGGTAGAGAATTGCAGGAATGAGTTGACTGAGAGTGACAACAGGAAGTTAAGAAACCTGCCTGGGATTTCCTGGCCTGATAGGAAGGCAGTGGAGGGCAGCAAAGATGGAGAAACTGAGGCTCAGAGAGGTCTCTGGCAGCCCCTACTCTGAGCTCACAGGATGGCAGGCCCCCCACACTGCTGAGTCTTGCCATGGAGCCCTGGTAACTCAGTGCAGCCAGGGCTGCTCTCCCAGAGAACATGTCCATGCCCAGCTCTGCGGTTGTTTCGAGGAGTCAGTGGAGCCTTGGACACAGATGCCCCCGCTATTTTGTTCTCATGCACTGCTTTGTGACCCTGAGTTCAGTAGCACCCTTTCTTTAAATAAGGCTCTGGAAGCTTCCAGTACTTTCAAACTTTTGACCTCATGGAACACATGTCATCTGCAGGACAGGATGATACCCAAGGCCCATAGGGGAGGGGAGACCTGAGTTTCCACACTTCGGGGCTGAGTCTCCCACAGTCCCCTGCCCACCTGGAGAGGGGAGACAGACACTCTCCAGGATGGCCCCTCTCCTGCCCCCACCCATCACATTCTTTTCCCATGACATCACCTGGCGCAGGCAGGTGGCAACCCAAAGCCCCAGTGGCAGGCGGACAAAGGGCAGGGATTAGGCCTGAATGACAGGCCCGACAGCGCCTTGGGTGAATCCCTGTTGGGGCTGCCTCTGCCCCGAGTGAGTGGGAAGGGCCTGGCCCTGAGACGCAGTAATAGCTGGGTGTCTGTCATCATCCCTCCCAGGGTGGCCCCAGGCCTCGGGAACACACATCATCCTCTCCTGGCTGCTCTACTGCTCCGAGAGCCCTAGTATCTGTGCCAGAGTCACGAGCTGGAGACGTGCAACACAAAGACCTGAACCCAGGGCTGTAACCCCAAGTGCACACCTCCCTTGCACCAACATACTGCCCCAAGTTCTTCTGGAGGTTACCTAGGCAAGCAGCGTCTGTCTCCATTTTGCAGATGAGCAAAACTGAGTCAGCCTGCCACTAGGTCCCCATGATGCCTGCTGGATGGAGGCTGGAGTTTGGGCCATCACTGTAAGGTCCTGGCTGGTGGGGGCGGGTGGGGTTGGGGTGTGCCCTCAGGTATTAAAGAGCAGAGACATTATTTTGCCAACAAAGGTCCATATAGTAAAAGCTATGGTTTTTCCAGTAGTCTGTATAGATTGGAGAAGGCAATGGCACCCCACTCCAGTACTCTTGCCTGGAAAATCCCATGGACAGAGGAGCCTGGTAGGCTGCAGTCCATGGGGTTGTGAAGAGTTGGACACGACTGAGCGACTTCACTTTTCACTTTCATGCATTGGAAAAGGAAATGGCAACCCACTCCAGTGTTTTTGCCTGGAGAATCCAGGGACAGGGGAGCCTGGTAGGCTGCCGTATACGGGGTCACACAGAGTAGGACACGACTGAAGCGACTTAGTAGCAGCAGCATGTATAGATGTGAGAGTTGGACCATACAGAAGGCTGAGCGCCAAAGAATTGATGCTTTTGAATTGATGTTGGAGAAGACTCTTGAGAGTCCCTTGGACTGAAAGGAGATCCAGCCAGTCAATCCTAAAGGAAATCAGTCCTGAATATGCATTGGAAGGACTGATGCTGAAGCTGAAGCTCCAGTACTCTGGCCATCTGATGCACTCATTAGAGAGAGACCACTCATTAGAAAAGACCCTGATGCTGGGAAAAATTGGAGGCAGGAGGAGAAGGGGATGACAGAGGATGAAATGGTTGGATGGCATCATCGACTCAGTGGACATGAGTTTGAACAAGCTCGGGGAAACAGTGAAGGACCGGGAAGCCTGGCGTGCTGCGGCCCCTGGGGTCTCAAAGAGTTGGACACGACTGAGTGACTGGACAACAACAGATCAGGTCGTGGTCCTGAGTGTCCATCCAGCTCTGGGGAATATGTCTTCCCTAGGAGACTGGGGTGAAGGCCAGAAGCCCAGGTGGTTCTTTTGGCATGAGTCTTGCCTGTAATGGGGAGAAAAGGTTCCGAGCTCCAGTGCGTTGGAAGGGAGGTCAGCCCCTGAGACCAGCTGCCACATTTGGTGCGTCAAAGTCCACTCGTGACAACAAGGATACTCCTGGCCATCCTGCCCGGGTCCCAGAGTTCCCTGGATCTGTGTCCCTTTGTAAAAGGTGGCGACCATTCCTGTCTCACTGGACTAAGGTAGAGAGACAACTAGCGACTTTGGACGCAGGCACTGAAGCAAAGGGATGCTTGGCAAGATGATAATTGCCCGCCTCACTCTGGCTCCTCCTTTCCTTCTCTCCACTGGCCCTTCATCCTGCACCTCTCTTGTCCCCTCCTTTTCCTTCTCTTCCCTATCACCCCATTGCCCCACAACCATTCCCCTGATAATGACTCCAGTCTTGGACTCAAAATCCCTCAAAGATGAACAGCCTCCCAGGGCTTCTTAGTGGCTGAACATCGCTGCCTATGGTAAACTTTCTTCATGGGTCTCCAGGAATCCCAAGCTGGGCTCAGCCATGAGGGATTGGCTCAGCTGGAGCCCAGGAGCAGGCATGGTGGGCATCAGGACATCCTCCTGGGGGCCACACCACAACCCAGGCCAGCCCTGCCCCCAACGGTCATCAGGACCCCGACTCCTTCTCCACTGAGTCTCTGCCCACCTCTGGTCCCTCAGTCTCTCTTCTCAGCCACTGATGAGACAGATGAGGGTGAGTGGTGGAGCCAAGGAAGGTCTGCAATGGTGTCCTTCAGCCACACTGCCAGCCTCTCTCTCACTGGGAGAGGAACGATTCTTTATGTAGTACAGAAAGTGAATACAGAGGTCATCCTAAACAAACCTGCTCCTGACCAAACTATCACAGATGCCACAGCGGGTCCAGCCAAGATCAGTTAAGACCAGGAGAACCGACTGACCAGTAGATTCACGAGCAGATGAAACCACCTGCTGGTTCTGGGTATTGTGTTACGCAGTGGGAGCTGACCAGTAGTGATCATCAGCACCTGCAAGCCAAAAGGGAAGGCCTGAAAAACACAGCACAGGTTGCTCTGGGGGCTTTAACAGTTGAGGATTTGGGGTCAGGAGGTTTCAGAGGGCGTGTCTAAGCTGAGCAAGTAGGGAAGGAAGGAAGGAATGAGCACAGGGAGGAGTGCAGGAGAGCATGGCCTTCCGGATCAGAAGTGGAGGGTGAAGCGGCTGGGTAGGCAGAAGCAGGACCCCGAGGGTCTTGGGTGACTTGTCCAGAGGGCACCAGTTTGAGCAGCACAGAAACAAAGCTGTGGGATCTGGCAGATGGCATGGAAGATGGAATTGAAGGGGATACCGTGGAGTGGATGGATCAGTCAAAGGAATTAGGGTGCTCATCCTAAGAGCTTCCTCTCCTGGGGCCCTGGGGAATGTCAGTGGTAAACTGAGGCAGAGCTCTAGAGACAGATGCGGTGGAAGAGAGAGAGGAGGCCATGGCTGGGGGCCCCGTGGGAGGAGGGCTTGGGCAGCAAGGGACCCATCCAGGGTCATTGGCCTGGGCCCAGTGGGTCCCCTGCCCAAGTGGGCTGAGCTTCCTGGGAAAGAAGGGGCTGCCTCAGGGGTCCTGACTGAGAGATTCCCCACCTCCAGCTTGAACATGCCAAGTCAGAGACCTCCCAGGAGAGCTGTAAAACAGAACCACAACTCATTACTCCCTGGACTCTGGAGAAACGCATGGTCCCAAACAGGCTCACATGCATAAGCTCTATGACCATTTCACAGTCAGAGAGACTGAGGTTCAGAGAAGTGGGGTAACCTGCCTAATATCAAACAGATGGTCCAGAAGGGAAGGGCTCTGATTGGAGGATGTCTGTCCCTGAGGGTTGGGGTTGAGACTGTTGTGGCTGTGCCCCAAGGTGGCTTTGCGTGGGGAGGGAGAGCTGGATCCCACAGCTCACCCCTCTTCTTCCCATCCCGGCTCCACCCTGAATGGCAGGAGCTGGGGAGTGATGTTACGACTTGGAAAGCGTTAGACCACACGAGAAACCAATTTTTGCCTCCACTTATGTAAAATAAAATAAAATAAAATAACCCTGAAGCATTTGAAGTTCTGCCCGCCTTGGCTGCCTTCCCTGGGGGCTGGCTTGGAACCACCTCAGACTTGGGTCCTCAGAATGCCCTTTCCTTGTGTGCCCCAGGCTGGCTCTGACGGGCCCCCCCGTCCTGCCAGGCTACTGACAAGCCCAGCCCCAGCCCCGAAAACCGGGCAAGCCTGAGAACACAGTTTCTTACTCTCAGGATACATGAACAACAGACTCTTACAGCCTTGGGAAGTTCAGAGTCCTTTAGGATTTCAGGTCCCTCCCATCTAAGAGGGGGTCTCCCATGCATGCCCAGTGAACATGTCCTGTCCTACCAAGAGACTGGGGTGTCAGGGCCCCGAGTCAGATGAGGAGTGGATGCCTTGACTAGGTCCTGCTTCTGCTCTCTTGTCTGCTGTGCTCTCACAAGGTCCCGACCCTGTGCCCAAGGAGACCCTCCTCTCCATTCAGCTGCATTGATTTTCTTTGGGTGCTGAGTAGTCCCCTGTATAGGCCCGTTTCTGGCCTGGGAAATGAGTGGCAAATAACCCTGCCTACAGGCCTGTTTAGGTCGCCCAGTCCGTGGTGCTTTTTTATGCAGCCTGAAGAAACAAATTCTCTCTCAGCCTTCTGCAGGGATAAAGCTGCTCTGGATCTGGTCCACCCTTCTTCTGATCTTGCCTGGGGCCATCTGATGGATTAGGAGAGTTTACTAGGCACTGTCTCTCCAAGGCATCAAATTCACTTTCAATGTCTGAGTTGAGAAGCAGTTAGTCTTTTTAGTCACCTAGGCTCAGTTCTCTGGGCACTATCAACTCCTTTTCTATTCTGATAGCAGTCTGGCCAGTTCTATCCTGAGCTCCGTTCTTTTCTGTAGCCACTGCACAAGCACAGCCAGTTGCAACCCCACATGCTGGAGCATCTGCTTTCCTACCTCTTCTCCCAAAGCCACTCATTCAAAGTTTTCCTTGCAGCTGTAATCATGTGGGTCACCATCCTTCCAGCCTCTGATACGGATTTCAGCCCACCTCCTACCCAAACCCCCTGCACCAATACCACCATACCAGTGTCAGTCACCTACCCTTTAGCACCCCCAAGGCTTATTTCTCATGCCTGCCCCATCTCACACACAGGGTAGCTGGGGCTCTGCACCCCACAAGTCACTCATGGTTCCAGGCTTGACAACAGCTTCACTATCTTGCAGCAACACCTGTGATCACTTGGGTACTACAAACTGAAGAAAAAGAATGAGAAGGCGGAAGGCTGACTCTTCTCTGTTGCAGCCTGGAAGTGACCCTCATCACTATGTCCACAGGCCACAGGCCAAAACTAGTCCTGTGGAACCACTGTTGCTGCTATTTAGTCTCTCAGTTATGTTAGACTCTTTTGCGACCCCTTGGACTTGAGCCCACCAGGCTCCTTTGTCCATGGGATTCCCCAGGCAAGAATACTGGAGAGGGTTGCCATTACCTCCTCCAGGGGATAGTCTCAACCCAGGGACTGAATTTGCGTCTCCTGCATTGGCAGCCAGATTCTTTACCACCTGGGAAGGCCCCCGCAGACCTACCTGATCACAGAAAAGGGCTGAGAGTGTGGAGTGCTTGATGAACTTGGGCCATATTGTGTGGAAAGTCAGAAAGACACTCACAGAGGCAGGAGGCCCTGGGGACAGAGATGTGGTCGCCTAGGGCTACACTTTACTCTATTCCTTTGCAGCTCACTTCAGCCTCCTGAGTACAGTCCCTGGCTGTTGGGAGTCTCATCTCTGGATCTAGTCCTGAAGAAAAAAGGAAAACCAAAGGCCCCCACAGGGTCTGCTTTCCGAAGCCCTGGGTTTCCCACCTACCACCAGGATCACCAGGCTCCTGCCTTAGTACAAGAGGCAAGGCCTCTGTGAGGGAGGTGAGGTGGGTCTGCAGGACTCTTCATCCTCTGCCCCCAGCCACAGGGTTTTGACTAGCCTTGCATTTCTCGAGGGACTGCCATGGAGTCAGGGTCCACATGTCTCTCCTGCCAGAAACTGAGAAGGGACTGTGACCCCGTTCTGCAGAAGGACGTCTCCATGGTATGCGCTCGGGCAGCCCAGATAAGTGCCCTGTGCGTGTTCTCACCAGGACCAGCCTTCAAGGCTGGCTACGAGGACCCTCCTGCTAGACGAGGACTGGGAAAAGGCCAAGGGGATGGCCCAGGTCATAGCTCCATAGGCCAGTTCCCGTGTGGGGACAGGACCTACTCTCTGTCCACACCAGCCTGGATACCCTCTGCTAGGAGGGACCATCTAGTCCCCTTGCCCCTTCTCCAAAACTTGGCCCACTTCCTGGTCTCTCCCTCCAGGACCTTGTATTGTTTCAGACCCCGCACAGGTTCTGTTCTCTCAGACCTTCAGACCATGAAAGACAAAGACAGTTAGTACCATGAGGTAGAAATGGGGGCTGTGGGGTGGGCCCCTGGAAGACTTCCTGGAGGAGATGATAGTGGGTCCAATTAGAAGATGAGCAAGAGGGACCCTGCATAGGAATAGGGTGAGTGGGAGAGAATTCCTCATGGAGGAAGGAGGATGGGCAATGAGGTGTCTGGGGAGAGGGACCTTTACATCTTGGCAGATGGCTCCTCCCACCTATGGCCTGACATTCCCTCCTGCCAAGTCCGTGGGACCCCACCTCTAAGCCCCAAATTCACCTGCTGTTCTTTTGCCTCCTGCCCCTTTTGCATCTGATTCCCCCTTGCTACCCTGCCTGGCCTCAAATTAATTGTCGCCTCCTATTTCACCCCTCTGGGCACCTGCCAGGGCAGGGGCTTCATCCCAGGTCCCCCATTACCCCCCTACCCCAGCCCCCACCTGCAGAGGAGAGAAGCACCCACCCTTCGCCTGCACAGGCCTCCTCCAGGCTGCGGAAACAGCCCATTACACCCGGTACCGATAATGGCCCCTCAATTGAATTAAGAGAGTTCATGGGAAGCCCAGGCATGAAATCCGTTTCCGTAAAAGTCCAAATTTGGGACAGTGGTAGGAATAGGGGGTGGGGAGGGGACCGCGGATCCACCAAAGAAAACACCCCCGTGCATTTGTTTCCAATTCGCCTTCCAGCACGCTTGCTCCCTCCCTGCTCTCCCAAGGACCTTGGGCGCTGGGCCAGACGCTGCGTTTGTAATTCTCTTTCATTAATGGGTAATTTCCCCTTCAGAGGAGGAGGGAGGAGAGAGCCTTGTCAGGGAGGCAGGCAGCACTCCGCCCTCCAGCCTGGAGCCTCTCTGGTGGGGTGGGAAGAGTTGGGTCACCTCTTGGCTTCCTCCCACCAGGATCCCCATGAACAGATGTGAAAGCTGAGGTCTGGGTGGGTGCTGGTTTGTCCAAGCACCCTCAGTGGGTAGCCAGGGCCCAGAGTCCTCTGAGTTCTGTGTGGTCAACAATACCACAAAATAAGAGAGCATGGGAGAGCGGGACCAAGAGCCCAGGTACAAAACAATCAGATTCCCAAACTACCAGCCCAGAGGCTGACAACCGTTCTCTTGGCGTAAACTAGAGAACCTTGGGAAGGATTCCTGGCCCACCTCCAGAGGCTTGGGGAAGCTGACATGCCCACGTCGAGCCACTGTTTCTCTACCTGAACATGTGGGTGTTTCACAGAGGAGATCTGTGCCTTGCTTGAGTGGATCAGACCTCCATGAGGCTCCTGTCACTCTGGGATGCCAGGATTTTAAGTTCTGGGGCATGTACCCCTGCACACGCTCTCACTGCCCTTGAATCCCACTTGCAGCTTTGTGACCATTGTCTCCAAAGACTCCCAGGAAATGACCACATAGCCCTGTGTGCAGGTAAGTATTGTGTGATGTAAAGACAAGTGTCTGGGATTGAAGAGACAGCTTCTGAGATGGAGTAGGTGGAGGGAGGCCCCATGGGAAAGGCAGGAAGGAGCACAGGTTTGGAGCTTAAACCTCTCATTCCTGGCAGTGACTATTTGGTGGGGGTGGGTCTGGAGTGGAAGGGTGAGGGATGGTAGAGGGGTAAGGAGGTGAGGGGTGGTAGAGGGGTGGGGGTCGGGAGGATTAGGCTGAGCCTAGACCTCTCCATTCCTTTCCCAGTGTGGAGGCTGGTCTCTCATCCTGGGTAGGTCTATTATAGAAAACAAATGGGGACCGTGGACCTTCTGCCCACAGACAGGTGCCCTACCTGCCCATCACCAGTTTGGCCTGCTGCTTCTTCATCTCCTGAGCCCCAGGCAGAACTCTGGTCGGAGGCACACGGGACATACTCGGGAAGCTATTAAGGCCGGGCTCTGGCCCAACATTGCTCAGCTCAGCTCCCAGGGTGGCCCGGGTGTGGCTCCAGACAGAGGAACCGGGCTCAGAGCCCCAAGCTCTCCCCTGGCAGAGCTGCCCTTGCAGTAGTTGGATGAACAGGGATCACCAGGGAACACTTTGGGACCTCAGGGGCTGCTCCTGAAGTGAGCCAGGGCGTACGGGAGCGGGCTCCTCCTCGGCCAGCCTTGATAGACGGAGTGTGACTAAAGGGCAAAATGTGAGGCTAATGGAAAGCAAACACCAAGGGATGCACAGCCCACACGGTGTTTTCTCAGCAGCTTGCTGCATGGCCCGCGCTGCTTGGCCAAGGGCTGCGGCTGTGTCAATCACTCACCACTGTTTGTCTAACCTCGCCAAGTGTGTTTCTCTTTATTAGCAGAACACAGATAGGGAAGGAGATCTCCCCACAGATGTTGGGCTGCAGGAATGCACGCTCCCAGCAGAGTGGAGGGCAGCAGGAGGGGCCTACAGCCCAAAGGACCCTTTCACAGCCTAGGGCTTCTCTGGAGACCCCACTCCGCCAAGCACTCACCTGACCAGGCTCTGGGGAGGGCGCTGTACAGGCACTCTCTCGGAAGCATGCAGACCCCCAGGGCACGGTCATCCTGACCATTTTACAAGCACAATGTTGAGCTCAGCTGGCAAGGGGGGCCAACAAGACACAGAGACACACAGCCAGGAAGAGGTTGCCACTGATTTCTGCCTCTTAACCAAAATCAGCATTCTGTTCTCGTCACCACTGCACTGACCCTAGCCTGGATCAGCTGTCTCCTTAGTCATTCTAGATGCATCCCAGAGGCCTCAGTGTCCTCAGATCCTTCTTTCCTTGTGCTGGAGTAGGGCTAGCAAACTACTGTTAAGAGCCACTCACAGTAATAGCGCCATAAGGACGGAAGTGAGAGGTTCTGAGTGGACCCTTGGAAGGCTTCCTGGAGGAGGTGATGGTGCCTCCAACCAAAGGATAAGCAGGTGGGGCTCTATTTACATAGCAGTGGGGAAGGTGAGAGAGAATTCCTCAAGGAGAAAGGATTTGGGTAGCTGACTTGCTCATGGCGGGCCTTGGTTTCTCCACCTGTACAAACAGGTGTTTCACAGAGGTGACCTGCTCCTTGCTTTAGTAAATAGTCTCTGTCACAACTACTCAAGGCTGCTTTTGTAGCATGAAAGCAGCCATAGGCAACAGCAAACAAAAGGGTATGGCTCTGCCTCTGTGAAACTATTTGTAAAAATGTGCACCAGGTCAGACTCGCTGATTCTAGCACTAAGTTGATTACAAGCATTCTTTAGGCCTTCCTGTATATACATCTTGTACATACACTGTGGAACAGTTCAGCTTCTCCCATCAAGAGGTGGAGTCAGCACCCCATCCAGTGAATCTGGCCTGGCTTCTCCACTTCCTTGGTCAACAGAACAAGGGTGGAGCCAACAGGGTGTTGGATCCAAGCCTAAGTCTTAGAGCCTGGGACACTTCCACCTCTCAGGGGCAAAATGCCATTCTCATCACGTCATATCAAGGGTACATACGGCGTACATGACTTGATGTTATGATCACCTGCCTGAAGTATCATTTATCACATGTCTCTGCTGTAAAGTTACTCTTTCCCCCTCCTTCTGTACCATGCTCTTTTGAAGGAAACCATTTAATACATCTCACACCTAAGGAGGGGAGCTGTGCTTTCATCTTTGAGGGTGGAGTATTACCAACTCAATGCACATGAGTTGGAGCAAACTCCAGGAGATAGTGGAGGACAGAGGAGCCTTGAATGCTGCAGTCCATGGGATCACAAAGATTTGGACATGACTTAATGACTGAAGAACGTCTACATAAATTATTTGGAATTCTTCTGCATGTGAGGTTGGTATCTTCTCCTTCATTTATTAATTTTTTCTGTCATTTATTTATATTAGTGTGATCCTGTGGATATTTATTTTATACTTTGGGTTATAACCCAATACTACTTTATTTTGTTGCTCAAATTGTTCCATTTTTGGTCATTGGGAGCTCTTTCAATTGGTTCCTGTGAAACTTTGAAATACCTCCATCAATATGTTTCTGTGTGTGTGTTTTGAGCACTTCTTTATTTTCTGCAACTGCAAGATTCTCCAGATACATCTTGTATATTTTCTCCCCAGCCTTAGAATCACCGATTACTCCAAGGAGCCCTGAGTTTTCTTATTGGAGAATGGCAGTAGAAACCAAGATCTTGGTGCTGGGTGTGCTCGTTGCTACTGGGTTATTATTTCTTTTAGGCCCTCTCAGTTAATAGAGCCAAAAACTGATGTGCTTATAGTAACGAGTATATACACAAATCTATAAATATTTCTATATGGAACCATCTGTATCTATATTAGTTAAGCATGAATTCATACTGATGGCTCCTACTTAAATCCATCACACACGGACAGCTGCCTTCTCTTGCTTATCTGCAAATTCCCACTCATAAATGAGACATCTGGTTCCACCATTCACAAACCATTTACTTAATTAATACATACTTAATTTTCTGTCTTTAAAATTATGGCACTCCTAGTAAGTGTGAAGTGGTATCTTCACATTGTGGTTTCATTTATTTGCATTTCCCTGTCTAATAAAATCGAACATCTTTTCATGTACTTATTGGCCATTTTGATATCTTCTTGGATAAGAGTCCTTTGCTCATTATTTAATTGAGTTATCTTTTATTGAGTTGCAGGGGTTCTTTATATATTCTGAATATTAAGTCATTATCAGATATATGATTTGCAATATTTTTTCCCATTCTGTAGGCCATTTCACTTTCTCAATAATGTTTTTTGATACAGAAAATTTTTTATTATTTTAAAGTCCAATTTATCAGTTTATCCTTGTGTTATTCATGCTTTTTAGTGTCACATCTAGGAAACTATCGCAAAATCCAAAATCATGAAGATTTATCCTCATGTTTTCTTCTAAGAGTGTTATGTTTCAGCTTTTATAGTCAAGTCATTGACCCATTTTAGTTTATTTTTATATATGATGTGACATAGGGCTCCACCTTCAATCTTTTGCTTGTAGAAATCCATTTGTCTCAGCACCACTTGTTGAAGAGACTACTATTTTCTCAAGGACAGAATTGGCATTCTTATAAAAATCAATTGGCCATAGGTGCATGGGTTACCTTCTGGACTCTTAAATTCTGTTCCATATGTGTGTATATCTATCCATATGCCAGTACACTATTGTGATTATTGTTAAGTTCTGAGATTGAAAGCTATAAGTCCTTCAAATTGTTCCTCTTTTTCAAGATTTTTTTTGGATATTCATGATTTTTGTTATTATATGTGAAATTGAGGTTCAGATTTTCCATTTCTCCAAAAATATAATGGAATTTTCAAAGGGATTGGGTTGAATCTGTAGATCTTTGGGGTAGTATTAAAAATATAAAGTGTTCCTATCCATGAGCTTGGGACATTTTCCCACTTAGTTTTAAAATTTATTTCAGCAATGTGTTGTAGTTTTCAGTGTATAAGTCTTTAACTTCCATGGTTAAATTTATTCCATGTATTTTACTCCTTTACATGCTATCATAAATGTATTTGCTTTCTTAATTTCATTTTGGATTACTTATTACTTGTGTTGTAAATGCAAATGAGTTTCATGTATTTACCTTGTACCCTGTGAAGTTTACTGAATTTTAAAATTTGTTTTAGTAGCTTATGGATTCTTTGGGGTTTTCTAGACATAGGATCTTGCAATCTGAAAATAAAGATAGCTTCACATATATCTTTCTAATTTGAATGTCTTTTAATTTCTTTCTTTCTTTTGTCTAATTGCTCTGGCTAGTCCAGTGCCGTGTTGGGTAGCAGTGATGAAAGTGGGCTTCCTTGTCTTATTCTTGATCTTATTCTTGTCTTATTCTTGATCTTAGGGGGAGCATTTTCAACTTTTCACTATTGAAAATGATGTTTGCTGTGTGTTTTTCATAAATACCATTTATCGTGTTAAGGAATTTCCCTTCTTTTTGTAGTTCTATGAGTATTTTTTTGTTAATCATAAGAGGTGTTGGATTTTGTCAAATGCTCTTCCTGTGTCAGTTGAGATGATCATTACTGTGATGTATTACATTAAATGATTTTCTTATATCAGACCAGCTTTGCATTTATAGGATAAATTTCACTTAATGTATAATTTGGTGTGTAATCTTTTAAACATTCTGTTAAATTCAACTTGCTTGTTGCTATGGAATAAATGTTTGCATATCCCTCTCCCCCAAATTCACAAACTGAACTCCTAACCTCCAATGTGGTAGTATTTGGAAGTAGAATCTGGGAGGTGGTCAGATTTAGATGAGGTCGAAGGTGGGACCTTTGTGATGCAATTAGTGTCCCTATTTTAAAAAGGAAGCCGCCCTCCCTCCCTTCATACTCATGCACTGAAGAAAGCCTATGCCAGCACACAGTGATAAGTGGCCATCTGCAAGCCATGAAAATGTTCTTCACCGGATCCTGCCACGCTAGTATTCGGCTCTTGTCCTTCCAGCCTCCAAAACTGTGAGAAAAAAATGTCTGTTGTTTAAGCCACAAAGACTATGATATTTTGTTGTAACAGTCTGAGAAGACTAGACATTAGTATTCTGTTGAGGACTTTTACATACTTATTCATAAAAGATGTGGGCTGTAATTTTCTTTTTTTACGATGTCTTATCTAGCATTGATATTAGGATAATACTAGATTAGAGAAGGAGTTAGGAAGTGCTCACTGTTCTCTTTCTTTTTTGGAAGAGTTTGAGAAGAATTGGTGTTAAATCTTCTTTGAATGTTTGCTAGAATTCACTAGTGAAGCTATGTTGTTCTGAACTTTTCTTTGTTGGGAAGTTTTAAATTACTGATTTAATATTCTTGATAGCTATATTGTGATATGATTATCAAAATAAGATTAGTGGAGAGTGAAAAAGTTGGCTTAAAGCCCAACATTCAGAAAACAAAGATCATGGCATCCGGTCCCATCACTTCATGGGAAATAGATGGGGAAACAGTGGAAACAGTGTCAGACTTTAATTTTTGGGGCTCCAAAATCACTGCAGATGGTGACTGCAGCCATGAAATTAAAAGACGCTTACTTCTTGGAAGGAAAGTTATGACCAGCCTAGATAGCATATTCAAAAGCAGAGACATTACTCTGCCAACAAAGGTCCGTCTAGTCAAGGCTATGGTTTTTCCTGTGGTCATGTATGGATGTGAGAGTTGGACTGTGAAGAAGGCTGAGCGCCGAAGAATGGATGCTTTTGAACTGTGGTGTTGGAGAAGACTCTTGAGAGTCCCTTGGACTGCAAGGAGATCCAACCAGTCCATTCTGAAGGAGATCAGCCCTGGGATTTCTTTGGAGGGAATGATGCTAAAGCTGAAACTCCAGTACTTTGGCCACCTCATGCGAAGAACTGACTCACTGGAAAAGACCCTGATGCTGGGAGGGATTGGGGGCAGGAGGAGAAGGGGACGACAGAGGATAAGATGGCTGGATGGCATCACTGACTCGATGGACGTGAGTCTGAGTGAACTCTGGAAGTTGGTGATGGACAGGGAGGCCTGGTGTGCTGCGATTCATGGGGTCACAAAGAGTTGGACATGACTGAGCAACTGAAGTGAACTGAACTGAACATCTCCATTACCTCATGTACATACTTTAGTGCATGTGTGTGGTAAGAACTTTTAAGATCTGCTCTCTTAGTAGCTTTCAAGTACACATTGCAATATTGCTGCCTGTAGTCACCATGCTGTGTATTAGAGGCCCAGAACTCATTTAAAACTGGAATTTTTACCCATTGACAACCTCTATCCATCACCACCCCCACCCTCCATCTCTGCCTATGGCAATCATCAATCTAGTCTCTGTTTCTATGAGTTTAGTTTGTTTGTATATAGATTTCATATAACGGAGATCACATGATATTTGTCTTTGTCTGTCTGACTTATTTCACTAAGCATAACTGTCTTCAAGTTTGATCCATGTTGCTGCAAAAGATAGAATTTCCTTTTTTCAATGGTTGAATAACATCAGTTGCATTTTCTTTCATTCATTCACTGATGGACACTTAGCTTGGCTATCATAACTATTATAAATAATGCTCCAGTGAACATGGGGAGGCAGATATCTCTTCAAGATGGTGATTTCATTTCTTTCCGATATATATGCTGCTGCTGCTAAGTTGCTTCAATTGTGTCCGACTCTGTGCAACCCCAGAGACGGCAGCCCACCAGGCTCCCCCGTCCCTGGGATTCTCCAGGCAAGAATACTGGAGTGGGTTGCCATTGCCTTCTCCGTCCGATATATATACTAAAGTGGAATTACTGGATCACGTTGTAGTTCTGTTCTTAATTTTTTGAGAAGCCTACATGCTATTTTCATAGTGGCTCTACCAGCTTACATTCCCGTCCTCACCAGGACTTATGAAGTCTTGTCTTTTTGATAACAGCCATTCTAATAGGTGTGAGGTGATAGTTCGTTGTGGTTTTCTTTTGTATTTCCCTAAGGATTAGTGATGGAGAAGGCAATGGCAACCCACTCCAGTACTCTTGCCTGGAAAATCCCATGGACAGAGAAGCCTGTAGGCTGCAGTCCATGGGGTTGGTACGAGTCGGACACGACTGAGCAACTTCACTTTCACTTTTCACTTTCATGCATTGGAGAAGGCAATGGCAACCCACTCCAATGTTCTTGCCTGGAGAATCCCAGGGATGGGGGAGCCTGGTGGGCTTCCGTCTATGGGGTCGCACAAAGTCAGATACGACTGAAGCAACTTAGCAGCAGCAGCAGAATGATTAGTGACATTGAATACCTTTTCATGTACCTTTGTACATTTGTAGATCTTATTTGGAGGAAAAAAGTCTATTCAGGTCCATTGCCCATTTTTGATTGGATTATTTGGGTTTTGCTTTCTTGGTTGTTGGTTTTTTTTTTTTTTTTGCTATGAAATTATATTAGTTCCTCATATATTTTAGCTATTAGCTCCTTATCAGATACATGGTTTACAAATATTTTCTCCCATTCCATAGATTGCCTTTTCATTTTGTGATAGCTTACTTTCCTATATAGAAGCATTTGATGTAGTTTGATGTAATTTCACTTCTTTCTCTTTGCTTTTGTTGCTTGCATTCTTGATATTAAATCCAAAAAATCATTGTGAAAACTAATGTCGAGGAGTTTTTCCATGTATTTTCTTCTAGGACTTTTACAGTTTCACGTCTTAGATAAAAGTCTTTAATTCACCTATAATTAACTCAAATTATTGTTAGTGGTGTAAGATAGGGGTCCAATTTCATTCTTTTGTAAAGGGACAACCGGTTTTCCCAACATCATTTATTGAAGAGATTATCTTTTACTGATAGAGTATTTTAGCTTCCTTGTCAAATATTATTTGACCATGTATGCATGGGTTTATTTTTGGGATGTTAGTTTTATTCTATTGATCTGTGTGTCTATTTTTATGCTGCTGCTGCTGTCGCTTCAGTCGTATCCGACTCTGTGTGACCCCATAGATGGCAGCCCACCAGGCTCCCCCATCCTTGGGATTCTCCAGGCAAGAACACTGGAGGGGGTTGCCATTTTAGTACTATACTATTTTGATTACTGTTAATTTGTAATACAGTTTGAAATCAAGAAATGTTATACCTCCAGTTTCATTCTTCTTTCTTAAGATTGCTTTCGCTCTTCAAGGTTTTTTGAGGTTTTATACAGATTTAAGGATTTGCTTTTTCTAATTCTGTAAGAAATACTATTGGAATCTTATAGGGATTACATTGAATCTTTGGGTAGTATGGACATTTTAAACAATATTATTTCTTCTGGTCCATGAACACAGGATATCTTTTTATTTGTTTGTGTTTCATCAACTTCTTTCCTCAATGTCTTATAGTTTTCATTGTATAGATTTTTCACTTCCTCATTTAAATTTATTCCAAAGTATTTTGTTATTTTTGATGCTATTGTGCATGGGATTGTTTTTTTTTTTTTTTCTTCAAGATATTTTACTGTTAGTGAAAAGAAATGCAACTGATTTTTGTATACTTGAAATTTTACTATGAGGGCTTTAGGAGTTTCTGTATATAAGATTATGTCATCTGTAAATAGACAGTTTTACTTCTTTCTTATTTGGATGGCCATTTTTCTCTTTATTGTTTGATTTCTCTGTCCAGGACTTTCAGTACTATTTGCGTAAGAGTATGAAAGTGGGAACCCTAGTCTTGTTTCTGATCTTAAGGGAAAAACATTGTCTTTCACCATTGAATATGATGTTAGTTGTGGACTTATCATATATGGCCTTTAGTATATTGAGGAACATTCTTCTTACCATATTTTTTGAGAATTTGTATCATGAAAGGATGTCAGATTTTGTCAAGTATTTTTTCTAGATCTCTTGAGATGATTATATGACTTTTATTATTCATTATTTTAATGTGATATCACATTTGTTAATTTGCATATGTTGAATCATCCTTGCATCCCAGAGATAATCTCACTTGATCATTGTGTTTGATTTTTTATGTTTGCTTATGAATTCAGTTTGCTAATATTGTTGAGGATTTTTCATCTATGTTCACCAGTGATATTAGCCTGTAGTTTTCTGACATTGTACTTATCTGGCTTTGGTATCAGGGTGATGCTGGCCTCATGAAACTAGTTTGGAAGTGTTTCTTCCTTTAGACTTTTGAAGAACAGGTGTCTTTAAATGAGGAATTCACCAGTGAAGCCATCCAATCCTGAGCTTTTTCTTGTTGTGAGAATTTTACTCAGAATGTTACTGAGTCAGTCTCCTTATTCATTATTGGACTGTTCAGATTATTTATGTCATGACTTGGTCTTGGGAGGTTGTATGTTTCTAGGAATTTATCTATTTTTTCTGGGTTATCCAGTGTGTTGGCATATAATTATATTTCTGTTCTAATCTTTATTATTTTATTTTTTCTGTTAATTTTGAGTTTTGGTCTTTTTCTAGTTTATTTGAGATTTTTTTTTTAACGTATGCATTTATAGTTATAAACTTTCCTCTTAGAACTGACTTAGCAGCATCCGTAAGTTTTGGTATATTATGCTTCTGTTTTTATCTCAAGTTATTTTTTTATCTCCCTTTTTATTTCTTCCCTGATTCATTGCTTTTTGAGGAATGTGTCATTTTATTTTCATGTTTTATAAAAATCTACCTTCCTTCCTATTGTTAGTTTCTAATTCATACTAGTCTGGTGAGAAAGGATAGTTGTTTTGGAGAATTTAATCCAATAAGGTAAGTATTGATAGGTTGAATTTACCATTGGCATTTTGTTTATTTTTTCCTGTTTCTTTTGTAGATCCTTTGTTCCTGGCTTCTTCTCTTGCTGTTTTCCTTAGTGATTTGATGACTCTCTGTGGTAGTATGCCTTGACTTCTTTATCATAATCTTTTGGGCGGCTTATGGGTGCTCCCTTGTTTGTGACAAGTAACTTTTCTTTTGCTGCTTTAAAAATTCTCTCTGTCTTTACTCTTGAAATTTTAATTTTAATCTGTCTTGGGTTAATTTTAATCTGTCTTGGGCCCTTTTAAGGTTCAATCTATTTGGAATATTCTGGACCTTATTAATCTATATGTCCATCTATCTCCCCAAGTTTAGCAAGTTTTTAGCCATTATTGCTTTAAATGATTTTTTTTTTTTTTTTGGGAGGCCCTTTCTGTTTCTCTCTTCACCTTCAGAGATTCCTAAAATGTGTATATTTTTCTTTTGACCATATCCTATATGTCCCTAGTTTTTCATTCTTTTTCTTTTTCACTCCTCTGACTGGATAATTTTAAATGACCTGTTTTTAAATACACTGATTCTTTTTTCTGCTTGGTTGAGTCTCTGTTGAATTTCTCTGTTGAATTCCTCAGCTCAGTCACTGTATTCTTCAGCTCTTGTATTAGTGTGTGTGTGTTTTAATGGTTTCTGTTTCTTTGTTGAACTTCTCATTTTGTTCAGGCATTTCCCACTAATTTCATTTAATTGTCTGTCTCTGTGTTCTTGTAATTCACAGAACTTCAAGAGGATTAGTCTGAATTCTTTGTCTGATAGCTCACAGATCTCCATTTCTTTTGGGGAAGTTATTGGAACTTTGTTTGTGATATTCTTTGGAGGTGTCTTGTTTCCCTGATTTTTTACAATTCTGTATCCTTTTGTTGGTATCTTCTCATTTGAGTGAGTAGTCTCCTCTTCCAGATTTACAGTTCTCTTCAGTTAGTCAGCTCAGCTTAAGCCTTTAGACAGGTCAGCTGGTAGCATCTAAGGGCAAATAGAGCTTACTATCCGAGTTTTTAGTTGAGGAAGGTCACTGCTTGAGTTCTAAGGTAGGCAGTGGGAGTGCTGCTGGCTGGGCTATGCTGTTGGATGGGCCTGTGGGCTGGGTTCCATGTTCCAGTGGCGCCTCTGAATGGTCTTCTTGGTCAGGAGAGGCTCCTGACTGTGTTCCATGGCTGGATAGAGCACTAGCTGGGCTAAGCAGTCTCCCTTAGTTAGGAGGGGTTCCGTCTGTGTTCCCTGGCAGAGCAATGCCTCTGGTTGGGCTCTATGATTTGGCAGGGTAGCAGTCTGGGCTCCAGTAATGCTCTTGGTTAGGTAAAGCCTTGGTCTGGGCTACCTGCCTGGGTGAGGCATCAAGCTGTGTTCAGCAATTGGGCAGGGCTCTACGCTTGGCCCTGCTGCTGGACTCCATGGGTAGATAGTACCATAGCCTGAGTTCAGAGGGAACACAGAGTCACTGCTCAGGCTCCCTGATTATGCAAGGCAAAAGGCTATACTCAACAGTTGGATAGGAATGGTAGCTCCTTCCCTGAGCTGGCTATAGGTGGAAGGTATTCTCAGCAGTTGGATGGATCTTCAAACTTGCTTCTCTGCTCAGGTGGGATCATAGAATGGACTCTATGGCCAGTATGGCCCATTGGCTGAGAACCCAAATCAGCCAGAACTGCCAGCTGAGCTCCCTGGTCAGACAGGACCACCAGCTTGTCTCTGTAGATGGGCAGAGAAGCTGGCTAGGATCTCTGCTTGGACATCTTGCAAGCAGAGATGTAGAATACAAAGATCTGAAAGCCAGTTTCTATAAGCTCTTCCCCTTTCTCTGTCTCTATCTGATTCCCAATGACTGAGCTCTGTAGATTCCCCCCGTGATTTCCATTAGATGGGACCCCAGTAGGCCTCCAAGGAAGTGTCATGCAACACTGAGGAAGATGTATATCCACCTTGGATTCTCTTTTCCCACTGGAGAAACTGTAGGTTCAAGGGGCCTCTCCTGGTGTTGCACTGTGCCAGGCTGGGGATGGGTGATACCGTCAAAGTGTAGCCACTCCTCTTATCATACTAATGCAGTTAGTCTTAGTCTTAGTCTTAGTCTTAGTCTCTGTCTTAGTCTCTGTCATATGGGGAGCAGGGGGTTCTTTGGCTCCATACTTGGTTTCTAGAATTTTCACAGTAGTGTGTTGTCTATGGACAGTTGGGAGTTGGTTTTTTTGTGAGGGAGACTGAAGTCTGGAATAACCTATACTACTCCCCTAATGTCATCTCTCTAGGCTCTGTTGTTTTGCGCATGTGTGTTTATAGGTATAATATCTTCTGATAAATTGATCCCTTTATCAATATATAGTGACTTTTGGGTCTTTTTTTGCAGTTTTTTAAAAATGTATTTTTAGTTGGGGGAAAATTATTTTACAATGCTGTGTTGGTGTCTACCATACAACAACACAAATCAGCCATAATTTTATATATATATATCACCTCCCTCTTAAGCCTTCCTCCCCTCCCTGCAGCCCACCCCTCTAGGTCATCATAGAGCACCAGGCTGGGTTCCCTGTGTTATACAGCAACTTCTCACCAGCTATCTATTTTATATGTGATTGTGTATATATGTTGATGCTACTTTCTGCATTCATCCCACACTCTCCTTCCTCCACTATGTCCAAAAGTCCATTCTCTATGTCTGAGTCTCCATTCCTTCCCTGCAAATAGGTTCATTGGTACCATTTTTATAGATTCCATATATATATATATATATATATATATATATGCATTAGTATATGATATTTGTTTTTCTCTTTCTGACTTACTTACTTTACTCTTTTAACAGGCTCTAGGTCCACCCACCTCACTAGAAGTGACTCAAATTCATTTGTTTTTATGGCTAAAATTCCATTGTATATATGTACTACTTCTGTATCCATTCATCTATTGATGGACATCTAGATTGCTTCTCTGTAGCTTTTGTAAATAGTCTGCTGTGAACATTGGGATACACGTGTCTCTTTCAATTATGGTTTTCTCAGTGTATATGCCCAGTAGTGGGATTGCTGGGTCATATGATTGTTTTATTTCTAGCTTTTAAAGGAATCTCCATACTATTCTTCTTAGTGGTTGTATCAATATTTACATTCCTACCAACTATGCAAGAGGGCTCCCTTTTCTCCATATCTTCTCCAGCTTTTATTGTAGCTTTTTAATGATGGCCATTCTGACTGGTGTGAGGTGATACCTCATCACAGTTTTGATTTGCATTTCTTTCGTAATTAGTGATGTTGAGCATCTTTTCATGCATCTCTTGGTCATCTGTATGCCTTCTTTGGAGAAATGTCTGTTTAGGTCTTCTGCTTATTTTTTGATTGGGCTGTTTGTTTTTCTGATATTGAGCTGTATGAGATGCTTATATTTTTGGAAATTAATCCTTCATCAGTTTTTTCATTTTTGCAATTATTTTCTTCCATTCTGAGAGTTTTCTTTTAATCTTGTTTATTGCTTCCTTTGCTGTGAAAAAACTTTTAGTTAGCTCCCATTTGGCTATTTTTGTTTTTATTTCCATTACTCTAGGAGGTGGTTCAAAGAGGATATTGCTGTGATCTATGTCAGAGTGTACCACCTGTTTTCCTCTAAGAGCTTTATAGTTTCTGGCCTTACATTTAGGTCTTTCATCCATTTTGAGTTTATTTTTGTGTATGGTGTTAGAAAGTGTTCTAGTTTCATTCTTTTATATGTAGCTGTCCAGTTTTCCTGACACCACTTAATGAAGGGTATCTTTTCTGCATTGTATATTTTTGCCTCCTTTGTCAAAGATAAGATATCCATAGGTACATGGGTTTATCTCTGGGTTTCCTATCTTGTTCCATTGGTCTATATTTCCACTTTTGTGCCAGTACCATACTGTCTTGATGACTGTAGCTTTGTAGTATAGTTTGTAGTTTTTAACTTAAAGTCTATTTTATCTGATAGAAGTATAGTCATTCGCACTGCCTTTTAGTTGCCATTTGCCTGGAATATATTTTTCCACCCTCCCACTTTTGTGTCTTTAGATCTAAAGTGAACCTTTTGTGAACCACATATTCAACTATGGACAGCTTAATGCTTTTGTTTTTAATCACTTATTCCACTCTGCATTTTTATCTGGGAGTTAAACCCATTTATGTTTAAAGAAAAAGGTTACTAGTAAAGAAAGATTTCTGTCATTTTCTATTTGTTTTCTCTATGTCTGAGCTTGTGTGCCCCCCATTTCCTCAATTACTACCTTCTTTTGTATTTAGTTAATTTTTTTTCTAGTGAAACCATTTTGATTTCCTTCTCATTTCCTTTTATGTATTTTCTTTAATATTTTCTTTATTGCCATGAATTACATTTAATATCCTCAATTTACATTGATCTACTTTTAATTGATATAAACTTAACATCAATAATACACAAAATTTTTTTCTAGACAGCTTTGTCCCTTTATCTTATTGCTATCACAAACTTCATCTTTATACATTGTGTGCCCAATAACATAAATTTTTAATTATTTTTATGCATTTTTTAGTCACGTAGGAAATAAAAAAACAGAAGTCAAATATTCAATAATGCCAATGTTTATATTATCCATATATTTACCTTTAATGGAGAGCTTTATTTCTTCTTTAAGTTACTGTCTAGAGCTCTTTCATGTCAACCTAAAGGGGTCCCTTTGGCATTTAAAAAAATAATTTTATTTACTTATTTATTTTTGGTTGTGGTTGGTCTCTGTTGCCACACAGGATTTTCTCTCGTCGCGGTCAATGAGGGCTGCTCCTCGGTGTGGTGCGCAGACTTCTCATTGTAGTAGCTTCTCTGGTTGCGGAGCACAGGCTCCAGGGCATGCATGCTTCCGCAGTTGTAGCATGTGGGCTCAGAAGATGCGGTTCCCAGGCTCTAGATTACAGGCTCAGTAGTTGTGGTGCACAGGCTTAGTTGCTCTTTGACATGTGGAGTCTTCCCAGATCAGGGACTGAACCTGTGTATCCTGCATTGGCAGGTGGGTTCTTTACCACTGAGCCACCAAGGAAGCCCCCTTTGGCATTTCTTGTAGGGAAGGTCTAGTGATAATACACTTCCTTAGCCTTTGGTTATCTGAGACTGTCTTTCTTTGTCTTAAATTTTTTAGAGACAAGTTTATCAGTTATAGGATTCTTTGTTGACAGTTTTTTTTTTTTTTTTTTCTTTCAGCACTTTACATGTCATCCCACTACCTCCTGGCCTCCAGTTTCTGATGAGAAATCAACTGTTAATATTATCAAAGATCCTTTGCACCTGGTGAGCCACTTCTGTCTTACTGCTTTCAAGAGTCTCTGTTTTTTCTTTCAACAGTTTGATTATGATGCACAGCATGGGTCTCTTGATTTTATCTGTCTTGGGATAAAGTTTGTTGAGCTTCTTGAATTTGTAGTTTCATCAAATTTGTGAAATTGTTGGTCTTTAGTCCTTATTTTTTCAGATATTCTTTATACGCCTTTCTCTGTCTCTCCTACAGTGGAAGCACAGAGCCCTAACCACTAGATTTCCCTTTCTCCTCTCAAGACTCCCATCATGTCTATATTTGTCCACTTGATGTATCCCACAGGTTCTTTAGGATCTGTTCACTTTTCTGCATTATTTTGTTCTCTTCAGATTCAGTAGTTTTGATGGGCCTATATTCAAGTTTAATAATTATTTATTTTGCCTGCTCAAGTTTGCTGTTAAGCCACTTTAGTGAATTCTGCATTTTTGTTACTGTACTTTTTTAGCTCCAAAACTTTTGCTTGGTTTCTTTCTATAATTTCTGTTTATTGAAATTCTCATGTTTGTGCATCATTTTTCTAATTTCCTTTAGCTCTTTGTTCAAGTTTAAAGTCTTTGTCTTCTAGTAGATCTGATGTCTGGGCTTTCATGGGGACAATTTTTGTCAATTTATTTTTCCTTTAAATGGATGACACTTTTTTTTTTTTGTATTCCTTATAATTTTTTATTGTTGTTGAAAATTGAACATTTGAATGCTACAACTTTGGAGATCAGTTCTTCCCCTTCCCCAGCATTTGCTGCTATGTTTTATTTTGATTGTTGAAGGGTGTAGCTTTAGGAGCATATTTATTCAGGGGCTCTCCCAAAATATGTTTGCAAAGACTTTAACTCTTGTCATCTGTGATTACTGAACTCTTTGATTCTTTACCTTATGTTCAACTAATATTTTGACAGAGATTTCAATGCATGCCAAAAACGTAAAGAAAGGAAAAAATACAAACACAAACAATAAACAATAAAACCAAACACCTCTCCCAGTCTTTGCAGACTGTCTCTGCAATTGGGTCACTCTAACACTTAAGCAGGTTTGCACTGAACCTCAGGATTATTCCAACATGAAAGCTTAGGTTGTTCTTTACATCCTTTCCTAACACATCTTGTCCTGGGCATGTGTCTGGCTTCCTAAAATCCTCTATATTCTTGGTGCTTTTTAGTGTCCTAATTTCCCAAAGAATCAAGAATTCCCTCAGATTTTCCTCTCAGGCCTTACGTAGTCTACTATATGTCTAACCATCATCTTTTGCCAGACCCATCTGTGGGTTGTTAGTTTACCTTGCAGCATTTTTGAGCAATGTTCACCAGGTTTGTGGCCTGAGGTTCAAGATAGGTGAAACAGAGATGTGTGCCCTGCATTAGTCCATCAGGTGGCCCCTGGTCAGCTTAGAACAGCCATACAAGGTGACTTTCAAATAAGATCTTTCCTGCTCTTGCAGAACCAGGGACCAGGATCTCATACTGAGAATGAGGGCTGCTGCGGCTTGCAGACTATCACTGCACTAGGGTGGGTGTGGGCCAAGGGCAAGTGAAAATGCCACAAAGCTTTGCTACTGTTTTCAGGTTGCCTTTTGCTTGATTCTTTGTTCAGTTGGTTGCTGTAAACCTTTGGCTGTTTTCCAGAGCTCTGACAGTTTCTGCTTGTTTTTTGATATTTCTCTAGAAGGACAGAAGTTTGGAACTCATCTGTACCATTTTGCTGACAGCATTCTGCTCATGCATTCTTAATCTTTTTAAAATATTTTTATCAAGTCCTAATCTTGTTGGATTCGGAGAAGGCAACGGCAACCCACTCCAGTGTTCTTGCCTGGAGCATCCCAGGGACGGGGGAGCCTGGTGGGCTGCCGTCTATGGGGTTGCACAGTCGGACACGACTGAAGTGCCTTAGCAGCAGCAGCAGCAGCAGTCTTGTTGGCTTACCGTATTTCTTGCCGCTAGGAGCACAATGATCTAGTAGCCACTCCTGTTGTCCTCCTTGGTGTTAGGGAGCCTGTGTCATCAATTTCTAGATTCATAACTGTTCCTTGTCCTCACTGCTTCAGTGAGGAAGAATCCATAGTCTCCTCCTTGAAGAACATAGTAAACTGGAGGGCTTTTTGGTCTTAAGAGAAATCTGTTCTAACACACCAAGTTTATCACAATATTTGATTCAACCAACATCACTCTGCCAAAGCTGTTTTAGTATCTCCATTTCATTTAATGTAGATCATTACTTTTTGTTTTTCAAGCTTTCGGGAACCATCCCAATAGTGTTCCTGGTGTCCTATCTGGTTGTGTCTTAGTAAGCTTAGGCTGTGGTAACAAAATACCGCAGACCTGGGGCCTTAAACAATAGAAATTTATTTCTCACTGTTCTGAAGGCTGCAAAGTCCAAGATCAAGGGCTTATAGTTTTGATGTCTAATAAGATCCTATTTCTTGATTTACAGATTTCTGCCTTCTCTCTACATACTTATATGGACTTTCCTTGGTGCATGTGTGAGGTCATGTCTCTTCCTCTTCTAAGGGTACTAATCCCATCATGAGGATCCCACATTCATGACCTCACCTAAGCCTAAGCACCTTCCAGGGGGCCCACTTCCAAATACCATGACATTGGGTGATATAACTTTAACATATGGATTTGGGAGGGATGAAAACATGTAGTCCATAACAGGGGGTAAATCCTGAATCACAGGAGAATGTCCTTGCATAAACAAACTCTCTCTCCTACAGGCTTCCATTCTGAACTCTAGGCCTTTAGGTACAGCATCCTCAAGATCACTCCCAGGTATATTCTCTGAGTTTGTGATGAAGCATATTAGCCAGGTTCTGAGCGACTTCACTTTCACTTTTCACTTTCATGCATTGGAGAAGGCAATGGCAACCCACTCCAGTGTTCTTGCCTGGAGAATCCCAGGGACGGGGGAGCCTGGTGGGCTGCCATCTATGGGGTCACACAGAGTCGGACACGACTGAAGCAACTTAGAGCAGCACCTTCTTTGGTGAATAATTTCTCTCCTCTATTAGCAGGTCCTTTTCTACTGGGTTATACTGGGACTTGACTATCCTTTTTTAATCTAACAAGCAAGAGGGAGTGATAACTCTTTCATGCATGCAGATCAAGGAAATTTGGGGTTCACTGCTATGCAGCACACTATAAGATAGTCTTATCCCAGATGTGGTGAACAGAATTACGGCCCTTCAAAGGAGTCCACACCCCAATTTCTGAACCCTGTGGACATGTTACCTTTCATGGCAAAAGAAACTTTGTAGATGAGATTAAAGCTACAGACTTTAAATAGAGAGGTCAATAGTTGAATCTGTATGTTCACTGGAGTCGTTAAAAGTAGAGAACCTCACCTAGCTGATGTCTGAGATGTGGCTGGAGAGGAAGTGAGAGACTGAAATCAAAAGGGACTTGACCCCTCATTGTTAGAGGGTGCCACATGGAAAGAAAGCACAAGAAGGAACATGGGTAACCTCTAGGAGCACAGGCCAGCCTCTAGCTAATCTAGCCAATAGCCAGCAAAGAAACGGAACCTCAGTCCTATGGGACAAAGAAAGATATTCAGCCCTCAACCTGCATGAATGTGGGAGCAGACTCATTCTCAGAAGCTCCAGAAAGCTTCTCAGAAGCCTGCCAGTGCAGGCTGACGGGCAGCATGGCTTCAGTCTTGGAGAACCCAGGCAGGGGAGCCAGCTGAGCCCCACTGACCTCAGGCTTCTGAATTTCGGGGCCTACACAAGGGTAAGAGAATGAATTTGTGTTGTTTAAGGTGCTCAGTTTGTGGTCATCTGTTATAGATGTGCTCAGTCGCTTCAGTCGTGTCTGACTCTCTGAGACCCTATGAATTGTAGCCTGCCAGGCTCCTCTGTCCATGGGATTCTCCAGGCAAGAATCCTGGAGTGGGTTGCCATTTACCCCCATCTCATTACCTGCCGACTAGGTTGTCCCAGGTAAGTCTCCTCTCTCTGGACCTCAGTTTCTGAACCTGTAGAGGGAGGGAAGTGGCTGAGTTGGAGCAGAGGGTCAGAGACCATTGTTTACAGTCATCAAGGGCTAGGGCATGACTAGTCCAGCAGGCTGAGTTCCAACCATGGAGCCCCAGGGCCATTATGAGAGCTGAGGACAGACATCCATGGCCCAGGGCAGTGTGGAAGCTCAGTACTTTGTGTGTGTGTGCAAGCATGCATGTGTGTGATTGTGTGAATGTGTATAAGTGTGTGTGCATGTGTGCATATGTATGTGGGATGCCTATATACCGTGTGTGTTGTGTATGTGTGTATATGATGTATATATATGTGTAGTGTATAGGTGTATATAGTATGTTATGTGTGTGTTGTGTATATATATGTGTATGTGAATATATGGTATGTGTCTGCATATGTATGTGTCCATGTGTGTATATGTGCTTATGGCCATGTGTGTATATGTGGGGGAGGTGTGGTGTGTATATACGCGCGTGTGGTGTGTGTGTGTGTGTGTGGTATGGTGTAATGTATACGTGTGTGGTGCGGGTCTGTGTTAGTCATCCTTTACCCTCCTGCCCTCCCCTGGGTTAACACTTGGTAGTGCTTTGTGCCCCAGGCCCTTGCCCAGGGCAGACCGTGGTCCTGCCTCTGGGCCTGCCCGCTTAGACTGTTTCTGCCCCCATCTTGGCTTCCTGGGCAGCGAGGAGGCAGGTGGAGCTCCGTGTCCAGGCCCTGGTCTAGGGCTCTTAGAGGAGGGAAGGTGGGCCACGGGGGGCAGGCGGGGCTAGGAGGAGGCATTTCCTTCTCCAGCCCCCAGGCAGACGGCCCCTAATATGCAACAGACACTGGAGCTCTGCGACTCTCTGCCCTCCACACCGCCAGGCCAGGGACAGGAAGGGGACTCACAGAGCGGGCCCCAGAGGCTTTCATTAGTTCTGCAGCATTGCTTCTGGAGCCGGGATTCCTGGTGGGGATGTGCAGATGGGAACTCAGGCCAGAAGCCTTCCTCACTGCACAGATCAAATCCTCCCTCATACAGTCAAGTGGGAAACTTCCAGAAGGCCCAGGAAACTCAAGCCCTGAGTGATACTCTCAAGTCCCACTTTGACAGTGTTTCACAGGTTTCTGTCTTTTGTGTGTAAATTGTGGCCACCATTGTCTGGGTGAGTTAACCAAAATCCTCAGTTCAGGGGCCTTGCCAGCATGGGCTGGTTTTGACTGCCCCCTGTTTCTGTCCTAGAGGCCCCCTCTAATGTGTTTGGTGTTGCTTTTTGTCCAGGATTTATTCTTTGAACATACATTGTTTTGTGCATGGAAGTTTTTAATTTGAGTTTTTACTTTTTATGCTCAGCCTTGCATTTGTAAGGTTCATCCATGCCTCTTATTGCCACTTGGTCCTCCAAGCAGTGTGTTCGCTGAATGTTCTCTTCCATTCCCCTGGCCTACTTTAGCTCCTTCTGTCTCAACAAGGCTGTCTTCATACCCCATCCTTGTCCCCTCTGGGATCTGTGTGAAATGAGAACACTCTTAAAAGTGACAGAGGCCCTTGGTGTCCTGGCCAGCTCAGAACAGAGGCCCAGGCAGAGACTCCGACATCCTTTGGCTTTGGGCTAATGGCAGCCAAGTCCCTGGGTAAACATTTGAGACAAATGTGGGTCTAGAAATGAAAACCCATAGGGTTAGTGTGATAAAGCCAGTAATGAAAACATATAAATACATGCCCACAGGTATGTATGCATACATGTATACACATATATTTATCAACACATACATGCATACATAATATAAGCACACCTTTACACTATGTGTACACACACACACACACACGCGCGCGCGCACTCACAGATCACTCTCCTCACTGTCACCAATTGTCTTCCCCACCCACCCCCATTGCACATGCCTGTGCCAGGCATTGTCAGCTGCATCTCACTGAAGCCCCCCAACACATCTGAGGGAGTTTATGACCATCTTACAGATGAAAAGCTGAGGCCCCATGAAGACTGATGCTAAGAGAAGATGGCCTGAACTCAGAGGGTTCTGTCTGGGGGTCATAAGCAGCAGGCACTGTTTTACAGAATCCTTGAAGAAATGAGTGGTGGTTTCAGTCTTGGTTTGGGGTATAGGAGAAACATCCGCACTGTCTGAAGATAAGGGTAATGCCAGATCCAGGTGGGAGGTCAAAGGTCAGGGGTCAGTGTTGAAAAAGTGGCCTCTGAAAGAGAGGAGTGTCTGCAGGAACTTCCCCGTGGACAAAAGCACTTTGAGGGGGCAGGCAGGAGGCCAGAGGTCCTCAGGGAGCCTCCTGTGAGGCAGCACCCAAAGTCTGCTGATGCTCCAGCCATAAGGGATGAGGGACGATGGATAAGGGATGGCAATCTCCTCAGAAGATCACTTTCTGGTCTGCTTCCAGTGAGTGCTACAGGAAAACGGCCTTTTACCTTAAATTGGTTCAATTTTCAATTTGCTTGATATCTGAGCAGCATGAGGCCTGCCGAGGCCTTCTTGTCCCCTTCCTGGAGCAGCCTGGAGCTGGACAAGTCCTGAGTCCAGCAAGAGGGTGTGGCTTCCCTAGGGGTGTGGGACATCAGGGGGCCAGAGGTGTCCGCAGGAAGAGCCCTCAGATGAAAGTGTAGGTCTCCAGCACCCCCTCTGCCCTGTACCAGGGCTCTGGCTCCTGGAACCAGAGTCTGCAGCCCACCTCCCCACACATAGGCCAACCCCTTCCATACCTCCCTGATGCTTCCTCCCAGGGTCCTCCCCTCAGCTCCCAGTTCCCCTACAGCATTCCCAGCCTGCTCTCGCCTCCCTGTCTGGGCTCCTCCTCAGAGACAAGCCTGGTCCACAGTAGGAAGTGTGGGAATGGGGCTGACACCTGCCCCACAGACATCAGCTGAGCCCCACCAGGCAAGATCCTTGTCCTCAGGACCCACATCCAGCTCTGGGGACAGAAAGTGACTCTAGAAATGCAGAGGAGGGAAACTATAAAAGAAACAAAGCAGGGCCCCTGAGAAGGTAACACTTGGGGTAGACCTGGGGGAGTTGAGGCCAGGCAGCATCTCAGAGGTCAGAGCAGGCGGGTACTTGAGGACTATTGTAGGGTTGTTTCTCCCTGAGAGACGGGGCCCACCCTGTGGGGAGTGGGTCTGAGCCATGAAGGGATGGTCGAACTTGGACTAAGACCCTGTGGGGAGTGGGTCACGGGGGTGAGTAGGGCAGGGCCTGAGGACAGATGGGGGATGATGGGTGAAGAAAGGGTAGAGGTTGACTCCAAGGCTTATGGCTTAGACTGGCAGGTTAGGGGAAGATGATGGACTTTCAATACAAGTCCTGTGGCATTTCATGGGCTTCCCAGGTGGTGCTAGTGGTAAAGAACCATCCTGCCAATGCAGAAGACGTAATAGATGCAGGTTTGATCCCTGGGTTGGGAAAATTCCCTGAAGGAGGGCATGGCAACCCATTCCAGTATTCTTGCCTGGAGAATCCCATGGACAGAGGAGCCTGGCGGGCTATGGTCCGTAGGGTCGCAAAGAGTCAGATACGACTGAGAGGCTGAACACACAGGCACGTGGCATTTCATGGCATCCCCGATCCCTCTCCCTGACATGGGCTCCTGTAGCCTGGATTCCAGCACAGACCACAGGGCCCTGGCAGGAGTGAACTCCTTGCTGGTGTGAAGAGATGCCTGAGGCATGGGCAGTGAAAAGCGTGGCTTGTAGACAAGCAGGCAGGCCTGCTGCCAATGGAGGAGATGGATTCCATAGGACAAGGAAAGTCCAGGGGACATCCCAGGGGAAGCAGTGACATGTGTGTTTCTGAACATTTTCACTGGGGATCCGAAGCTTTTAATTCTGAGTTGCTCATTATTTTTCAAACAAATATTATCTTTTATTGTCTATATGTAAATGTTGAATATCTCGCAATGAACAAAGGAAGGGAGGCATTGAATAATTCATCCATAGGATTAGATCTGGGCTGCTGGTCCCTGCTTGGCCTCTGGACATCCTTTCTGGGGGACTAGTGAGATGCAGGCTTGATTGGACCAGGGCAGTTCCTGTCTTCACGTAGACTGCTCCTCTCTGATCTGCTCTGTCCCCTGCCCACCCCTCCTGCCTTCTGACCAGCCCAGCCCCTTGGATGTGTCTCCTCCATTCACATATGCTCTCTCTCAAGGGGCCCCCTGCCTGTTCGCCCTCCTGTAGGTGGGCTGGTTCAGGAATCATTTGGGATGGGAAGTGGGTCACAGGGGGCCAGGTGATAGGTTGGGATCCAGTTCTGCCCCCATCTACCCTGTTTGCCATGAGGGTCCTAGACTCAACTAGGAAAAGAGGGGTACACCCCAGATCTGGGGTCTGCATCCCCCCCCAGAACTACACCCACAGGGCTACAGTTCAGGGGTGTGGATACAGGGTGAGGCTCTTATCCTGGCCCTGTGTCATCTAGCTTCATGGTCCTGGGCCCATTGTTGAACCTCCGTGTGCCTCTGTTTCTAAGCCTTGAAAATATGGAGACACCAAGAGCCAGCCTCTGGTTGTCCTATGACTGCAGGGAGTGAGTGTGTGCCAGGGGTGCGTGGCAGCCACTGGGGTGATGTTGTCTAGGCCAATGCCAGAGGTATCCTGTGCACAATACCCCTGAATCCTCCCAGTTGTTTCACAGGAGCACTCCAACATTCGGGAGAGAAATAAGGTCTGGTGATGAAAGGCCTCATGAGAGTGCTCACAGTGGCGTGGCCAGGCTGGTCCCTGCTGTCCAGGCTTGTGGTGGCCCCTGCTCCAGCTGCTTCTCTCCTCAAGGACCCTGGAACTCTGGCCATCCATCCCGCCTTTCTTGCCCAACAATGGGGCTGCCCAAATTCTGTGGTATAGATTGACCCTCCCTGCCATGCCCTGCCTCTTACCCAGGGCCCTTGTTATGCCCTTTCTGTCCACTAAGCAGTGCCCATTCCCCACCTCTCACATCCCATGGCTGCCTACCTTCCTTGTAATGACCCTTCCAGCCATCCCAATCTAAAGGCTAGCCCTGATTTTGCCCCATGTGCCCTTTGCAGCACTGTCCCCCTGCTTTTACTGTCTCCAGGCAACCACTTCCTATTCTCCTTCAAGACTGCTCAGAAGTCACCACCTCCATGCAGCCAACCTTGATTTCTTCACCTCCACCAAAATACAGTAGCCCTTCTTGTAGGTTCTCCCCACCTCCAACACTATACTTCATTCATCCTCCACTGCTGAAATTGCCCCCTACCCCAGGCCTGGGGGCCATGTCAAGCTCCCTCTGAGCCCCCAGGGCTAAGAAGTGAAGAAGAGGAGCCTTGCTCTTCACAGGACCTGTGCTGGAAGGGAGCGTGTACAAGCTGGAAGGCAGAGTTGGAAAACGAGAGCCTGGAGATGGACAAAGGGGAACGGAGATTAGAAGTCAGCATTGGACACATAAGGAAAGAGAGGAACAAGAGGAAAGATACAGGCAGTGCAGAGACAATGAGAGCGATAGAGAGACAGAAAGAGAATCAGACAGACAAGAAAAGAAAGAAGAGAATGAGAGAGGGAGAAGGAGGTGGGGAAGGTTGAAACTGGGGGATAAGGGAGGGAGGTGAGACTCAGGGAAACAGAATAAGAGAAAGGGAGAGAGAAACTAAGGAACTAGAGCCACTCCCCCGCCTGCTCACCTGCCCAGGAGAAGGAAGGGAAGCAGGGGGGAGGGCTGAGGGGGGAAGCAGGGAAGAGGCCGGCCAGGCTTGGCTGTCTCTGGGGAGCCCTGACCCCACCTCCAGCGGCCCAGCCGCTCACCTCCCAACCACGCTCAGGTTTCAGGGCTTGGAGCTCACGCAGATTCGGTAACAAATGCATGTGCAACACATTATGAAGAAAGCCTTAAAAAGCCCTCGTTTATCGCTGTTTACGTTACATGATTGAGGGGAGAATTTGCCAAGACCAAAGGTTACTGCTGGTGTTTCTGTGACGAATATTACCTCAAACTAAAGCAATTAGCTTCAAGGAAACGTGCGCTGTCTTTGGGAGAGCTTTCAAGAGCGAGCAGTAATGTGCCCGCGATGGATTTCCACGCTACCCAGCACGACCGGCCACACATACACATCTTCTGTTTCGCATGGAATTTCTGCATGCGCTTGACCTGACCGCCTGCCTGCCTCGCTGGGCCTTGGTTTCCTTCTGTGGAGTGGCATGGGGTGGGCGGGGCGTGGGGTGGCATGGACTAGACACAGGCTCCAGGACTCCCTGTGGCCTAAGTGATTTATTTCCTTTGGTTTGCGCTCCCTGAGCACAAATCTTTAGCTTTTCTCCCTGAGGCTGTTTCTGCTCACGTTTGGCTGATAAAACCCTTTCTTGAGGCAATTATGGAAATTGCTTGAGTGGTAATTAGTGAACGGTAATTAGTGAACTCTCCTTTCTTCCAAAGAGGACACGTGACAAATCTGCCCTGCCCTGCCTCCCTCCTTCGGCTCCCCAGCCAGGGCTTTGGGAGGTGGTGGGAAATGCCTGGAGCAGACCCTTGTGCTTGTAGACATGACTGGGTGTGCCTCAGTTTCGCCATCTGCAAGCAGGGTGATGATAGCACCTAATGTGGGACCGTGAGGAGGAAAGGGACTCATTCTGGGCATGTAGGCAACGTAAATGAAAGTCATTGTCATTGTTGTGCCCAGGAATCTGGATGGACTGGGTAGTGAAGCTGCAGGGAATGGAGGGGTGAACTTTTCATCAAGGTGAAAAGGGCAGACACCCCAAGATGGAGCGGAAAGACACCTGAACCTGTTGGGATGTGGCAGAAGTCCGGCCATCTGCTTCCCATTGCCTGTCCCCAATCGCCTTGCAAACCAACCAGCTGAAGTCACATAGGTGTTGTTGCTGTATGCCCGTTACTCACATCTAGTGTTAGCAGAAGGCGGAGATACCAGCTCCCAGAGGCACTGAGAGTGGGATGGACCTTAAACATACAGCTGGCAGCCAGGATCTGCCCCTAATTTTCTTTTGGCACTTAGCAGGGGGTCCTCATCGGAAGACATATGCCTCTTTCCTACGGCTGTAGAAAGAGTAGATTATACAGGGAGAGTGCTCAGAAGAGGGCAGGGAGCAGACCCTGTGTGCAACAGACCTGTGAACATTGACGGTGGGGCCCTCCCCACCTGGGTCAGAACAGACCCAGGGGGCCTCACGGGGGGTACAGAACCACCTGGGTTTGCATGCAGGATCTGGAAACAAAACAGTGTCCAAGCTGAATTTGAAGGAGGGTCCAGCCCTCCTGTCTCCTCCCTCCGGAGGCCCCAGGACAGCCAAGCAGTCATGCTCTTATACTTTATGCAGTCTCTAGACTGAGAACAGAACAAGCATCACTGTTCTCAGGGGGGCCAGGAGCCTGAGTCAGCAACATGGGGGCAGACAGATAGAGGTCCCTGGAAGAGAGGGGTCCCTGCAGCTCTATCCCAGTCTGTGCAGGCTGTTCCAGCCTCCACAGTGTGGAAAGTATCTGCCCAGAGTCGTAATGGAGTGAGGGGTGAAATTTGAAAAGTCAGGGCTCAACTGCCAGCGGAGTCACAGGCAACTAAGCAACAAGAGGGACATCTGGGCTCCCCCAGACTGACTACTTGTTTCTTCTTCCCATTATTATCCCACTTTATAGACAAGAAAACCAAGGATCAGAGGTGATGTAACTGTACATTCAAGGCTGAAATAGTTGTCTGTCAAGTTGATGGATGGAATTGGGCTCTACTGTAGTCATCCCACACCACCCCCCCACCTCCCCAGCACCTAGCAGGGAGCTGGGCATGTCCTGGAAGCTCCATCAGCACCTCCTTCTCCCCTTTGCCTGCAGGACTCTATGACACTTCAGCTCTGTCAGTCCAGAATTGGATGCAGGGTCACACCCCCAAGTGCTCTCTGACATTTTCTGAGCTGATGGACGGAGGTCCAGGAAGCAGGCCTGCAGCCACCCAGCTGCCCAGCCCAGCAGAGCGCTTTCCACTGCAGGACCCTCCAAGAGCTCTTGGGCAGGGTCCCATCCTCAGCTGTTCCTCCACACGCCCTGCCCTGCGCGACCTCGGCGATCCTGGCACCTCTTGGTCAGTGACCACAATCCCTGTAACCTGAGGATGCCCAGAGGGACCCGACAACCCATCACGCCACTCTGCTTCTACCTCCAGAGAGACCAGCTAATTCCTCAAGGTCGCCGCACACCCTCAGCATAAAGCGCCCATTCTTCCTCAGCGTGGGGCTGAGGTGGGAAAATATTTTCCAAAGGTCAGTTTTCCAATTATACTTAAAATTTGAAAGTTCATTTCTCTTTTTTTTGCCTCCCCTCAGTGCAGCCGCTTTCTGCTAATTTCATAAAGATACCATTTAGCTGAGGTAGGTGGGATTCTGGGCATCAGAACAGCTTCCCAACGTCAACAGCCAGCCGTAACTGTAACCACCGACTTCCCATCATTTGTGGGGAAAAAAACGTTTCTCTCCCCAAAAATTATGGCCTGTAGGAACCAGACAACATCCCCATTGCCCGGCGGGAAATTACAGAGATTTTCTTATGTACTTAACTTTAAGCCACGTTTATAAAGCTCTGCTAGGTCTTAATGACTTGCTCATGGGCCGCTGGGGATGCAGGATGTTCTAGGCTGTTGCTTTGGCATGGGGTGATGCAGTTGAGCGCCTGCATCATGGGACAGCGGCCCCAGGGGGTCTGGCATGCAGCCTGAGGGCTGAGAACCCTCAGAGCTTGGAGAGAAGTGGGCAGGGCTCCCTGAGGGTTTGGGTATGAGTCTGAGAGGGGTCAGAGCAGGCCAGACAGGACTGTCTTGGCTACACTCTTTGGGTGGGAATGGAATGAGGCACACATAGGCAACGAACCTGGGACTCTCTCCCTCATCTCCCCAGGGGACCCCAAAGGCAATTGGAAATCTGACCCTTTCCCCACCTCCACTCCATCTGTCCCCCATACTCCATTCTCCCTCAGCCAGACTGTGTCCTTCCCTCATCCATCCAGGCCCCCATGTGGTTCAGAGGGAAGGGGCTCCTTCCTGAGATCTGAAAGCCTTCCACCCTCTCTAGTCACTCTGCTCCAGCCACATGGGGCTCCTGAGTTGACATGAGATGGAGGAGTGGTAGCCAGCAAGAAGGCAGAAGCAAAGGGCCCAGAGGATGGGCTGAGCTGGACCTGGAGTCAGGGTGCAGGAGCAGAGAAGCCTCTGTCCTATAGGGTCCAGGAAGGGCAAGGTGCAGGTGTAGTGAGGGGCTTGGGTGTACAGATCCCACCCCTTACTAAAGGGCTGAGGGTCTTTCTGGGCCCAGGCAGGGGTGGGAGACTCTTGCCCAGTTGGCAGTAGGGCAGTGTCTCTAGGTTCCAGATTATAAACCTGGTGGTACCAACAATGCCGAATTTTAGCAGAACAGAGAGTCCAGCTTTTGATGTGAAATATCCCAAATTTTCAAATTTGGCGTCTATTTCATATTTTAAACACTGGGCTTGTCATACCACACCAGGCTTTGGGTCTCATCAGTTTTATCACCTCCCATCTTTTCCCTCACCCCCATGCTCCAGTCACCTCTTATGGGTCCTTGCTCGTATCTCAGGGTCTTGGCTCATGTTTTCTTTGTCCCTCTGCCCAGAAAACCCCTCACCAATAACTGCATGTCCAGCTACTTCTCTGTTCAGAGGGCTCTGACCATCTGTCACTCCGGTCTACTGTTTCATTTTGTTTTCTTCCCAGCCCTATCTTGACTTCACTTTAAATTATCCATTCATCCATCGATATATTCATTCACCCACCTATCCACTTATCCACTCACTCACACGTCCTGTAAGTGCAGGGACAGGGCTGAGAACAACTATTGTGTGGTTGAGAGCTGAATGGAAACTGGTACGATGCTCAGAGACACTGGAGTTCTGCCAAGCTAGTGGGAAAGGCTAAATCAACCCCCCAAAAAATCTCACCAAGATCAAGTTTATTAGCCAGCAAATTGTCCATTAGAAAATCAGTCAACACTTTTTAAAGAAAAACAACATTCAGGATCTCAACAGCGTAGCATTCAGAATGTTTGAAATACAATCAAAATTCCTAGACATGCAAATAAGAAGGAAGAAGGGTTTGTTCCACAACCAGGAACAAAAAAATCAATGTAAACAGACACAGGAAAAATATGTTGAATTAGCAGACAAGAACCCACTCCAGTGTTCTTGCCTTGAGAATCCCAGGGACGGGGAGCCTGGTGGGCTGCCGTCTATGGGGTCGCACAGAGTTGGACACAACTGAAGCGACTTAGCAGCAGTAGCAGCAGCAGACAAGAACATGAAATTATTGCTATAGTATACCATATTATTTATTATATTCTGGTTGAGAATTTAAAGTAAAGGATGGAGTGAAGAAGAAGTGAAATTTCATCAGAAAAAATCTCTAAAGAAGAATCATGTGTAAATTCTAGAGCTGATAAAATATTTGCAAAGTGAAATTCTCTAGATAGGGTAAATAGCAATTTGGACACTGCAGGAAAAAAGATCAGTAAACTTGAAGACAAAGCAATAAGAACTATCCAACTGAAGCATACAGAGAGAAAAACAGAAAATAAATAAACAGAACCTCAGAACTGTGTGGGGAAATGTCAGTCAGTCTAACATTTGTGCAATTGAAGTTCCAAGAGAAGACAGAGAGATTGGAAAAGAGAAATATTTGAAAAAATAGAGGAAGAAGATTTTTGAAATTGGGTAAAAACAGTAGACCTACAGAAGAAAGAAGCACAAAAAACTCAAGCAGAAAAAGCAGAAAACAAAGCAAAACTCACACTAGGGCTCATCATATTCAAATCGTGAAAAAACGAAGTTAAAAGTCTAAAACACAGTCAGACAAAAAGACACAATTATATGTAGGATAACAAAGATAAATATACTAAGCGGTCATTAGAAACAAGGAAGTCAAAAGACAATGAAATACTGAAAGAAATGAAAGAAATGCTGAAAGAAAAAAGACCTGTAAATCCAGAATTCTGCAGCAGCAAAAATACTCCTCAAAAATAAAGAAAGAATAGATGTATTTTTATACAAACAAAAGCTGAGAGAATTTATCATGATAGATTTGAACTACTAGAAGTATTAAAGTTCTGTGGACTGAAAAAGAATATCTGATGGAAGCATATTTACATGGAAAAATGAAATGGTAAATGTGTTAGAAAATATAAAGTCTTATTAAAGAAGGAAAATAGATTTACATTGATAAGACTGGATTTAGTAATTCTAATCATTAACACACCTAATAATAGAGACTTAAAATGAAGACAGAGAAGTAAAAACTGAGAGAACTAAAGAGAAATAAACACAGCAAGAGATATAGTTGAAGATTTAGCCTTCTTTTTTGAATAGCTGATTAAAAACTAGACAATTTAATAAGGATATAAAATATTTGAACAGTATCATAAGCCAATTATGTCAATTAATTCTAATTGATATTTATATATCATCTTCTGGAGAATATGCATTTTTACCTGTACAGTGGAAATTTAGCAAAACAAGTTTTTTTTTTTTTTTTAACTTTTTGTTTTGTATTGTGGTATAGACTATTAACAATGTTATGACAGTTTCAGATAACCAGCAAGGGACTCAGCCATATATATTCATGTATCCATTCCCCCGCAACACCCCTCCTATCCAAACTGCCACATAACACTGAGCAGAGTTCTATATGCTCTTCAGTAGGTTCTTATTGTTTATCCATTTAATATATATTAATAGCAGCATATACAGACAACCACAAGTTCATTCTCTAAGTCTGTGAGTCTCTTTCTGTTTTGTAAGTAAATTGAAATCATACTCTGTAGAGAGTATATACCACTACAGAGTTCAATTAGAAATTCATAACAATAAAGTAATAAGAATATTCTCAAATCTTTAAAAGAAATACACTTCTAAATAACTCATAGGTCAAAGAGGAGATCATAGGATAAATTTAAAAAATGTTTTGAACTGATAAAAATTAAAACAGAACATATCAAACTTTGCAGAATGAAGCAAAATTTGTGCTTAAAGGGAAATTTATAGCTTTAAATGTTTGTATTATCAAAGTGCCTCAAACCAATTATCTAAGTATCTACATCATGCATTTAGACAAAGAATAAATTAAACTCAAAATAGAAAAGGGGAAATAATAAAGATAAGAATAGAACTCAATAAAACAGACAATGAATAGAACAAACAACAGAGAAAATTACTGAAATAAGAGTTGGTTACTTGAAAAGATCAGTAAAATTAATAACAACCCCTAAGTCAATTAAAGTAAAAACAGAGAAAACATAAATTATTATTATGGATCAAAGAGGAGATGTAATTCAGGCTTTGAAGACAACAAAAGAATAACAAATGAGTATTATGGACAACATTATGCCAATAGATTTGACAACTTAGATGAAATGAACAAATTTCTTAAAAGTCATAAAATGCCAGAATCCTTTCTCTGTCTCACACACACACACACACACACACACACAGAGTGAATACATTTCTTTAACTCCTGGGGGCTGCCACAGGCTCCAGTGCCACACCCTGCCCACAAGAAATGCATACTCACGGACCCTTAGTAACCACCAAATAGCAACCACCAGCAAATCAGAAATGCTCTGAAGGGACTTCCCTGGTGGTCAAGACTTCCTGCTTCTAACACAGGGGACATGGGTTCGATCCCCAGTCAATAAAGACCTTGCATGCCACTTTTCCCCTCGACTCCCTGCCACAAAATAATGCTCTGAAAATGGGGAGGTTTGGGATATGTTAGGGAGCAAAACCCAACTTGAGCTAACAGGGGAATTTATAGTCCCAGTCAGCACCGTCTAACAGAACTTTGTACTGTGCTGTCCAGTATTGTAGCCACAGGCCACGTGTGCCTGTTGAACTCTCAAAATGCAGCTAGTGTGACTGAGGATCTGCATTTTTAGTTTTATTTCAGTTTTAAACTTAAAACACCATGTGTGCTTCTTTTTTTTTTTCATATTATTGGGTATATTATATTTTCTTTTTTTTAAATTTTATTTTATTTAACTTTACAATACTGTATTGGTTTTGCCATATATCAAAATGAATCTGCCACAGGTATACATGTGTTCCCCATCCTGAACCCTCCTCCCTCCTCCCTCCCCATACCATCCCTGTGGGTCGTCCCAGTGCACCAGCCCCAAGCATCCAGTATCGTGCATCGAACCTGGACTGGCGACTCGTTTCATATATGATATTATACATGTTTCAATGCCATTCTCCCAAATCATCCCACCCTCTCCCTCTCCCACAGAGTCCAAAAGACTGTTCTATACATCTGTGTCTCACATATACACAATGGAGTATTACTCAGCCATGCGTGCTTCTTGTGTAACACAGGTCTGTATATATCTCAGTTAATGTGACTCTTCATATGTTTCGGGACCAAAAAAATATTAACGAGTATGACTGGGGTAAATCTTATACATAATTGTGATTCAAAATAAAATCACAGTATCCAATATAGAAATGTACAGGCTTCCCAGATGGTGCAGTCATAAAAAATCTGCCTGCCAATGCAGGAGATGCAAGAGACGTGGGTTTGATCTCTGGGTTGGAAGATTCACCGCAATAGGAAATGGCAACCTATTCCAGTATTCTTGCCTGGAAAATTCCAAGGACAGAGGAGCCTGGCAGACAGTCCATGGGGCTGCAAAAAGTTGGACATGACTGAACACAAACACATACTAACTAAAAATCTGAAATCTCCCCACAAAGAAAACTTTAGGCTCAGATGGTTTCACTGTTGAATTATATCAAGCATTTAAGAAAACAATAATATCAATCTACACTAACGCTTTAGGAAAATAAAGGAGGAAGAAAAACTTTCCAATTGTTGTATGAGGCTAGCAAAACCTTAATAAAAAAACTAGTGAAGGATATTACAAAAAATAAAATCATAGACTAATATCATTTTAAAATATGGATATAAAATACTTAACAAATATTAGCAAATCAATTCCAGAAAAAAATTTGTGTTTGTGTGTGTGTGCATGCACACACATGGACATATGCATATGCTAATTTCAAGGATGCACGATTCATTTAATATTCAAAAATCAATATAATTTACCACAATAACAGAATGAAGGCAAAAAATATCATATCATCATCACAGTAGATGCAGGAAAAAATGCTTTAAAAGTACAACACCTATCCAAATCCCATGATTTGGAGGAAGAATAGCCAACCCCTAGCAACTTCTAGGAACAGAGGAAAATCTTAATCTGTCAAATAGTATCCACAGAACTGGAACTGAAAAGAACTAGAACTTGAAGAAAACATAAAAGCATATTTTTGCAACCCCAAGGCAGTCAAAGTTTTCTTGAGAAGATACAGAAAGCATTAGCTTTTTTTTTTTAACGCATAAATGGAACTTCATCAAAAATTAAAATCTGATTTTTCTTCATCAAATGACATCAACTAAGAAAATGTACAGACAAGTTATCTAATGAGAAAAAATTATTTTTTCTTTCTGCTTTCTATCCTCTATTATATCTGGTGGCCCAGACAGTAAAGAATCCACCTGCAATGCTGGAGACCTGGGTTTGATTCCTGGGTTGAGAAGATCCCCTGGAGGAGGTGTGGCTACCTGCTACAGTATTTTTGCGTGGAGAATCCCCATGGACAGAGAAGCTGGCGGGTTACAGTCCCTGGGGTCACAAAAAGTCGGACATGACTGGGTGACTAAGCACAGCACATAATCTCTCTCACTCTCAGGACTTGTATCCAGAATATATAAAGAACTCCCACAGCTCACCCAACAAAAGTGCCTTGAAAAGATGTCACAAAAGAAGATATTGTTGTTCAGTCAGTCATGTCTGACTCTTTGTGACCCCATGGACTGCAACATGCCAGGCTTCATTGTACTTCACTATCTCCCAGAGTTTGCTCAAACTCATGTCCATTGAGTCAGTGATGCCATCCAACCATCTCGTCCTCTGTAGTCCCCTCCTCCTCCTGCCTTGAATCTTTCCCAGCATCAGGGTCTTTTCTAATGAGTTGGCTCTTCACATCAAGTGGCCAAAGTATTGGAGCTTCAGCTTCAGCATCAGTCCTTCTAATGAATATTCAGGATTGATTTCCTTTAGGATGGACTGGTTTGATCTCCTTGCAGGCCAAGGGACTCTCAAGAGTCTTCTCCAACACCAGAGTTCAAAAGCATCAATTCTTTGGTGCTCAGCCTTCCTTATGGCCCAACTCTCACATCCATACATGACTACTGGAAAAACCATAGCTTTGACTAGACGGATATTTGTTGGCAAAGTAACGTCTCTGCTTTTTAATATGCTGTCTAGGTTGGTCATAGCTTTTCTTCCAAAAAGCAAGCGTCTGAATTTCATGGCTGCAGTCACTTTCTGCAGCAATTTTAGAGCCCAAGAAAATAAGGTCTGTCACTGTTTCCATTGTTTTCCCATCTATTTGCCATGAAGTGATGGGACTGGATGCCATGATGTTAGTTTGCATATGGTCAATAGAACCATAAGAAGTACTTAGCACTGTAAAATCAAACACGATACACCACCATTTCATACACACCAGAGGGCCTGAAAGTAAAACAAATGACAATGCAAAATATAAGTGAGGGTGTAGAAGAAATGCATACCTCCTACATTGCTGGTAGAAATGTAAAACAGCACAATCACTTTAGGGAATATTTTGGCATTTTCTCTCAAAGTTAAAAGTATAGTCACCACTAGCTTTCTAGGTATTGATCAAGGAGAAATGAAATCAAATCATGTATCCATCCTAAGATTTGCATTGAAATGTTCATAGAACTTTGTTAATAATTTATTTAAATTGGAAGCAATCTAGATGTCCATCAGCAAGAGAATGGATAAAAACAGTGATACACCCATATAGTGGAATACTACCCAGCAATAGAAATGAATGTACTATTGATACATAGAGAAACATGGATGAATCTCAAATTTATTATGCTAAGACAGGCACAGGTGACTCTAATACATGACTCCATTTATATAAAAGTGTAAAATGGTATTTGTGGGTGCAGGGCAGCATCCTCTATAGCAGCATATCTTGAAATCTCTACTCACCTTGTCTTTTCCACTTTATAATGTATTATGGTCACTGGCCCCTGTCAGAATATTTGGATCTGCCTCTCTGTCTTCATCAGTAGCATGGTATTCCACCGGGTAGAAGGAACATAAATAATTTACCCAGCCTGCTATTGGAAGACAGAAAGTATTGCCAGTCTTTTGTTCTCATAGCACCCGCGCAGTGAAACTCCTTGTACGTTCGTCTACGTTTGTCTAGTGCGTGTCAACAAGTCTATCCAGCTGGAGCACAAATTCCTAGAATGGACTTTTAGGGTCAGAAGAATGCATTGGTCTTTTTCTTGGGAAGTCAGAACACAGCTCCTAGCTCTCCAGGGAATAAGGGCTTTCCTGAGCCATCTCAAGGCACACCAAAGGCCCTGAGTCCAGAACTTCCAGTATGAACAGGCATTAGGAGTCACCTCCAGTCACCAAGAGAGTGCTGGTGGTCTCAGAGGGCAGTCAAGGTGTGCTGGTAACACCTAGCTGTGGCCATACTATATGTGAGACCTCAAGATGTTCCTGCCTATAGGTCAGCAAGCTGAAGGATGACACCTGGAAGAAGATTTGCCCATGATGGAGCTTTGTCTGAACACAAATGGACTAGGTTTTCTATCCCAGGGAACAGGCAGCCAAAACCTCATGCAGATCCCTTCTTGCCAACCCTACAACTAACCTGGGTTGTAAGATTGGGCTTGTGGCTACAAAAGCAGAGATCTTCCTGGACCAGGACTCATAGGTCAAAACCCCCATATGCCTGATTGATACCTCCTGGTCTTTCTCTTCTTGCCAGCTCCCACTCTTATCTCCAAGTCTGATCCCATCCCCTCAAACCTAGCCTTCCAGTCCACCCTTCAAACCCCTCCAAAGCAATTGTTCTTTTTTTAAAAATTATATTGGCCTATAGTTGATTTACAATGTTGTGTTAGTTTCAGAGGCAATCATTTTTTATGAAAATAAACTTACAAAAAATTATGAAAAGATTTCTGCTTTTCATCATAGAGTAACAGAGTCTAGATTTATCCTCTCACCTGCAACAAATAAACAAAAAACAGAATATGTGAAACAATGTTTTTTTAAAGACAAGGGACTATAATCTATAAGGGCCAGGAAACAATGTAGGTCAGCCTTGCAATTACTCTGTTGAGAGTTTCCATGCCACAGTGCAGGGAGAAGGAGCCCAGATGGAGTCTGGTGGTCTCACTGAGTTGAGAAACAAAGTTGAGAGTGTGGAGAGAACAGATAGCTGGAACTCTAGGATAGAGTATTAGTGAGTAGAAACCTGGAGATAACTCCAAAGAACTGCAGAGATCCCCCTACCTCAGTATGTAGCAGAGTATGAATCAGCACTTGCATGGGAGAAACTAATCAAGGACAGAGAAAGAATTACCAGAAAGGGTTGTAGGTAACAAAGCCCAGCACTCACACCAGACCAGGAACATACCTGTTCCCACCACCAGATTAGAAAACTTCATGATTAACAAGGCATTGGATAGAATACATAGACAAGTCTTGCCTTTTTAGGGAGTCATTTGTCCTTGGGGCTTTCCTAGGTAGTGTTAGTGGTAAAGAACCTGCCTGTCAATGCAGGAGATGCAAGAGAGGTGGGTTTGATCCCTGGGTCGGGAAGATCCTCTGGAGGAGGGCGTGGCAACACACTCCAGTATTCTTGCCTGGAGAATCCCCAAAGATGGAGAAGCCTGGCAGGCTACAGTGCCTTGGGTCACACAGAGTCAGACATGACTGAAGCAACTTAGCATGCACACATGCATTTACCCTAGACTGAACACTGCTTCAGCCCCATCTAATAAATCTTAAAAGTATGATCTCAAACTATCAAACTGTTTCCAAGTAACTTAACTGTGTCCCAGAAATGAAGCTCAATAATATTTCCAAGCATACAAATCATCCAGCATCCAACTAGGTAAAATCCACAATGCTTGGCATCCAATAAAAAAATTACTAGGCAAGAAAAGAAGCAAGAACATACAACCTATGATGAGGAGAAAAATGAATCAAAACTGACCCAGAGATGACACAGATATTAGAATTAGTAGACAAGAATATCAAATAGTTATTATATTCTATATGTTTAAAAAATTAGGTAGACACATGGAAGACATAAAAAAAGAACTAAAACTAAAACCAAACTTCTCTTAAAAAGAAAAACAGAGTTGGAGGAGTAATACTAACTGATTACATGACATCATAAAGCTACAGTAATCAAAACAGTGTAATACTGGCACAAAAACAGTCAAATACATCGATGGAGCAGAAATAGAGTCCAGAATACAGAAATATAGTTAGCTGAATTTTAACAATAGTCAAAGGCAATTCAGTGAAGTAAAAATAGACTTTTTAACAAATGGTGCTGAAACAACTGGATACCAAGAGGCGAAAAAATTAAACTTCAAAACTCATATCAGAAATTAAACTCAAAATGGATCATATATTTACATGTAGACCTCAAAACTATAAAACTTCTAGAACAAAACACAGGAGAAAACCTTGTGACTGGGCTAGGCAAAGATTTTCTAGCTATGATACCAAAAGCATCATCCAAAAAGAATAAATTGATAACTTGGATGTCATAAAAAGTAAAAACATCTGTTTTGCAGCAGACACTCTTAAGAGATCAAAAGACAAGCTACAGACTTGGGGAAAATCTTTGTAAAGCATAAATCCAATAAAGGGCTTTTATCTATAATTATTAAGGAGTTATCAAAATTCAATAAAAAATAAATCCAAGTTTAAAATGGGCAAAAACTTTGAATAGGCACTTCACTAATGAATATATTTGAATGGCAAATAGGCTTATAAAAAAATGCCCCAAATCATTAATCATCAGAAAATGCAAGTTAAAAACACAAGGAGATACCACTACATACCTAACAGAATGGCTAAAATTAAATGGACTGACCAGAGACTGACTGAGAATGTAGAGAAACCAGGACCAGTGAGAAAGTAACATGGTACAAACATTTCATAAAATAATTTGACTGTTCATTAAAAAGCCATAGTGGGATGTCAGCATGAGTTGTTCCATGGACTCACCAGATGAAAAAAGCAAAGCTGACAATAGCTATTAAGAAACAAACATACAAAAGACCCTAATCACTTAAAATCTCTGGAAATTATCCTAAGAGCATATGACAAAAGAAAAAAGCTCATTCAAGAAAACATACTAAAACTTGGTAAGAATAGCAAGAATCTGTGTCATTTGAGCCATTTCTTCTCTCTCTCTCCACTCTCAGCTTTAATGGATGCTCTGCTCCATTCTGGGTGAGCGTGGCCAAGAAGATGATGCTCCCTCTCCCTTCAGCTTCCAACCAAGTCTTACTATACCTCATCAAGAAGGGCAGTCTTGATTTCTAATCCTTGAATCTAATCCCCTGAAATTCCATTTTGAAGAAGTCCTGTTGAGTGTGGCTGAGAGGTCAAGAGTTCCCTTTTCCCACCAGCTTTGCATCTATAGGACAGAAGCTCTTCCCTAGGCACAGCAGGGGAGAATGGCACCCCACTCCAGTACTCTTGCCTGGAAAATCCCATGGATGGAGGAGCCTGGTAGGCTGCAGTCTATGGGGTCGATAAGAGTCGGACATGACCGAGCAACTTCACTTTCACTTTTCACTTTCATGCATTGGAGAAGGCAATGGCAACCCACTCCAGTGTTCTTGCCTGGAGAATCCCAGGGACGGCGGGGCCTGGTGGGCTGCCATCTATGGGGTCACACAGAGTCAGACACGACTGAAGCGACTTAGCAGCAGCAGCAGCAGGCACAGCAGATCAAGAATACTAGAGTTCTAATCATCCCTAACTTAGGACAGAGTTTCTGGGTCAAGAAGGACAAATCATGAAGACCAGAGGCTACTGCCCCATTCAGAGCCCAGAAGAGTAAATTAGATACTGTGTACAGGAGAAAGGTAGCCCATAAGAAAAGAGATCTCCAAAGCTCTCCACAAAGTAACTGATACTTGAAAAGAGGAGAAGTTTAAGTCTAAAGTTGCTCTCAAGAACTGTAGCTCCTCTTAAAATTAGGAGCAGCTAGCTAAATCAGTTCAGCTGGTAAAGAATCCACCTGCAATGCAGGAGACCCTGGTTTGATTTCTGTGTCAGAAAGACCTCCTGGAGAAGGGATAGGCTACCCACTCCAGTATTCTTGGGCTTCCCTGATGGTAAAGAATCCACCTGCAATGTGAGAGACCTGGGTTTGATCCCTGGATTGGGAAGATTCCTTGAGAAGGTGCATGACAACCTGCTTCAGTATTCTTTCCTGGAGAATTCCCATAGACAGAGGAGCTTAGCAGGCTAGAGTCCATGGGGTCTCAAGGAGTCAGACACCACTGAGAGACTTATTTTCACTTTCACTTTTCAGCTAAATCATAACCATGTAGCTCACTAGAGACAACCGGGGAAAAAGACAGAAGACCCTCTGGAAACAAAACAAACCTCAAAGACTTGCCTGAAAATCTACTCTTGTCCAACTTTAATTGGATCAGACTGGAGAAATAAATATCCAAGGGCATTGCCAAAACTATAAAGCAACCAGTTGGTACTTAGTGGCTCCTAAAGAATAGAGAGTAATATCAAATGAAGAAGATAGACTAACAGAGAAATCAGAGAAAGAGTCAGAGAGAGCCCTGCTAAAACCTCTCTCATCCAGGGTCACTTTGTATATGTCCAAGGCTCTGCCCCCAGAGGAGCAACAGCAATGGCTTCATGCTGTGAGGGAAGTAGACTTCACTAAAATAGTCAAGTCACCAAACAAATAACAAAACAAAAATAAGCCCCTCAGAGAGGAAGGGCAGTCAAAACTTGATAAAATTTATTACCTAAAATACCAAGTTTTCCACACAAAAAAATTATAAAACACACAAAGAAACAAGAACATTTTTAAACAGAAAAAAGAAAAGAAGGAAAAAGTGCTTCTGAGAAGGTCCATATGTCATTTTTAACAAAGACTTCAAGGTCACCATTATAGATATGTTCAAAGACAAGAGGAAAAACCATGCTTCAAGAACTTAAGGAAGATATGAAGACAATGTTTCATCAAATAGACACTGTCAATAGACATAAAAACTATTCAAAAAGAACCAAATGAAAATTCTGGAGTTGAAAAGTATAATGCTGCTGCTGCTGCTAAGTCACTTCAGTCATGTCTGACTCTGTGCGACCCCATAGACAGCAGCCCACCAGGCTCCCCCATCCCTGGGATTCTCCAGGCAAGAACACTGGAGTGGGTTGCCATTTCCTTTTCTTTCATGAAAGTGAAAAGTGAAAGTGAAGTCGCTTAGTCGTTTCCGACCCTCAGCGAATCCATGGACTGCAGCCTTCCAGGCTCCTCCATCCATGGGATTTTCCAGGCAAGAGTACTGGAGTGGGGGGCCATTGCCTTCTCCAGAAAAGTATAATAAAATGAATCAAATGATTTATTAGAGGGGCTTAACCAGATTTGTACTGGCAAAAGAAAGAACCAGTGAATTTAAAGATCAGATCAGATCAGATCAGTCACTCAGTTGTGTCTGACTCTTTGTGACCCCATGAATCGCAGCACGCCAGGCCTCCCTGTCCATCACCAACTCCCGGAGTTCACTGTAGAAATTAGGCAGTTGAAAAAAACAGAGAAAATAGAAAGTGGAAAATTGAACAGAGCCTCAGAAAAATGTGGGACACTTTTAAGCACATGAACACATACATAATGGAAATACTATGAGGAGAAGAAAAAGAAACTGAAATAACATTAGAAGGAATAATGGTTGAAAAATTCCCAACTGATGAAAAACTGTAAACTACATATACATGAAATGTAGTTCCATATTCATGGAATTTGCTCAACAAATTCCAATTAGGATAATAACAGAGAAATTCACACCCAGATACATCATAGTAAAAATGCTGAAAGACAAAATCTTCACAGTAACAAGAGAAAATGAATTTTTACCCAGCAAAACTATCTTTCAAAAATGAAAGTGAAATAAAAACATTCTTGGGTGAACAAAAAAAGAATTTGGTGTTAGCAGTCCAACTTAAAAGAAATGTTAAAAGAAGTTCTTAAGGCAAAAATAAAATAAATGCAGATGAAAATCATAATCAACATAAAGAATCTATTTAAGGTAATTATGTAATTATTAGAAAATTATACCAAAAATTTTGTATTTTTCTTTCTTCTCTTAACTGATTTTAAAAAGCATCTGTATGAAATAACTTGTATACAAATGCATTGGTGTGACACATATGTTATATTTATGACAACAACATCACAAATGAGGTGAAAAAGAGCTGAGCTATATTACAGCAGGAAAATGATACCAGACTGTAATTTGAACCCATGAGAATTCAGGAAGAAAAACAGAAATACTAAATAATGAAGTAAATATAACAACTCAGTAATACAAACTTGTTCTCCTTTCTTTTCTCAGCTTCTCTCTATATATAAAATAGAAATCATTACAGTGTACTGTTGGTTCAGTTCAGTTCAGTTGCTCAGTCATGTTCAACTCTTTGCGACCCCACGGACTGCAGCATGTTAGGCTTCCCTATCCATCACCAACTCCTGGAGCTTGCTCAAACTCATGTCCATTGAGTCGGTGATGCCATCCAACCATCTCATCCCTGTCGTCCCCTTTTCCTTCTGTTTCAATCTTTCCCAGCATCAGGGTCTTTTCCAGTGAGCCAGCTCTTCACATCAGGTGGCCAAAGTATTGGAGTTTCAGCTTCAGTCTTTCCAGTGACTGATTTCCTTTAGGATTGACTGATTGGATCTCCTCACAGTCCATGAGATTCTGAAGAGTCTTCTCCAATACCACAGTTCAAAAGCATCAATTCTTCAGCACTCAGCTTTCTTTATAGCCCAACTCTCATATCTGTACATGACTACTGGAAAAACCATAGCTTTGACTGCTGCTGCTGCTGCTAAGTCACTTCAGTTGTGTCTGACTCTGTGCGACCCCATAGATGGCAGCCCACCAGGCTCCCCTGTCCCTGGGATTCTCCAGGCAAGAACACTGGAGTGGGTTGCCATTTCCTTTTCCAATGCATGAAAGTGAAAAGTGAAAGTGAAGTCACTCAGTCATGTCCAACCCTCAGCAACCTCATGGACTGCAGCCTTCCAGGCTCCTCTGTCCATGGGATTTTCCAGGCAAGAATACTGGAGTAGGTGCCATTGCCTTCTCCGACTAGATGGACCTTTGTTGGCAAAGTAATGTCTCTGCTTTTTAATATGCTGTCTAGGTTGGTCATAACTTTTCTTCCAAGGAGCAAGTGTCTTTTAATTTCATGCCTCAGTCACCATCTGCAGTGATTTTGGAGCCCCCCAAAATAAAGTCTGTCACTGTTTCCATTGTTTCCCCATCTATTTGACATGAAGTGATGGGACTGGATGCAATGATCTTAGTTTTCTGAATGCTGAGTTTTAAGCCAACTTTTTCACTCTCCTCTTTCACTTTCATCAAGAAGTTCTTTAATTCTTCTTCATTTTCTGTCATAAGAGTGGTGTCATCTGCATATCTGAGGTTATTGATATTTCTCCCGGCAATCTTGATTCCATCTTGTGCTTCATCCAGCCCAGCATTTCACATGATATACTTTGCATATAAGCTAAATAAGCAGGGTGATAATATACAGCCTTGATGTACTCCTTTCCCAATTTGGAACCAGTCTGTTGTTCCATGTCCACTTCTAACTGTTGTTCTTGACCTGCATACAGATTTCTCAGGAGCAGGTCAGGTGGTCTGGTATTCCCATCTCTTGAAGAATTTTCCTCTGTTTGTTGTGATCCACACAGTCAAAGGCTTTGGCATAGTCAATAAAGCAGAAGTAGATGTTTTTCTGGAACTCTCTTGCTTTTTCCATGATCCAGTGAATGTCGGCAATTTGATATCTGGTTCCTCTGCCTTTTCTAAATCCAGCTTGAACATCTGGAAGTTCACAGTTCATGTACTATTGAAACCTGGCTTGGATAATTTTGAGCTTTACTTTGCTAGCGTGTGAGATGAATACAATTGTGTGGTAGTTTGACCATTCTTTGGCATTGCCTTTCTTTGGGATTGAAATGAAAACTGACCTTTTCCAGTCCTGTGGCCACTGCTGAGTTTTCCAAATTTGCTGGCATATTGAGTGCAGCACTTTCAGCATCATTTTTTAGGATTTGAAATAGCTCAACTGGAATTTCATCACCTCCACTAGCTTTGTTCATAGTGATGCTTCCTAAGGCCCACTTGACTTCACATTCCAGGATGTCTGGCTCTAAGTGAGTGATCATACCATCATAGTTATCTGGGTCATGAAGATATTTTTTTGCATAGTTCTTCTGTGTATTCTTGCCACCTCTTCTTAATATCTTCTGCTTCTGTTAGGTCCATACCATTTCTGTCCTTTATTGTGCCCATCTTTGCATGAAATATTCCCTTGGTATCTCTAATTTTCTTAAAGAGATCTCTAGTCTTTCCTGTTCTATTGTTTTCCTCTATTTCTTTGCATTGATTACTGAGGAAGGCTTTCTTATCTCTCCTTGCTATTCTTTGGAGCTCTGCATTCAAATGGGTATATCTTTCCTTTTCTCCTTTTCCTTTAACTTATTTTCATTTCTCAGCTATTTGTAAGGCCTCCTCAGACAACCATTTTGCCTATTTGCATCTCTTTTTCTTGGGGATGGTCTTGATCACTGCCTCTTGTTGGTTTAGTAACATATATAGATGTAATAAGTAACAAAAAGAGGAAGAGCTATCTAGGAATAACATTTCTATAGCTCACTGGAATCAAGTTTTTAGAAATCTGAAGCAGATTCTTATAAGATGTATACAGTAGGTCCTACAGCAACCACTAAAGAAATAATGAGAGAGAATAGAGAGTCATTAAAGGAATTAAAATGTTATATGAGAAAACATTCAGTTCATGCAAAAGAAAGAAGTAAAGGAGGAACAAAAGAAGTAAAAAGATATAGAGTAAACACAAGTAAAATGGCAGATGTAAATCCAACTATACTAACAATTACATTAATGTGAATGAATTAAGCAGTCCAACCAAAAGGCAGGGATTGTCAGTTCAGTTCAGTTCAGTTCAGTTGCTCAGTCGTGTCTGACTCTTTGCGACCCCGTGAATCACAGCATGTGGGATTGTTATAGTGGATTAAAAAAAAAACACCCAACTATATACATGCTGGCTGTAGGAAATATATTTGATTCAGAGATCCAACAGATTGGAAGTAAAAAAATGAAAAGAGATATATTATGCATACAGCAACCATAGGAAAGTTGAAATGACTATGCTAATATCAGACAAAATAGCTTTAAGATTTTTTACTAAACACAGAGGGACATTTTCTAGTGATATGAATATCAATCCATCAGGAAGTTATAACAATTATGAACATGTATGCACCTATGGTTTTTCCAGTGGTCATGTATGGATATGAGAGTTGGACTATAAAGAAAGCTGAGTGCTGAAGAACTGATGCTTTTGAACTGTGGTGTTGGGGAAGACTCTTGAGAGTCCCTTGGACTGCAAGGAGATCCAACCAGTCCATCCTAAAGATCAGTCCTGCATGTTCACTGGAAGGACTGATGTTGAAGCTAAACCCCAATACTTTGGCCACCTGATGTGAAAGCTGACTCCTTTGAAAAGACACTGATGCTGGGAAAGACTGAGGGCAGGAGGAGAAGGGGACGACAGGGATGAGATAGTTGGA